>NC_135337.1:50149770-50465817 GCF_023851605.1 Tamandua tetradactyla
AAGGCACTATCCTAAGCACTGCAGAGAAAACAAGCCTAGAATGCAGTGAATCAGTCACTGCCTTAAGGGACTCACTAATACCCAAGCAATAATAGTAAAAAGGAAACTATTCTAGACAAGTTAACAGGATGCTCTAAGGGAGGCTCCAAAAGCTGAGAGCAAAAGTATAGGTACCTCTCATTTTAAAGAGAGGCACCAGGCCATTCGTGCAGGACTTTTATAGGTCATGGTCCTAAACTAGTTCTGCCAACCTTAGCTCTTCACTCCCCTGCAACTGACATAATAAGTTGAGGTGGAAGAGAAGGAGATTTCTTTGGAGAGCAGTGATGATGGAGTGTTTTGCCTTTCACCCACCATACCGCCTCCCTCATTGAAGAAATAGAAGGGTAGTGTTCCTCTGTAGTAGAAATTGCTCAAATAGACAAAATGGAAAACCTATGCACTGCCGGGCAGGCTTAGAAAAGAGGAAGTTGCTCCAGTGCTGACATAGCAAGAATTTCAAGGTCTGGATAAAACAGCCCCCTGCATAGCAGGAGTATTGCTTCCTATTGGTATTCTAAGTTGTTTCTGGGTGTTGGTTTATCAGGGTCATGAAAGTCAATGAATCCATATCCTTCTCTGACCTGGAAAAGTGGCAGTGTGCCAATTCCACTGTACTTCAGTTGGGCTTCTGTGGGATATAAGTAGCGTGAGAAGCTACAGCCACTGACCTCTTTTTATTTTATTTTCATCAACGACATAGTTTATTTACTGCTTTAGGAATAGATAGAAGTAAAGGCAACCTGTATACAGGCAATGCTGCCTTTTCATTTGCTCTTGAACTTGGACAAGGCTAATAGCCCAGTAATACTTTAAAAATGGCAGAATAGGATACAAATACAACCCTCTCTTCTCAAGTCAAAGAGAGGGCTTTCAAGAGGGCCATTTGGAGAGCTTGATGCATGTTTCTATGAGTTTGAGAATATCACCAGTGAATGTTCTAAAGGTAAGATGCTATAGCTAGAACTGCTTCTGTCTGGTAGTAGGAAACAGGTGGCTGCTTTGGGAGTGGATGGCACTTTCTCCCTGGCAGGGTAAAGGCATGCTTTTGAGAACTCGATGTAGACTCTGTGGGCATGATTCTCAGCAAGAGAACTGCCTGAGGGAAAAAAAAGAACATGAACAAAGGAGCGCAGCTAGACAGAACAGAGGCAGAGGAGGGAACTATAGTGGATGTGCGAGGAACCCATAAAAGTCCTCTATAAGAGGCAGCAGGGCCCTGGAGGTGGATTATAGCCATAGTTATAAAAAACTCTGGGCCCCATTTCCCTGATACCTACTTTCCTGGCCCCCAGATATCAGAAACAGTGACCAGCAAATTGAGATGGCGCTAAGAAGAGAAAATGAGCCAATTTTGACCCCCTACTTCACATAAACCGGGGCTAGAAGACATTTTCCATGTGAATGGGTTTGGAGTCTGAAATTATATTCAATAAATTTTGTGGCTTCTAATTTTTTAAAATTTCTGTAATGGTGCTCTGTGGCTCTCACTTTGTTTCCCTGGATTTACATTCTACCATTTCATCTTTATTAATGCTTTATCACCTTATCTTTTAAAATTGATTTTATGTTCTCATTAGATTCTCTATTATGAAGCACCTGCAGGAATTTTTTTTCTTTGTGGAGCTCTGCTTTCAGAATAGAATCTTCATGTGTTCTCCCTTGTTATATTTTATTTATTTATTTATTTATTTATTTATTTATTTATTTATTTTTTTGCTGATATGTGTTTGCATAGTTCTTATAGCCTTTTCTTTTTTATCTGTTTTATGTGACATATGAGAAGCTTTATTCAGACCACCCATTTACTCTGCTGTGGCGTGGCTGAATTCCACTTGCTTTCTGTTACCTCAGAGTTGCAGGAGGAGGGAAGGAGTTAACTGTGGCTGTGTTAGCCTTGGTTGGAGGATTTGCACTCTACTCTCTCCTGGGATTTTATTAAATATTTTCTGTGCTAAACTCTGTTCGTTTGTTGGGGTTTATCTTAGTCACAGCGAGAAATAGCACCCGGCATTGGATTCTTCCCTCAAATCTTTGTGGAGTCCTGGGAACTTTATTTCATTCAGAAAGAGTAATCTAGAATTTTGTTTTGTTTTATTTTGTTTGTTGGGTTCTCCACATCTAGGTCACTAATTTTTCTTATGCGTCCCTTTTCACATTCACCCATTTCTCTCCAGCAGCAATTTCTATTTCCAATCTTTCTTTCCAATCCCAACTATTTTCTCCTCTGGGGAAAACAGAAAATGGAGAGTTTTGCCCCTTTATCAAGAATATGTGTGGAGGTTACTTCCCTTTGGGCACTCAGTATGCCTCTTCTCTACTCTCCCTCCCTAAGAGACTCTTGTCCTAATTATTTTCTCTTTTTTTCTTTCTTTTTGCTAACTCACTATATATTATTGAAGATAATTAACTCTGTATGTTCATGATTTTTCTGTTATACCCTTCTTTTTTCTCCCAGCTGGAAGATACAAAAAATAGTGAGTCCCAGTAGCTCCCTTTTCTGGTAAGATATGAAGATACTTGGAAAAAGTGCTTCTCCTTCCTTGGAAAATGATTTGTCTTCTCAAGGCCTGCCCGTATCTCCCCTGAATCTCTTTTTTTCCCCATGAGGGATATTAGATTTTTCTGAATCTCATACATTTATCTTTCCTGTATAATGCTTGTTTGGCTTATTATTTTAGGATATGTGCAATGCTCATCTGAAACCAGTTCTGAATGTTCATGGAAATTTTGGTGTCTTTCTATGATCACACCAATTTTGTGAAAATGAAAACATAACCCGTTCCCTTGTTTGAATGCTACTGATAAGCTTTTTTTTCTTTAAAAATTGTTATGCCCATTGTGCTTCTATAAATGAGTAGTGTGGTAGGGAGATTTTAGTTCTGTTGCACTCCAATATCTAAATCTTGAACCTTTTCTTCCCTTTTGTCAGTTGTACAATTTAAAGGCCATAATATTTAAGTGATTTTCTTGAAACCCAGCTTATTAAAGAAAGTGGCAGAGCAAAGCCATGATTTGACTCGAGATCTGTCTTTTATCCTATAATCAATATCCTATTCTGTATGTGCTCAATGGAAAATAGTCAAGATTTTTTAAATAGATGACTGATGAAATGAAACATTCATTTTAGTTTTGGGATTTTGCGTGTAGTTAGGGATATGTGAGATATATTTGCAGAAGGGGATCTATGAAAGCAACATAAACACTTAGGAAGGGTTTATAAAGTCAAACATAAAGCAATGAGGGCCTGAGGTAAAGAGAGAACTCTTTTATATCATGAAGTTTTGAGTTTGGTAATCAGGGTCTTTTTCCACATCAATCTGCCTATCAAATTCACACATTTATGAGAATTATGTATTAAAATTGGGAAGTTTGAATTAGGAGGAAAGCCAAAGATGAACTTCTCATCCTATCCTTTGCTATTACTGACTGTGACACCTATACAAATCCTTTCAAGTTGCTTGCTTCAATTTCATTATGCTTCAACTGAGGAAGTTGAATTAGTTGAACTTTAAGTTCCCTTCAAACTCATAGTGGAAACTAAAGTATTGTGAGTGCATGAATGATGTTCTAGAGCATAAAGGAAGACTTCCCTTCCTCATGCAAATGCAGAAACCTATGGAATCTGTTAAATGAAAAGGAAGATATTTGGGTATTATTTACAGGTATTCAATTAAAAGCATTTGTTAAATACCTGTTGTGTTCAAATTTCATTTCTTCTTTGTAACTGGACATTCAGAGGCTCCCTAATCTGATTCCAGATTACCCTTTCAGTCTTATCCTCCACTGCTCTAGCATAGGGGTTGCTTATTATCCAACTAGGAGCTAAGTTTCCATTATATTGACTAAAGTAAATTATCAACCTTCATGGACCTCCTAGTCTAATGGGAAGACATACATCCACAGAGTTTAGCAAGATATAAGATAAGCAAAATAAATATTAATGATAAATATACAAATAAGATGCTATATTCATACAAAAAAGGAGCATTTAACTGTGAGCAGGAGTTTGGGGCTTCAGGAATAAGTATATTTGTTTCAGATCATAAGGGAGGAACAGTATTTGAAAAGGTCAAGATGGGATGTAAAGAAGAATGTAGAAGAAACAGTGTGAGCCAAAGCAAAGATATGAACATACATACTTAAGGAATTTTGAAGTTTCCAATGTGGCTAGACTATAGGATGTTGAGGGCAGAAGAGAGAAGGCCTGAAATGCAATCTGAGGCCAGGTAGCAGAGAACTTTGCAAGATATAGAGAGTTTGTGCTTTATTCTCTAAGCTTTCAAAGCAGAAGAATAATATGCTTTGCTCTGTTTTATAGGAAACCAATGAAGGCAAGGTGAGCCAATAGAGATAAAGAGACCAAATAGGCCTCAAGGAGAAGGAAAAAAGGAAGAAGAGTCCACAGTGTGGTGTAAGTAACAGAAAATGGGAACAGGCTAATGAAAAATAAGACCATGGAACCCAAAAGATTTTGCCAAAAAGTTAGGCTAAGGGAACGCACATGGAAAAGGAAGGGGACAGAATTCATCGCAGAGAGAAGGAAGAGAGGGACAAGGGTTAGGGTGAGTGGGCGAACTTGAAAGTGTCATAGGTCAGATCATGCCTGTGTAGGCTTGTTGAGGATTTGAGATGTTTTAAAATAAGCAATGGAACCCCATTTCAAGAATTATGGCAGGACAGTGAGATGATCAGCCTCTTCCCTTCATCAAATCCTTCACTATTTTGGCTAAACTCCACAATATATTATTTCCTCCTGTTCCTTGTCAATTTTGTCAACTCCTGTGCTTTGTTATCCTTTTCTCAAATTCTCCACAAAGTTCTTCACCTAGAACAATCCAGTCACATACCTTCTCTGGTTTTATATATCGACTGGGTAAAATAAAATATTTCCCAGCTTGATTCTACTAATTCTACTATAAATTCACTATCTTCAGCACCATCCTGGCCCTCAACAAAGACCAAGATTCTTTGACTGGTTCCTTAGTTTACCCTTTTGTCCTGTGCTCCATGATAGGTACAGAAAATCATCTATTCTCCTCAGTTGATATTTCCCACAACCTGCTCCCTCAAACAGAGCAGATAAGTTCATTTCCTACTTCAAAAAGTAGAAGTTTAGACAGAAATCTTCGTAACTTCCTGCCACCATATCTACAAACTTACTGTACCTGTACAAATATCAGAGAATATAATAACAGTTTAAATAATAAGTTTTTTTATATATATAAAAAGTGTGGGAACAGAGACTAGAGGGGAATGGTGATAATTTAGAATAATAATTGGGGGGCTGGAACAGAAACACCAAAAAAAAAATCAGTGCCACTAAATGACCTAGCATCACTAGATATAATAGGAGCTTGATAATTGCTGCTGCTATTAGTTATTTTTATTTTGGGAATTTCCCAAAAATCACAAAGTGTATCAGTAAAAAGTTGGGACTAGAACTCAGATTTCCTGATTAAATATGCTTTGATAACCCTAATCATGAGAATATTTTTGGCCAATGAAATCACGGAATATTTAACTTTTCATAAATCATTTGCCATGTAGCTCCTTGGACATTGAATCATTGTTCTTGGAAGGCAGAATTCACCTAGAGAAAAGATATCTTTGCTTAATTTTTAATCTTGAAGCCAACTTTCTTGAGTCTTTTGCATGACTGTTGTCTTGATATCCAGGCTTTTTGAAAGAGAAAAGACATTTCTGGCTTCTTAATTCCAAAAGCTTCCCTTTACAAACCAAAAGAAGAGTTTAGTCATTCAAAATTGAGCCATAATGTAGAAAGAATATAGGCTATGATTCAAGAGGAGTCCTACCATATAAAAAGTATAAAATGCTGGGGAAGGATTAAGGGGTATGTACATGAGAAATATAGGTAAGAGATAAGACCATCTCTTTTACTTCCAAAGGCAATATCTACTAGAAGCCAAGAAATTGTAAGTCTCTGAGAGATGCCCCAAATCTAAATGGGAACTGCAGATGGTAGATCACAGTAGCATAAAAATGGTGGATACCATGTTAGGCAGAACTGTAATTTTGGAGCATGACCTGTGCATGGTGTAAAAATGATCTAGAGTCATGTGTGACTCTGTAGAGTTATGGAAAAAAACTGAGAAAAACATTAATGTGCTTACCAGGAGGTCACCATAGGAGGTCTCAACAGAATTCTCTGCTCAAGGGAAAATCATAGTGGTTACTGTGAATGGGCAACTCAGATTTGAGGATGAGATAGAGGATATTGCTATATTGCCAAGAATCAGCAGCATCAAAGAGAGTCAGTGTAGGCCTCCTGGTCAGCAAGAGGAGATGGCTGAGCTTCTTGGGAGCAATCATATACATTACCCATGTCAAAACATCAAACTCATCAATACCAGTTTTAGCAGTATTCAGTTAGTATATAGGCCAATACCTAGAGCTCAGGTGAGGCAAATTATACATCAAAGAGATATCATGTGGGTGCCAGGAGAGAAGAATAACATGTAGACCAGCCATCATCCTCATCATGTTATTGCCAAATTATTATGTAAACTTTTTTTGTGCTGAGATCTGAAAAGATATGAGAGGAAGTGTAAAGATGAAAGGCGAGAAATCTTAAAAGCTTTATCTCCGAAGACTGAGTTTATCCTAAATTGTTTGTTGTAGTTTCTTAGGGTGCTCAAGCAAATACCATGAAATGGGTCAAGTTAAACAATGGGAATTTATTTGATCATGGTCTTAAGGAAAGAAAGTCCAAATCAAGGCATCATCAAGGTGATGCTTTCTCCCCAAAAGCTGGCTGTCATTCGGGGCTGGCTACTGGTGATCCTTGGCTCCTCTATCATTTGGCAAGGCACATAGAGGAGTCGCCCAGTCTGTCCCTTCTCTTCCTGGTTCTGTTGATGTTCATTCTTTAGCTTCCTGTAGCTTTCCCTCTATCAGTTTGACTTGCACTCCACTTAAAAAGGACTTCAGTAACAGTATTAAGACTCATCCTGATTGAGGTAAGAAATACCTTCTTAAATGAAGTAATTTCATCAAAAGATCCTACTTACAATGGGTTCACAGCCATAGGAATGGATTAGATTTAAGAACATGTTTTTCTGGGGGACATACACCTTCAAACTACTACATTGTTTTAGCTTTAATTGGGAGAAACTAAGGTTTTCTTTTTTTTTTTTCTTTTTTCCTCAATTTGATATTTTGAAAAATTTACAACCTATAGAAAGTTAAAACGTTTTATGAATACCCATATGTATCCTGGCCAAAGTTAACCAACTTTTAACATTTTGACTTATTTGTTCCATCTATTTACCGATTATTCTCTTTCACTCTCTCCCACCCCCTCTATCTCTATCAATATTATTATTTTTTGTCTAACAATTTGAAACCAAGTTGCAGACATTGTGGCATTTCTCTCTCAGTATTAGGTTGAGCCAAATGAAATTGCTGATATTTTGCTACTTTTGTATGTTCAACCTAATATTTTAGTATACATCTTCTGAGAATAATGAAATTCTCCTACACAACCACAATTCTACCAATACACCTAAGAAAATTCACATCAATTCAAGAATAGCTAATATATATTTTACATTTATTCTTTTCCATTTGTCTGAAAATGTATTTTATAGATGGCTTACCTTCTCCATCTGGTCCAGGATCCAAATGAGGAAAATATATTACATTTGGTATTTGTCTCTTTAGTCCTCTCGTCTGTTTTTATGACATTGACTTTTTTTTTAAACTTTTCTTTATTGTGAAATATAACATATATATAAACAATAACTTTCCAAGTATATTTTAACAAGTAGTTATAGAACAGATTTTAAGGTTTGGTATGGGTTACGATTCCATGATTTTTTTTTTTTTTCTAGCTGCTCCAAGACACTGGGGTCCCAAAGAAATATCAATATAATGATTCAGTAATCATGTTTATTTGTTAAATCCTATCCTCTCTGTTATACTCCTCCTCTTTTTTTTGTGAAAAATAACATATATATACTAAAAAGCAATAAATTTCAAAGTGTATCACAACAATTTGTTGTAGAATAGATTTAAGAGTTTGGTATGGGTTACAGTTCCACAATTTTAGGTTTTTACTCCTAGCTGCTCCAAGGTACTGGAAACTAAAATAAATATCAATATAATGATTGAGCACTTATACTCATTTGTTAAACCCGATCTTCTCTGTGTAACTCCACCATCACCTTTGATCTTTCTCCCACTCTTTAGGGGTATTTGAGCTATGCCCATTCTAACTGTTTCATGTTGGAAGGAGCTGTTGTTAATATGGGTTAGGGGGATGGAACTAGTTGATTTTCTGAAAGGCTGGCCCTCTGACTTCTTTTAAAAATAAAGGGTAAGATAATGGGTAATTGGAGCTGAAGAGATACAGACTGTGCAACAGGACTAGATACAAAAACTCAAAAATGGACAGCACAATAATACCTAATTGTAAAGTAATCATGTTAAAACACTGAATGAAGCTGCATCTGAGCTATAGGTTTTGTTTGTTTGTTTGTTTGTTATTGTTTTTTTTTGTTTTTTGTTTTTTATTATTATTATTACTTTTATTTCTTTTCTCTATATTAACATTCTTTATCTTTGTCTGGTGTGTCGCTAGTTCTTCTAAACCGATGCAAATGTACTAAGAAACGATGATCATGCATCTATGTGATGATGTTAAGAATTACTGATTGCATATGTAGAATGGTATGATTTCTAAATGTTGGATTAATTTCTTTTTTTTTCTGTTAATTAACAAAAAATAAATAATAAATAAATAAATAAATAAATAAATAAAAATCCAGGGCAGTTGTCTAATAGAATTCCATGTTTTGGATTTGCTTGATTTGTTTCCTCATGATTAGATTTAGATTAAACATTTTTTGGCAGGAAAACCACATAAGTGATATTATGTAGTACTTATTGCATTGCATCAGGATTCATATGACAGGTTTTTCAACTGTTGGTGACTCTATTTGACCAATCAGTTCATTAGGTGTTGATCATGTGAAATCTCCATCATAAAGGTACAGTTTTCCTTTTAGATAATAATTAATATGCAGAATAATATTTTGGGACCGTATGAATATCATGTTCACCAACCACCTATCATCCATTCATCCATTGGTTTTAGCATCTATTTATAATACTTAGTTATTAAATTGAGGTTGAAAAAAGATTTTCTAATCCTATCAATTCTAAATTTATTAGCTCATGCTTTCATGGTAAAAAATAGCTCATATTCTCTCTGTTTTTAATATGACTATGGATTCATACATTGTAGGTTGTTCAATGTATTATAATCTATTCCCACCATTGTTCTTTTTGATGCTTAAACTCTCATATGTTTGATCAGTGGGTAATACCTTCTGACATGACTTCATTAATGTTTGAGCACTCAACTGATGTCTGACACAGCAAGTTATTCCAGGTTCACCTCATCTTTTCCTTGCTCCAGACCTGGAGACATTTCTCCATGGATCCCTGTGTTTGTTTTTAGTGGAGAGTGGTATTTAGCAATCAAAATTTGTGTACCAATTGTGTTCACTGTTATGGAGTGAACTGTTTATAGGTCCTTGGTTACTTTTAACTAGAGCCCTCATTGGTTTGAGTCTCATTCTGCAAATTTTAACTCTCATCCAGCTCCATAAGTGTGTATAATGGTTTGAAGCTATTATGTACCCCAGAAAAGATCATGCTCTTAAAGCTAATCCATTCCTGTGACAGTGGACCAATTGTAAGTCGGATCTTTTGGTGAGTAGGTTCTTAACTTGAGATGGCATCCACCTCATTCAAGGTGGGTCTTAATTATCCTACTGGAGTCCTTTATAAGAGAATAAAAGACAAGAGAAGTTGACAGACAAAAGCCCCCGAAAAGCTGAGAGAGAAAAAACAGAAGCTGAAAGCAATGAAATCCAGGAAAGGCAAACCAGCAGACACCATGTGGCAGAGTTGCTGAGGATTGCTAGTAGTCAGTTTTGGGGGAGAAAGCATTATCTGTTGATGCTTTCATTTGGACAGCTTCTCAGCCTCAAACCATAAATTTGTAAGTTAACAAGTCCCATTGTAAAAGCAAATGCATTTCTGGTATAATGCATTTCTGTAGCTTTAGCAAACTAAAACACTATATAACTAATTTGTTAGGCCTATTCAAATGACTCATACAGGAGTCTGAGTGGTATTTTAAAGTATAAATTAGATCATATCATTTTCCCTGCTTAAAATCATCACATACTAAACTTTGGCCAATTGGCCTTCCTTCAGTTCCTCTAATGCAACAGTCTGTGAAGTTAGTGGTATCCATTTTAATAAACCTTTAAAACTTTTGAAATTTTGTCTATGTTTTATAACGTGCATAAAATGCTAGTACAATAGTATGCCAATTTAAAAATAACTAAATATATATAGTTAGAGATATGAGAGCAAAAAGCTTTATACTGATGAGGTGCCTGATCAATATGGAATTTGGAAACCACTGCTCTAATGTTGAATTTCATGCTGGAAGCCTTTGAACATGCTATTTCCAATGCCTGGAACAATCCTCACCTCATTTTTGTCTGAATCAATCCTACCTACCCTTCCTTTCTTTGTTTAAACATCACTTCCTCAGAGGAGTTTTCCTTGGTGTTCTCAATCTAAATTATGTTCTACGTTACTCTCTCCCAAGTCACCATGTTTCTTTTCTTCCCATAGGACTGATAACAGCTTAATAATTATATATTTATTTGGTTAATTCTGCCTCCTCTGTAAAACAGTAAATACCATGAAAGCATGGACCACATTGTTTTATTTCTCTTAACCAATAACCTCTAACAGTGACCAGCACATAGTGTTTCTTAATAAGTATTTGTTGCATAAATGTTGAATCATTGGTGATTAAGTAGAAATAGAGAAGAAAAGGAAAAGGAAGGAAAATGTAGCTTTGTCCATTGTCAAAAATATCTCAGAAAATTTAGTTAATTAATTTGTATGTAATTTATTTTGCATGCAAATAGCTCACTCACATATGAGGCTGTTAGTTGGTAGACTGAATCAAGGAATAAAGTTATAAACAGGAATTCTTTTTTAAAAAGTATTTTTATTGATAAAACAGCATACAAATGTACAAACATTCTTAACATACAAACATTCCATACATGGTATACAATCAATGGCTCATGATAGCATCATATAGTTGTATGTTCATCACCATGACCATTTTCATTTTTTTTCAATATTTGTATCATCCAGAAAAAGAAATAAAAAAGAAAAACTCATACATACCATACCCCTCATCCCTCCCTCTCATTGACCACTAGTATTTCCATCTACCCAATGTATTTTGACCTTTTTCCCCCTATTATTTATTTTTTATACATACATTTTGCTCATCTATCCATACCCTTGCTAAAAGGAGCATCAGACACAAGGTTTTCACAATCACACAGTCACATTGTAAAAGCTATATCATTTTACAGTAATCTTCAGGAAACTGTGGAACAAAGCTCTACAGTTTCAGGTACTTCCCTCCAGCCACTCTAATATACCATAACTAAAAAGGGGGATATCTATACAATGCATAAGAATAACCTCCAGGACAACCTCTCCACTCTGAAATCTCTCAGCCACTGACACTTTATTTTGTCTCATTTCTCTTTCTCTATAAACAGGAATTCTAATGGGGCATTCACTGAAGATAGCTTAGGATCATTTTTGGGTAAGCTGATTAGTTGGAAGCTAGCAAAGGTCAGATTGAACATTATGTCCTTGAGCAGGCCAAGTGGGGCATCAAATAAAACAATTCCAGTTGCTTATATATTTTCCAGAAAGCCTTAAGAGTTTGGCTGTGGCTCATACATGACAGATTATCTCAATGTAATGTCTGACAGTGTCCTTCTATCAGCACTCTGTCCTTACTTGGAATAGATCTGTGCTACTTCCCTCGGTGAAATTTCTAGATAATAAGATCAGAGACTTAACTGTCAAGTTTCTTGGTCATTTAAAATACTATCCATTGTTTCTCTTGGATTTCTGTGAGATTAACTTCTAATGAGCATACACCTCATTGTGGGTGCGAAAAATCACGCTTTCAACTTTTTTTTAAAGTGATGCAGTTCTAGAGGTTAGATGACAGTTGATAAATTAAGTTTGGTATAATTAAATAAAATTTTCTCCTGTAGACTTGGCATAATATTTTCCGTTGCTTTTAGTCTTAGTGGTCTTATGGGTATGGCTGTTATATCTGTAGGAGAGGTTTACTCTGAAATCAGTAAAATGTTGGGAGTTCTTCGTGACGGTTTTATCTAAGACACCTAGAATTTACCTTTAGATCCTTGGATGTCTAAATGTCATGTCTTTCTGTGTAATTCAAACATACATAAGTGAAATTACAAGTTTCCTGAAGTCAGACATCAATGAGGAAGTAAGGGTGGGTAAAAGACAAGGATTCTTCAGGCTCTCACTATAGGATCCGCTATTTTCATTCTATTGAAATGTTATTATAATGAATGCATTAGTTAGGGTTCTCTAGAGAAACAGAATTAACAGGGAACACTTGCAAATATAAAATTTATAAAAGTGTCTCACGTGACTGTAGGAACGCAGAGTCCAAAATCCACAGGGCAGGCTGAGAAGCTGACGACTCTGATGGATGGCCTGGATGAACTCCACAGGAGAGGCTCACCAGCCAAAGCAGGAATGGAACCTGCCTCCTCTGAGTCCTCCTTAAAAGGCTTCCATGATTAGATTTAGCATCACTAATTGCAGAAGACACTCCCCTTTGGCTGATTACAAATGGAATCAGCTGTGGATGCAGCTGACCTGATCATGACCTAATCTTATGAAATGTCCTCATTGCAACAGACAGGCCAGCGCTTGCCCAATCAGATAAACAGGTACCACAACTTGGTCAAGTTGGCACATGTCCCTAACCATGACAATGAATATCAGTGTCAGCCTGGTTATCGGAGAGAAGGGAAAGAAGCGTTATATATAAAGCCTCAAACATCCATGACAGTGTAGGATGGGATAGAAATCAGCCTGTTTGCCCACCCCTTCACATGATGATTTTGATCATATAAGTACCTCAGGAATTTTTAAAAATTTACCAGTTGGCTAATACCAGTCTCTTCCCACCATCTGTTCTGGTTTTCTAGCTGCCGGAATACAATATACCAGAAACAGAATGGCTTTTAAAAGGAGAATTTAATAAGTTGCTAGTTTACAGTTCTAAGGCCAAGAAAATGTCCCAATTAAACAAGTTTATAGAAATGTCCAATTTAAGGCATCCAGGGAAAGATACCTTGGTTCAAGAAGGCCAATGAAGTTCAGAGTTTCTCTCTCATCTGGAAAGGCACATGGTGAACATAGTCAGGGTTCTTCTCTCATCTGTAAGGGCACATGGCGAACACGGCGTCATCTGCTAGCTTCTTCTCCTGGCTTCCTGTTTCATGAAGCTCCCCAGGAGGCATTTTCCTTCTCCATCTCCAAAGGTCACTGGCTGGTGGACTCTGCTTCTTGTGGCTATGTTGTTCTACTCTGCTCTCTCTAAATTGCTTTCTTTCTCCAAAATATTTCCTCTTTTATAGGACTCCAAAAACTAATCAAGACCCACCCAGACACCTCCAGCTAATCCAGTTTACTACAACCAGTCTTGATTAAATCACATCTCCAGGGAGATGATCTAATCACAGTTTCAAAATTCAGTACTGAATAGGGATTAGAAGAAACGTCTGCCTTTACAAAATGGGATTAGGATTAAAACAAGGCTTTTCTAGGGTACACACATCATTTCAAACCAGCACACCATCCTTTCTATTTATTACCTTCCTTTACCTCTAATCATAGTCCCTTAAAATCCCTTAAAAGTCCCTTAAAATCTCACTGAGGTGAGTTTCAAGTTCTTTCCTTGTATATAAAAATTTTGAATACAATGGTTTTAAAAAAAATTGTAGGGCAAGTTTCGATTCATTTGACATTCTTTGTTATTAAAATTATTAAAATCAGTGGGACATTTATTTTTCCCTTTTGCTAAACTTCACTATTTAACTTATAGGTAGACATTCAATATAAAGTATTTCAGCCAAAAATACTTCTTTTTCAACCTTTTAACAGCAATTGTAGTAACATACAATTAATGACAATCATGCTTTATGTAATATGAATTATATTTTCATTTTGTCTTTAGTATAATTTCTATGACAAATTCACTTTTCCTCTTAAACCCATTTACTACTTGCACATGAGGAACATGTATCCCCTGTTATGGTTATTCTTCACCCTACAGGCAGTGTTTTCAGAGCTAGAACACTCTAAGAAGGATAATTATCCTATATCCTATATCTGACTAAAATTTCCAATTTTATTCCTATGACTATTTTTTGAAAGGCTCATTCAGAACCTTCATACAAGGAAATAGAGATCAGGCCCATTTTGTCCTTCTCATTGTCATTGTTAATCTCTTGTCATCAGCATCATCAAATAAAATGTGTAAGTGTCTTTGTATCCAGCAGAATCATATGGGACTTAAAAACTATTTGACTTCTTGTGATAATTCTCATTGATGGCTCCAAGAATAGCCAAATCACTGCAAATCTGTCTTTATGAATTATCATTAATTGGATACAGCCCCAATACACTAATTCTAAAGGCATTCTAGATGCCTTCAGAATCAGAACCATACCCAAGGATTGGATTCAGACCTAGCTCTCTGGGATCATATAGTCTAAAATGTGTGCATAGTTCTAACAGATACATAGCTCATAAGATGCATATTATTGGTAGTGTTACTTTTGTTGTTGTTTTTTCCTTCCCTAAGTATGAACCAACATCACAAAAGAAATCTACCTCAAACTCTAGATTTCTGAATTCTCCTGAAAAAAAATCAAAATCAAAATCCTGACAACCTGAGGTCTTCATTCCCATAAGACAACCGGCAGCTGAGCCGTGATGGAAGTGTTCTCAGTTCCCCACAAGGCCCCACCCCACACTCAGGTACGACTTATATGCTTATACTGTTTGCGCCATTTATTTTGCCTTCCTGGTTCCTATAGGCATTATTTGTGTGACCTTTGAACAAAATTATGCATTCAGTGTGGGTTGTGCAAGAAATACTTGACCTGGAAGCCCAGGGCCTGGGTAGTTGTGACCTTAATGCCCCCGAGTCTCAGTTTTCTCATTTGTTCCGTGTGGCTGAAAAAAACTCTTGATGATCTCTTATTGTTATGACATTCCATTGAGATAATGCATGTAGAAACACTTTGAAGTGCTACAAATATTAAAATGCCGATCATATCCATGTACAAAACTAGACATAGTTAGTCAACTAAAAATTTGAGTGCACTCCGTGGAAAATAATATTGACACTGTGGAAGAAATAAGTAGGGGGAAAGAGAGAGGGAGAGAGAGAGAGAGAAAAAAAAACTGTTCCTACTCTGAAGCAGAAATACTGTCTCACAGGTTGCTGGACTCATGGGAGGCGTGTGGGAGTGAGTTGGAAAACAGCACTGAAGTCTTTGAAGCTGTGGGCAAGTAATTGCACTTCCACAAACCCCATCTTCTCATCTCATCTCTAAAACATGGAAAAGAAGACCCGCCCTCCAAATTCACAGGTTGGTGACCAGGATCAAATGAAATAAATAAAGTATATGAAAGTAATGAATAAACTGTAAAGCATTATTCTAATATAGGCAATAATTATTACTTAGTGATAAAATATAAACACATAAAATAGACTAGGAATATCTACAAAACCTAATATCTACACACCTTAAAAGTTTGAAGAGGTGACAGTAGTTTTGAATTAAATCAGAGGCAGCCTTTTGGAAGAGGAAAATCTTGAATGGGCCTCATTTCTGGTCTTAGTTGGAGAGTGGGCCTATTTTGCTATTTGCGCTTTATTTCTGATGCACCTCTCTGTTTTGAGGAATCAGATATTTCATGCATTCTTCATATTACTTACTTCAAAATATTACATTACATAAAATTAAATGTGGAAAGGGTGCAAAAAATAGCATGATGATTTTGTGACTAAATATTTCAGAACATCTATTAGTCCTGAAAAGGATCTTTAAGATGATATTTTACAAACCAAAAAACCGAAGAGCAGAGGAACTAAACGGTTTGTCTGATTTCTCAGGGCTGTGAAGCTGCAGGGTCAGAACTCAGGTTGTTCCTGCTACACCACATGGATGCGGGGCAACTTCTAGCTGGACAACTGCCGAATTCAATTGCAGGATGTTTAGCTACCTTGATTTGGGAACTGTGCGTGGCGTAGTCGGGGGAAAGAAGTGGTCAGAAGATCGCTGCGAATTAGGAAGTGGGTTTTGGGGAAACCTCAAGCTCCAGCAAATGAAAAATGATTTGCACGCTTGCCCTGCAGTGGCGCGCGCTGGACAATCCCTCCCTGCCCCAAGCTCTCCGCTATTCTTTTAAAGCTCGGTTGTTAACTTTACTTTGCCAGACAGGTCGTAGATGTTTGCCTGACCTTGTAGTTCTGGGACACAGGTGGGCTTCTTCTCATCTCTTATCAGCACACGAGAGGAGAACCTCTCCTTCAGGAAAATGAAAATTCTCCAAAGGCAAATCCTCAATCAGAGCGAGAAAGAATGCGGGCCACGGGAACAAAGTTTCTGCTGGAGGTCAAGAAAACAGCCTCCCTCTCCTAGTCCCTCCAACACCTAATTCAGCTTACTTTCCCCATTTCCCACAACCCCAGGGAACTGCCCGAGTCATCACCATTAAGTGCTTTCCGACCATATCTAGGTCATTCTTCCAGGTGTTTGGCGATGGGCTGCCTCTGGAATTTAATTTCTCTCCCCACCACCAACCTCCAGTTCCCTCTTCCCTCTCCCCTTCTCGGTGCGGGCGGGGCAGAGGCGTTCGCGCGCCCAGGGGCTCATTGCCTGCTTGGAATTCGGGCTTGCTGCGCGGGCAGAGGATGCCGAAGAAGAAGCGCAGGGGCCGACTGGCCAAGGTTGGTACCTGGTCCTCTCGTAGTTGGCCTGAGTTCTGTTGGTCTATGGAGACGCGTGCCTTTCGCGGATGCACCCCACCTTCCTTATCACGTTCTGCCTCCTGGGAGGGGGGCATCTAAGGCCCGGAGGCAGGCTCAAAGGATGGGTACTTCAGGAGACTCCTCCCTGGCCCAAGCCGGCTGCGGTCTCCCCGCTTCCCCCCGCAGCACCCCGCGGCTGCCACCTTCTCTAGCAGCTACTGCTGAATGACGGCGCCGTCACTGTTTGGATTGGAGCTGGCGGCACAGACGGGACACAGGGGGTGGGCGAGTGGGGGAGGGAGGGTGTGGGAAAGGGGGAGGTCAGCGCTGGGCGGGCGCTCCGGGGACCCAGCGCTGCCCCCTCCAGCAGCAGGAGCAGCACAGCAGCACCACCAGCAGCAGCCGCAGCCACAGCGGCCACATCAGCGCATGCTAGCCGGAGACTGGCAGCTCCAGGCGGCAGAGAGCAGGGGGCCGGCGGAGCCCGCAGGAACCGAGGCGAGCCGAGCGCGCAGCCCGGCCGCCGCGGCCGCCTCGCAGATGCCATCACAGCAACAAAGAGCTCGCTGAGCTGAGAGCGACCGCGAGAGCTCGCTGGAAGCCGCGGCGTCGACTCCTGGAGCTAGGCTGCAGCCGGAGGAAGCGCGAGAGGGGTCTGGGAGAGCGGAAGGGACAGAAGATGGCCAGAAAGAGAGAGTCCCCCGGCATCAAGGGTGAGCCCCGTTCCCTTCCCAGCTCACCCCATCCCACCTCCACCCGCGCGGTCCTACCCTCCGGCCGGTTTGTTTACATCTGGGCTTGCCCAAGTGGAAGGCTGCCTGCCGAGCCCGAGTTTGCATCCTCTGGGGGGAGGGGGGGGGATGGAGGTGGGGGGGGTAGGACCTCAGCACTACTGCGCTCCCTTTTCCTCCGGGGACACTCTAACATGAGTTTTTCCCTTTTTTGTAACCTAGGGAAACCGGAGGACTCGTTTCTCCCACACCATCCCTTTCCCTACTCCTAGAGCGTGGATAGCTGTTGCACCTTTCTCCCTTCAGGGCAGTGGGGAGAGAAGCACACTGGCTCCTACGCAGGCTGGGAAATCTAGCGTCTCATCCTTCTCGGAACCGAGCTGTGTGTGTGTGTGTGTGTGTGTGTGTGTGTGTGTGTGTGTGTGTGTGTGTATGTGTGTCATGGTCTCTTCTGGCCCCCCACCCCCACCCCGCCCCGCCTCTTTATCCTTGGGGTGACTAGTTGTGCATCCATTTCCCTAACCTCCATCCTCCGGAGGAGATTGGAACTGTCAGGCTCTTCTTTTCCCTGATGGTCAAGGGTACTGGCTACTGCCTGGGTCCTTGCAGGCTGCTCCTCTCTTCCTGACCTGTCGAGGCGGGCAGTGACTTCCGTTGAGCCGTCACCCTGTTGCTCCTTTTGAACCAGTACTTCTAAAGTTGGAAAGTTCGGGGTTGGGGTGGGGGGTAGGGAGAAGCGATGGTAGGTAGGAAAGAGCGAGCTTGTCGCTGGGTCGACTTAAAGCATCCTGCAGCGGACCAGGGCAGGATCGGGAGGGAGCCTTCGAGACCGCATCCTGCCGTGGGATGTCCCCGGGACTCGCAGATGGCAGAGGTGCTTGTGCACCATCCTCCAGCGTCCGCGGCGCCCACTGGCTTGCTCCCTTGCGCTCCTGCGCTCTCGCTGGGGAACCAGCAGTGCCGGAGAGGTTGTCTGCAGCACTGCGGAGAGGTGGAAGCAGGTTTGACACCACGCTGGTTAAGGAAGGCTGGGCTCGGGCAAACTGGTCTAGGGATGGTGAAGAGGGGGAAGGCAAAGCGTTTGAGGTTGCATTTCAATCCTGCGGAGCTGATGCTTCAGGAGGCGGAGACACTGCACTGTGGGGTTATATAAAACAGGGTCTTAATTAATATGGGAGGGGGCGTGTTACTGGGATATATTGGCTTGGTCTATAGCAGAGCGCTTGACTTTGACATACTTCTTGCTTTTTCCCTAAGTCTTGTTTGTGAGAGCTTAGCTTCACTCTAGAGGTCACTAGGCGGACACAACTTTATCTCGATGCTTCAGTCTTGCTTATTAATTGCTCCGGTGTGCTCAAATCACATATTGAAAAGGGTTTGAAACAATGATACTTAAACCCTTAAGAGACATTACTACAAAACATCCAAGATATTTTGTTCGGAACTATAACAAAGGTATAACAATCTTATAGAGATGAATTCCCTTAAAAATACTTTAGTCCCTGTAAAATAGAAGGGCCTTACCCCTCTGATTTTTTCCCTTAATGAATTAGCAGGTCTGTTGAGGTAGGAGGGTAAAGAAAGAATGAAAATATATTAATCCATAAGCAGTTTCTTCTCCTTGATATAATGTCAACAGATTAGTCTAATTCCAGACCGACAAGGTGCATTGGCTGCACTTTTGTTTAGCTCCTTTTTTTAGTGGAAACATATGGCACAATGATGAAACAGAAGGATTGGTTTTCAGCAGTGCTTTTATGGCTATCTATTGGCAGGAATGCATTTCTTAACCATAAAGAATGGAGAAAATTTTGCACTTTTTTTAGTCTATGCTAACTGGAGACAATTTTTACTCTTGACACTGACATTGATAAACCCAATGTCTTGGTAGAAGCAGGAAAAGAAAAAGGAGATCAAATTAATAAGTGAGCTAGCATAAGAGATTTGATGATAAAACAAATGCCTCCCCTCCACCCTTCCAACCAAAGAAATTTTTCTTTTGTGCCCCAAGATGGAATCGTGTATATTTTCTTAAGTAAGTTTAATTTGGTATTGAAACAATTGAAGAATGGTAGTAGAGTTTTGTCATTAAGTGTTAACAGTTTTTCTGGAAGGGCTAATAATCAAGCTTTCCTAGGACATGTGGCTTCAAGAAATTTGCCTGTAGTTCTTTAAAAATAAGGTTTCTCGAGGTGCTTGTTTTTCTTAAAAGGAAAATTATGTTATTTAGCTCATATTTACTTGTATTTCTTTTCCTTCTCTACTAATGTTGAGGCTTTTTTAAAAACCCATTTAAAAATATTTCTGAGAAGGAAAAATACACATAAGCTACCTTTAAGGAAAGATAAAGTCTTACTTTAGCAAAGCAGGTTTAGTTGTTATATTTTATAAATGTCAGAAGCAAAACCAGGAAGTTGTAATCCATTGACTTGCCTCAATTTTGCTTTTTGAAAGAAGGCTCTACAAAGGATCTGACTGCAGACTTGCTGAACTGCCTCAGCTGTCTGTTTCTAAGCTACAACCAACTAGACTGGAACTGCCTAGTAGAAAACTAAATTGCTAGACTTTTATAAATTTTATTTTTGACAGGCTGCTAGGGTGAACTTTGTTGTATAATAAGCTCTAGGTTTAGCAATATTCCATGCTGTGCTGGTTGTCCTTTTATGTGAGCTGCTTCTCTGCTTAGCTACACTGCATGTGGGAAGAGATCATTCGTTGGTTGTGACAGGCAAGTTGCTTATTGGCTTCCAAAGTCCTTGTGATAGAGACTACATGTCTAGAATAAATAGAAATTGGGAAAAGGGAAATGTAATCTTAACACTGAGAGAAAGATAAGATGAGTTGGCAATATTTCCCAAGAGTTCCTGGCATTCATTTGTAATACCTCATCAAATGACAGCTTTTCAATAAGACGAATGGAGTTCATTAATTAAATTTTTATAATATCTTTAATGAAAAAAAAATGCTGTCATCCATGATCAACAAAAGTCTTATAATCACAGGTTAGTTACATTGGTTATAATGATATTAGTACCCTCCTAGTTTTTCAATATTAGTACAATTTCTTACTGAATTACTTTATGCTTAAAGGCGATGTTATGCTTGGATTTATCTGTTCACTTACTCTTCGATTCCTTCAACACATAGTTATTGAACACCAAATATGTAACAGCTTCTATGCAAAAAAATGATGAACATAACAGATAATGAACAGTACAATAGGTAGGAGCCTGGAGGAGGCAGATTAACAAATGAACAAGAAAATTTCACATAGTGTTTAGTACCATGAAGAAAAAAAAGCAGGATCATGTGCTAGGATGTGATTGTGGCCTTACTTTAGTTTGTCTGAAGAGGTGACACTTGAGATGGGAACCAAATGAAGAGTAATCTGCATGTCAAAAACTGGAGCAGAGCATTGCAAGCCTAAGGCAGGAATGAGGTTGTAGTTCAGTATGGTCAAGTACAGAGACCAAGCAGGGTTTGCTGGCGTGCAGTGTGTGAGGTAGAGACACGTGGGGAGAAGCCAAATCCCGTTGGCCATAAAAAGGAGCGTAGATTTTCTTTTCGGTACAAAGGGAAGCCACTGGCTATTCATTAGATGTTTGGTGTTATACTCCTTATCTGTGAGGATGATTTCAGGTAGAGTTGCTTTCCTACATCAGTTCCCTTAACCAAGTGAAACGATTCAATGGACTGTACTTTTCTAAAAGGTCTAGTTACACTCAAACATCCGCTTTCCCTGTTCAACAAAACGTCAAAAATATTTTGAGCTGAGAAGTTGATGGTGATGGTGTCTTCAGGAGTCTGCTTAAAAAGCAAATACTTCTAGAAAGAATGAGGACTAATTTAAAATTTTAAGAACGATTGTCAACTTAGTCACCTCTCAAGCCCCCAACAGCAAATAAATCTCAGAAAAATATACTCTAATGGTAGATGTGGGGATTATGAAGGGTCTGGAACAAGACTCTGCAGTAGACGGAATGTGGAAGGCAGCCTGAGGGGCTCCTAGGTAACTGAAAGGGATTTATGAAAGGAGTGTGGTGATGGGGCAGGGGACATGGGAAAGCCTCTAACACCATATCAGCCAATTCATGATTTTGCCAAGAGAAGTAGAAGCCTGATGTGGGAGTGTTCCAAGAGAAACACTCTAATTCAAGCACAAGGGAAGTTCAAATCAGGGTACATTTATCCTTTTGACTGGTCTTTTGCTTGTGAAGGATTTCTAACAATAAAAGCACATGGGCTTTTAAAAGATTTTTTATTTACTTAATCACTATTAGGTTGTTCTTATGGATTATAGACCTCACAGATGAAAATAACATGAGAGACTTAATGATAGAAACTGCCATTTTAGTGATAACTGATTTATATCTAGTTAGCAAGGAAATTTTGCTTTTGGGTTTCAGATCTTACTGTAGAAATATTGGCAGGGGGAAAATGGGGTCTGTTGGATGATTTTCTTCCTCTCAAGCATTTGTGACTAGAAGGTGCCATGATATTTAAGGAATGTATAAATAATTTTTATTATTTAAAAGCTCTTTACTTTGTAGTCCCTTCCCCAAACTGTCCGCTTCTTTGCCAAGGATCAATATTGAAAAATAAAATAAGAATTCCTGTAGCTTCAGGGCTTTGTTCACTCCTCTTTCTTTTTTGGCCATGAGTTCGTGCTCCAAGTGTCTCTTTTGAGGCTAGCAAGACTGGTAGTAGCTAGAGATTATGTAACTAAGAATGGGCTCTGTCCCATAGTGATACAGTAACACATGTGTTTATGACATCAGCTTTTTTCACAGTAGAGAATCATAGCATGCTAGAGTTGGAAGGAAGGCTCAGTGTTTATAGAGTTAGTGGAGGAATGATACAGTAAAAGGTGAGTGATGATGCCAAACATGAATAATCTATGTTTATAAGGAATTTGGTCAAGTTTATTATTTGGAGATACATATTCTATATAAGGCAAGAAATTATATATGTATAAAATAGAGCTCAGTTCCCAATTTATATTAACTTCTCTCTTTGTACATGTGAACATGGTGACATCTGCATTTTTCATATGAAGAAATTGAAACACAAAAACATTAGGTGCTCTCTTGAGGTCTAATGTAAATTGTGAAAGAGGCATTTCAAAGCCCAGTGACTCTTTTACCTTAGTCTACATCCAATATTTTGATATCTGTTTTCTTTCCTCAAGGTCTATCAAGTCTAACATACAAAGATAGATCATCAACTTTTTTCCCTGCTGAATCAAGAGGTTGATATATCTTCTTATACTTTTCCCAGACGTGTCATAACTTTATTGTTTGTGATGACTTTCAAAATCAGAAATATGTTGCTGACACAAAGTAGGCTAAATGCTCACAGATGCTAAGATGATATCGTATGAAGGTGATTGGGTTCTCTAGAGATGAGGAGGCAAGACAAGATGAACAAATGTTCTCCCTTTTTGAAATAATATAGCCAGGGAAAGATACATCTGTGTTAAACTCTGAGGTGGCTTATTTTGCAATTCATAAGGCAAGCCAGCCTTGGTAACCAGCCTCCAAGATTGGCCTTCAATGTTCTCCACCTCCTGGTATCCACATCCTTGTGTACTCCCTCCCCACAATAAATCAGGGCTGACCTTTGTGACCAAAAGAGGACAGTAGAAGGCTAGTTCATACAGAGAAGGCATTGCCACTTCTGCCTTGTTCTCGTGTACCCTTTGCTCTCTTGTATTGCCCACTGTTGGGAAAGCCAGGAGATATTTTATGAAAGCACTCAAATGTCCATATAGAGAAGCCTATGTGTGGGAGAACTGAGTCCTCCTGCTAACAGCCAGTACCATCTTGCCAGCCGTGTGACTGCCCTGATCTACCTTGGAAGTATATCCTCGAGACCCAGTCAAGCCTTCGGATGTCTGATCCCCAGCCAACATCTGACTGAGATCCGGGAGAAACCCTGATCCAGAGCTTTCCAATCAAGCTGCTTCTAGATTCCAGAATCACAGAAGCTCCAAAACATAATAAGTGCTCATTGTTGTCTTAAGCCACTATATTTTGGGGGGTAATTTATTACACAGCATTAGATAATGAAAAATCTGTGGATCATTTTATCTATACTGATGTGTGAATACTAGGAGAGTCATTACCAAAACAAAAACAATATAAAATCAGAAATATTGTAGCGTGAGAAAGTAAATACGTTGTAAAAGAATATATATTTTGAAACTCCACTATAATGGGATTTATCTACTTATTTATACAGTTATTGTAGGGTTTCTGTCTATAGCACATCTGCTACTTGCAAGCTCCTGGGAATGAAAGGAACACTCTAATTTGCAATATTTGTTTCTAATTTTAGCATAATCCTTAATTCCTAGCCCTCTTTCCTGGTTTAGTGATCTGAACTGAAAATCTAGAAGAAAACCTGAAGTTCTCTTTTCTGGTGTCCCTTCAGTTCTTTTTAGCGGCCTGTTTCTTTCTCTTCCCTTTTTGGCTTCCATGCTAGCTCCTCTGGTTCACTCAGTTTTGAAGGTACCTTCCAAACAGAACCAAAACCAGACAAAAAATCAAACAGCTAAAGAAACACAAAAACCCTAAAACCCCCCTAACCCACCAACAGTTCAAAACTTCACAGGCCCAAATTGTGAAGTCCCTTAAAACATAGAAGCTTCCAGTAAAAACCTCTCCAATTATATTTCTCAATTTCTCCCTACCAAGAAGTCCCTTCCTTCTCCCAGCCCAGCTAGTGCTTTCATGTATAACCTGAAGAGTGAGAAAAAAGATAAAGGAAAAACAAAACATAACAAAACAAAACTCTGCCATACTGTCTACTTCAGGATGAGATATTAGTCCATTTCATTTCACTCATTCATTCATTCAACATATACTGATTGAAAATTAACTCTGTATTAGCCATGATTCTGTGCTTGGGATACATCAGAGAACAAAATGGAGCCTTCACGAAGTTTCCTTTGTAGATAGGGAAGATACTGAACAGGGAACATCATACATTGTCCATGTTAAAAACCAGAAGCTAACGTGAGAAGGAAAAGTAGAGGGAGATCCAGAGCCTTGGCAGATGGGATGGTGGGAAAAATTTAGCTATAAATATTAATATTGTGATTACAGTAGACCTCATTAAAAAGGTAATATGGAAGGAGGTAAGGTAGTTATCTACAAAAGAGGAAGAGCCATCCAGAAAGAGAGAAGTGCCAGTGCAAAGACCTCAAGGTAGAGTATATCTATCACATTTGATGAACAGAAAGAAGACCAGTATGACTGAGTGGCATGAGTAAAGATAGAAACTGGGAGGTCCGAAAGATGAGCTCAGGCCAGGTTACACGCTTGCCCCTTTAGGCAATTTAAAGGACTTTGGCTTTTACCCTGAGTTAACCATTGCAAGTTTGACAGAAAAATAATACCATTGGACATATTTTAAAAGAATCATCGTAGCAACTGTGTTGAGGATATCCTGTAGGGACAAGGATAGAAGCTGGAACTCTGTGAGGAGTCTTCTGCAGTGATTCATTTGAGACATGATAGTTGCCTTATTAGGGTTGTAGCAGTGGAGGGCAGGACAAATGGAAGCACCCTAAATATATTTTGAAGGTGGTATGATTTCTTGAACCAGCAGGATGTGTAGTGTGATAGAAGTAAGGATCATGGATGACTTCACTGGTCTTGACCTGAGCAACCAACAGAATGGAGATGCCATCAAGTCATATTGGAGGATTGTGGATGGAGCACATATAGAAGGAAAAATCAGAAGTTTAGTTTGGACATGTTTGGATTTGAAATATTTATTTGATATCAAAGTAGAGATGACAAGTAGGAAGCTTGATATATGACTCTGGAGTTTGAGAGAGAGGCCTGGACTGAAGATAAGAATTTTGTACTCATTGACACTTAAGTGGTATTTAAAACCATAGATAGGATGATATACCTAGGGAGTGAGTGCAGGCTGAAAGAAGCCTGGGTTTCTTCATTATCAAGAGGTGGGGATGAAGAGGAGGAACTATTATCGGAAAGGAACAACTGGTGAGTAAGGGGGAAATCAAGAGGGTGGGGTTCTTGAGCCAAGGGAAAAAACCTGTATCAAGGAGGAGAATGATCAGTTGTGCCTAAAGCTGCTGATAGGTCAGGTAAGATGAGAGCTAAGAGATGATCACTGGATTTATTCATGTTATGGTCACTGATGAGAGTTGTGGTACAGTGGGGACAGTGATAGTTTGAACGGAATAGGTTGGGAAAGAATGGGAGAAGAGACATTAGAGGTAGTGAGCACAATCAACTAATTTGAAAGGATTGGCTACAAAGGGAGCTATAGCTGGGAATGGAGAAAATAGAGTGAAGAAAAAGCTTATTTTTCCTTTTTTAAGATGGGAGAAATAATGGGGTTTGTCCTTTGTTTTCTGCTTGCTTTTTGTGATGGTTTTTAGCCTCTCCCTAACTATTTTATCCTTTGACTGCTTTTTATGACAGTTTCCTGAAGATGTAAGGATGAATTAGTGTAAGCTGCCCTTAAAACAATTATAATTATGTTTATATTCTATATTTTATTTCTTTAAACACATTATCTTTAAAATAATTAAATACAATATTTAGAAAGGCATAAAATGGTCTTCTGAACAGAATATTTCATAAAGTATGTTAGTATTGGATTTTGCCACAACAGGAAAAATTGCCACGGGAGAAAAGTTTGCTCGTTTTGTGTAATTGGCTGCAGTAGTTCATTCTCTTAGTTGGGAAACAGAGAAGGAATTAAAGAAAAAAAATCAAAATATTTTGCATAGAGGCTAGCTGTGAGAACAGTGAATAAGAAGAAAAGAAGCAATTTTATAACGTCTAGAGGCATTTTTGATTGTCCTGAATGGGGTGTTGCTACTGGCATCTAGTGGGTAGAGGTTAGCAATGCTGCTAAACATTCTACAATGCACCGGACAACCCCTTACAACAAAAACTAATCTGGTCCAAATGGTTGGCAGTGTCAAAGTTGAGAAACTCTGGGCTAGCCCTATCGTTCCTCCTTTCTTTCAGAGAGAAGCTAGAAAGCTACTTCCCAAACAGGAATCCAGAAGAATTTGTTCACATTATTTATCTTTAGACAAGGTACAACTTTCAAACCGACAATTTGGTTTCAAAATGAAACAGAGGGTGCATGAGTGGTTCAGTGGTAGAATTCTCTCCTGCCATGTGGGAGACAGATCGGTTCGATTCCCGAACCATGCACCGGAAAAAAAAATTTTAAAGACAGGTCTTTACCGTCCTTACCTCTGTTTTCTCATCCCCTCCCTGTGCTGGTTTTCCCATCATACAGTGAAGTTTTACAAACTTTGGTAGTTTCCCATTGGGGAAAAAAATCACTAGTTCCATTGAGGACCTGCAATTGCATATCGCTGATTTCTATTTAGCATCTGCCTGAGAAGTTTGTGAAAGATGGGGTTGATAGGCTGATTTGTTTAACTCTGACTCTACAGTTCTTTAATGTGAAAGGATGGGTTGCCTCCTAGCCATCTTTCTGTGGCTTCTTTTGGCTCTTTGGACTTTAGAGAAGTACGCTATTGATAACCCAACCTTCAAGGGTTACTTTCTCTGATATGGAAGGAACTTCTCTAAGGGAATCAGTACTAGTTCTGAATACTTGCTGAATGGAACATTTCCTGTAGGATAAAAAACTTTAATCAAATTTTAAAAGAAGCAGTTTAATGCCTTTTAAAAACTGAAAGGGCAGTTTCTTTATATAAAATCTAAATTCATGGAAATGCATTTCAGCATTAAAATCCAAAGGTTAAAAAATAAGGCTTAAAAACTAATGTTTTTATTAAAATTTTATTAAAACACTTATTATCACTCCAGGTTTGCCTTAATAATGCAAAAGCTGTATTATGGTTAGTCTATGATTATATGCATTTTGTGGATCTAGGTTTTAAAATATCAAAATTTAAAAAAATGGTAAAAACTACTTACTGGACATTCATGCCTCACAAATTCTAGTATTAGCATATTTCACACTGAATTAAGTCCTTTTTTTCTTCTTATTCACTGTTCTCAGCCG
The DNA here is from genome assembly GCF_023851605.1 of Tamandua tetradactyla. Lineage (NCBI taxonomy): Eukaryota > Metazoa > Chordata > Mammalia > Pilosa > Myrmecophagidae > Tamandua > Tamandua tetradactyla. Next base: position 50,177,530 of record NC_135337.1, read on the forward strand.
CTTTTTCACATTTCTTTTGTTTGGCTACACAAGAATGTCATCACATTTATTTCCCATGGCAATAACATTGATTCTGCTGATTTAGCACCTTCAGTGAAATAGTGTCAGTGACTAAAGAAGGACAATTATGTTGTTTTTAAAAAAACCTTGATCATAAATAAATGTGTCCAAGAGTATTTTAACTGTATGAGATAGGATAGACTTGAAGTTTTATAGAAGAGCTTTGGAATCCATTTATCTCCCTATTCTTAACTTCTAAGAAGTCCTTGCATTAAATGTATTACTTGCTAAAATCTTATGGAAATGCTGTATCTAATAATTATCACACTCCCCATTTTCAACTTTTGGCAGTAGTAAAAGGTAGAAAAGTATACTAATTAGAAATAATAATTTATTAAAGCAAGTCTCTCGAAAGTCTAATGGGTAATAGCTTTGAGCTAATTGCTAATACTATGTTAAAGTATTAGAAAAATTAGAATATTTTTTCCCTTGTTTCCTTTCTTTCAGTGAACCTATTTAGTGAGATTATCTTACATTTCTGGAAATTGGGTTTCTGTATATATTGAGGTGGAGAATCTAGACAACTGTCATAGTTGGAGCAGTGGCTCAGGAATTCTCAGGAAGACCACCAGATGGCGGAAGGGAATGAGATGGTATCCTTGAGTTACTTTATGGGTGGCAGGGGCAGTTTGTGAGGAATTTCTTTCATTCTTTTACATAATGCTAATACTTTTTCTTGGATTAATCCATTCCCTGAAATAACCCTTCACCCAGCTTGTGTTATTTTGGGCCCCTAAAAGTGCTTTTGTTCATTTGTTCTTTGGTGTTGCAACACTGACTGGCACTGAGAAATATTGCAAGGAACACCCTTGTAGAAAGTTGGCATTGTATTAAGTTCAAGGATGTTATTTCTTGTGCTGATCACTGTTTTACTCGGTATCTGCATTAAGAGAACATGTTGGAGAAGTTTCTCTGAAGCCAGGGATGGACAGTGCAGGCCACAGAACTCACTGTTTTTTTCCACTATGGGTAGAAAGTTAGGAAGCTCAGAACCAACATTCAGCTCACTTCTTACTCAAAACTATGGAATTGTAAGTCATGCATTGTGACATCATCTAGTTTTTTATATCCTTATTTTCCCCTTATTGTTTTTCTTTATAAACTTATTCTATTGCATTGTGTATGTTTTTTTGTTTGCTTGTTTGCATGGACAGGCACTGGGAATAGAACCTGGGTCTCCAGCAAGGCAGGTGAGAACTCTGCCTGCTGAGCCACTGTGGCCTGCCCCATTGTATGTATTTTTATAAATTATTTAAAAATTTCTTAGGAAGAAAATGAATTGTAAACAATACTGGGTGAGATTAAATTCATAGAGGTTAAATAACTACTCAAAGTTATAATCTAATAATTTGCAGAACTAGTATTTAAACCTAGATCTAGCCTTAAAACAGTTCATACAAACAATATGACATTTAAAATATATTGGGAAGCAAGTGATCATAGGTCTTAACCCCACTTTTTTTTTTTCCATTTTGCAGGTTACTATCTAGTCCTTGTTCCTGTATAATTTTCCATAGTTAAGAGTTTACTTATTTGCATCTTTATTCATCCTGTTGCACAAGCCAATCACCTGGGGTCATGCTTAATTCTACCTTGCCCCTTCACATCCCCTTTTCCAGGCCTCTTCTCAACCCTGATTAAGTCAATCACTGCTCTTGTTCCTAAATATCTTCTTTTCTCTACTTCCAGTGCCACAGATTTTAATTCAACACTCATCATTCCTACTATGGATTAGAACCACCTATGCACTAACTGGTCTCCTTGCTTCTGGGCTAGATTTCCTCCAATTTATTTTTCATACCACTGCAAATACAGCATTCCTAAAGGGCAAATCCAATCATTTCACATCCCTAAACCCTATAATGGCTCTCCATTATCTACCCAGGACAAAATCAAAATTCCTTAGCAAGGTATAAAAGGCTCTTTAGAATCTGACCATCATGGACTTTTCAGCTTTGTCTCTCACCACTTCTCCACATCCACCTTAAGTTTAAAGATCCCATCACCCTAAAAACTGGTTACAACACACAGTCTTTCATGCTTCTTTGCCTGTATTATTCTCTTTTGGTAATGCTGAAGATTCCTATTTATCTTTTGAGATTTAACTCAAATGCCACTTTTTCTGTAAATTTTCCCCATCTTTCTCAACCTTGTCCTTACAGGTACAGTTAAGCACTTCCTCCTTGGTGCTCCCGTAATGGCTTGCACATACCTCTATTAGAGCGCTTATTTGGACTTTGTTGCAATTACATGTCTATCTCCTGTCTCAGTCCTCTTGTGGGCTTTGGGCCCTACCTCTGCCTAAAGCAAAAGGAACCAAAAGACTGACAGGAAATCAGTCAGTGGCTGGACATCCCAGAGTCAAAGTGGCACTTTCATCTACCTCCACCAAGCATTGTTCTGGTGACGGCTATTGGACAGTTTCAGACCAGTCAATTTATGCTTTGGTTGACTGAAAGAATGATACTTGCTCCCAAGCTAGTCTGCTGGAAATGTCAGCTCTTTTCTAGGGCTGCTTCCAATCTGTATCTCTGCATCTTGGATTAACTTTTCTGAATCAGATGTGGCTCTGCATCTATCATCATGTGCCTAGAGTGGGACTTGAGTTTTATGTGATTGCAACAGTAGGTGCTGCCACCTCAGTGCCATGCCCCTATTTGTCATCCATTCCTCTTGCTGCCTCCCTAGAGGCTATTCTTTATATTCAGGTACTCCTTGAGGGCCCTGATTGTGTGGTATGTACCTATTTATCCCAAATATCAAGTACAATTCTGGGCCTATCATAGATACTAAATAAATCTTTATGAAATGAATCAAGTCTATATATTCTCTATATTTTTACATTCCTTGTAATTATGATTTTAATGATTTGATAATGCTCTATTGCATTGTTTTAATATAACTGGCATACTTAACTGACTTTTTCACATTTTCTCTGCAAATATAACTCTCTAGTGAACATCTTTAAAAGTTTTTTTTCCAATTGTGTTGAAATAGTAAAGGAGTACCTGACTCTAAAAATTAAGTGTGGGCTGATAAAAAGGAACATGGATTTGTTATTAAAAATATCCAGGCATTTGTGCTGACTGGATGTTAGAAGATTTGGTGTTAATCTTAGCTCTAAATCTTAGTAGCATTATCTAGAAAAATGTTACAAATTCCCAGAAAGTTACCCTATGGATAAGATATATAATAATAGCTTGATTTATACCAAAAAAAGGTATAGAAATCATGCTAAATTATCTTCCTTTAACTGGAACTGTTAAAGTTTATAGTTCAAGGATCATTCACTTTTCTTTCTGTTCTATATGTCCTTTATTGATGGTAAATTCTCACATGAATGTAAAATAAAGCCGTTAATGTCTTGCAAGTAGAGATTATGAAATCTTCCTCATGGCATAACACTTAGTAAGTGTTCAATCGTATATTTGTTGATGACTAGATTTTAAGACGCAATTCTTTGAAAATTACAAATATGAATAGAACAGATCTCTGGTGCTGACCACTGAACCGAACCCGGATACAGCTCAGAGTGGGTATTGCTTCTTCCTGTAGCAGGAAGAGTTACCAGACCATACCTGAATAATTGTAAAGTCAATCTATTTCTGGACAGTTAGGAATTGGCTATTATTTTGATATATCTTTAAGATTTCAAATAGGGAACTGATCAACTCATCAAAAGTTTATTGTAGTAAAAATGTTGATTCTGTAATCTATAGGAAATAACTAACTTTTGGGTGAGATCTTTGAGTATTTTTTGAAATGCTGAAATCTGGTATGCTTTGGACAGGAAAATTCTGATGTAAAATGCAGACAATGGGATAGGGGTGTGGTGAACAAAATATTAAATGATACCCTTAGGCAATGTCTTTTCCAAAGGATTTATCACTATTATTTGGGGATAGATTGAATTAGTTCCTAATGAACAACTTCTCCGTGTTTGGAACCTTTTGAATCTCATAACTCTAGAATTACTTCTGAAACATCTGAAGAGATATCTTTATCGTTCTTTCTTTCCTTCCTCCCTCCCTCCTTCCCTTTCTTCCTTCTTCCTTTTGTTATAATTATTTTCTTATTTTGGGTTAGTCTTGCTTAACAAAAAGTAATTTATTGAAATTGGTTTCATTAAAAACTGTAGCTCTGTAATGCCAGTTATAAATTTAAGAATCTCAAAACTAATTTATATGTTTGTGTCCAACCTTATACATTTCACTGAGATCTGGAGCAAAATATTATCCTTTGGAAAACCAACCTTATATCCAGATTGTTATCATTTAACATTGTGGGTTTAATACTCCATTTCTTTATACAAAAATGGTTTTAAAAAATAGTACCATATACCTTCTGCCTGTTTCTGTTGCACTATTAATTTTCTTCCAAGGTATAAAACCTTTATAAATGTTATCTCATTCATCTTCAAGAGGCAGGGGAAATTTGAAGATGCTGTTTTTTTCCCTTTCTAAAAATGAGCAAGCATAGAACCTTTGTGGCATACTATTAAATCACATATCACTCAACTGATTTCATTATAAATTTGAGAATCTTTTAACGTGTGTCATATTGACACTTTTTTGAAAGGTTGGCCTATAAATGAAATGTTATTAAGATGGGACTCCAGCTTTCCTATTTTTCTGTTTCTACTCCATAGGCAGTCAGATGTAGAAGATTCTGTTTTTTTTAACATTTATTTTTGTTTAGAGACACTAATGACATTTGAATGAGAAAACTCATGCTATATTTAAACATGTCCCTTTATCTTCCCTTCAGAACTTCATTTTGAAATTTTTCAGAAGTTGATAATTTCCATTATGATGTCTAGCTTCTCTCACCTGCTTTAATATTGATTGTGAAATTCATGTCTGATACTCAGTACATTCTTTAAATGATGAAACTTGAAATAGCCATCAATATAAAAGTTAAAGTTTTAAAATAGTTTCCAATCAAATTGCTGATCAGCAAACTGTGATATGTAGCTGAGGAGTCATTAGAGTTAAACTCAGGTGTTGAAAGTAGGAGAGATTTTTGAAATGGTTTTGCTCAACTCCATTTGCAGATAAGAAATGTAGGCACAGAGAGGTAAAAATTACCTTTCCAAAGTCAAACAGTGCTGGAACAAGGCTGGACAATTTCAGATCTGACTTTCAGTCCAATGCTGCTTTTCACCTCATGCTCTCCCATTCACTTGTTATCCATGGGATGACATGACAGATGGAATGACTGAGGTCTTCCATTTATGGCCTGGAATGGGAGTATTACTGTGTGTGTGTGTGTGATATGTGTGGGTACACACGTGCAATTCCTCCCAACCCTAGTGTTAACAGTAGAGGAAGGATACTTTAACTTTGCCTATTCATATCTTAAGTCTCAGCTTCAAACTTTTTCTGACATCCCTCCTTGTCAATACTATGTGTTCCCATACCTCCTTGATGTTTCACTTGCTGCAGTATTCATAAATTTGTATTGTGATAGCATGTTTACTTGTCTTTCTTCCCTTATAGTAAACTTCATGCCACACTTGTACCTTCAATAGTTTGTAACACAGTGCCTCACTCACGCCTGCTGTTCTGCAGTTATTCATTGAAGAAATAAATGAATAAATATTACCTTTTATTTTAAGAAAAGAAAACAAATTGGAGTAGTTATAGGGATAAAATATCTTATTTTAGGAAGAATAATCGTGTATTTCAATTCAAATTCCCATCATGCCTGGTAAAGTGTTCCCCAAACAATTTTTCTGGACACATTTTTAAAGTATCTTCCCAAAGAATGCCCCATTTCTTTTTTTCTGGACTTTGAGCTCAGACTGATATGTATTCAAATTCCATCTATGTGATTTAGGACAATTTACCTTTTTGAACTTTATTTTCCTTATCTGAAAAATGGGGACAATAATACCTACAGGTCCTAAATAGTCACAGGACTATTGTGAGGATTTAAATGACATAACAAATGGCAAAGTATATAGCATAATGTTTTCTGTAGTAGGTATTCAATAAATGTTCAGTCCTTCCCCTTTTTGCTTCCCTCCTTCCCTCCCTCCTTCCCTCCCTTTCTTCCTACAGCCAGCCAGCCTTCCTTCCTTTTTTTCTTTCCTTTCTTCCTTCCTTTCTTCCTGCCTGCCTGTCCCTACATTCCCATTTTTGGAAATTAGGGAATTACAGAAAATGAGAAGCACAGGCAAAGCTGTTTCTTTCTTACAGCAAAGGTATTCTACCCAGTGAATTACCTTCCAGCCTCAGCTTGCCTCCAGGTTGGTCTCTGTTTTTTTTTTTTTTCACATTTCTTTTCCCTGCTCTATTTGTACTCACAACTAACCATGTTTACCTTCTGTTTCCTACAATGGTTTGCCTGAAATGCAATTATTCTGCCATATGCCTGATGGTCAGCAAGTTTTCTACAGCAAGGTAATAGCAAAGGAAGAGAGTGAGAGCAGAAAAACCTAAGCGTTCCAAAGGCAGTAAAACTTTAAGAGGTTGTGTTGCTTGCAGCGGGTTGTTCCAGGAGCAAGGCCTTGGGAATTCAGGGCCTGACTGGAAAGAAACAGGGAAGGTCACAGCTGCTAATTTTTCCTGCTCTTGACTGTTAAGGATACTGCTTCATTATTTTTCAATCAGGCTATACTGCAAAACATTTTTAATGGGGATTATAATTAATATTTAAAGCAGGCCTAATGTGAAAAATAAGAGGTGAGCCACATATCTGAATAAAAGAAAATCATAAAAATAAATTGAATTAATAAAATTAACATCTGAAGTAGAGGGCTCTCTTGACAATCTTGCCTAGGAATAGGAACTGAGCTAGCATGAGGAAGCAGTGGTCAGGCTGCTCGAGGTGGATTGTGGATTAGATAAAGGATGATCAACCTAAGAGTTATTAAGGTCTTCAAGAGCGTTAGGTTCAAAATGAGACTAAATTAACTACTAAGCTACCATTAGATCCTAGTGATCTTGAGTCCTCAGGTTGCAAAATGCTATTTGTAAAACAAATATTTATACCTTTGTAAATTACTATGATATTATTTCTTAGGCTTAGGGACAAGCTTGCTCAGATTGGTGGTGGGAGAAAGATTAGGACCCCTGGTTATTTAACTCAATTGGGCTCCTCTGATGTAGAGTTACTCAGCCTTGGCACTTCTGACATTTTGGGCTGGGTAATCTTTTGCTGTCTTATGCATTGTAGAATGTTTAGCAACAACCCTAACCTCAGCCCACTAGATGCTAGTAGTGCCCTCTGCAGTTGTGACTAACAAGAATGTCTCCTGATGTTGCCACATCTTTTCTGGGGCTAATGGCCCCTCTTTTTGGGGAACCTCTGCTCTAATTAAGGAGAGATAAAAGAGAGATAATTATCTGTATATCTCTAGATTTTCCCATGGATCCACCAAAAGACTTGAAAATTGATCACAGAAATTACTCTATTCCAAATTGAGTTTTTATTCATCCATTAAGCATTTTATTCACTTTCTACACATTTTGTGCTAATCCTGGGAGGTACAGAAATAAGTATAATCTGAACCCTACCTTCAAGGAGCTGTTTTCTACTGTAGGGAGAAAGTAATGCCTTAATGGTACATTACAGTACAAGGCTAAGTGCGATGGTATGTCTCCAGCCCATAATAAGGCGCAGCAGAACTACGAAGTTGTGACCTTCCTGCTAACCCTAGGGGAAGCGTATCGTTTAAGGCTTCATTGAGAAGGGAGCAACCATATGAGATTGTAGTTCAAGCCACGAATAAAACCAATCTCCCTGACATCTAAAATGTAGCATTTTGATACTGTATTTTCTGCCTGTTTATTTTTATTTTATGTGTTCACGTTTTCTTACAATATGACTGATGATTCTTGAATAAGCTGGTTCTCAAAGTATGGTCCCCAGACCAGGAGCATCAGAATCACCTAGTGTAGTAGTTAGGTTCAGGCGTCACCTTGGTGAGGTGATGGGGCCCAGTTGTTGTGTTGCTGTGGATTTAAATCATCAGCATGTGCATTTCATCTGCACTGATTAAATCATCAGCATGTGCATTTCATCTGTCACTGATTACATCTGTGGCCAGCGAAGGGGAGGGCCAGTGGCAATGAGTGAGGCTTAAAAGGAGAAGTTAGAAAAGAGGAACTCAGAGCCGCTCACATCCAGGCATGTGCTAAATGACTTTAAATATTATTTCATTTAATCCTCACAACAACTTTAGGAAGGAGCTTAGAGGTACTTAGCCCTGGATTAAAGTCCAAATACCTGTGAAGTTTAAAAAATGCAAGTTTCCCAGGCCTTGCCTTTGACCTATTGAATCAGAAACTACAGCAACTAAGTATGTATCATGACCGAAAATCACTGAAGTAGGTATTTTTATTTGTGTAGTTTACAAACATGAGAATTAAGGCTTAGAGAGGTTACATAACGTGACTAGGGGTTCTGACCTAGGACAAGGTGGAACAAGTATTTCAACTGTTTATTAACCAAATACTTATTGAGTGATATTGAGTAATTACTGAGTCTGTTTGACTTTAAAGATTAGGCTCCTAATCATTAGGGTAAATTCTGTTTATGTGTTCTATCAGAAAAAAAATGTTTTTTTAAGGAGAAAGAAAGCTAATATTTGCATAGTGATTTTATAGTTTCTTTACAAAGCATAACAATCTTGCAATGTTATTATCATTCCTAGTTTACAAATTAGGAAACCAAGGCTGAGTGAGATTGTATGATTTGCCAAAAATTATACAGTTTTAGTCCTGGAGACAAGGTCATGAATCCAGTTCTTCCGACAGAATTTCAACTTTTTCCCACTCGACTTCATTGCATATCAATGTAAAACATTGGAATAAGGAAGCGGGTTATGTGATATTTGCAGGATTATTTTCCTGATCATTAAATTTACTTACACATTGTATGCAACAAGCATAGAATTTATGATTGGATTTTATTCTCCTAAATCCTAAAAAAGAGTGTCGGTGAATTTCCATTTTCCAAATATGAGAACTTTAGCTTATAGGTATACTGACAGTACTCTAATTCACTGTTAATTCAGAATATATTTACTAATTTTACTGATGCAGGTTTTTATCTTCTAATGTGATTGGTACCTAGACCGGTTTACTAATGAGGCAACTGAGGCAGACAGATTTCCTCGTACCAGGAAGAACGCACTAGGGTAGTGCTGCTCTTGCTGACACCACCCTTCCAATTCATCACCTTCCTCACAGGCCCTTCCCACCCAGGGCTAAAGCACAGCAGATGCTCAGAAAAAGGACCACTTCTTTCTAAAGAGACAAAGCCACTGGGGCTAAGGGTCTAAAGCCCTTTATTTTGGAATTCTTCACTCCAGGTACCTGGGTGACAATTCAAAAAGATAAATTCTTATTTAAAGAGCTTTATTCAGACATAAATTTACATGCATAACAGAACGTGGAATGGGAGATGTCCTGTTGCCTTAATATTTGAGAGCTGGGCAGGCCACGGTGGCTCAGCAGGCAGAGTTCTCGCCTGCCATGCTGGAGACCCCCGGGTTCGATTCCTGGTGCCTGCCCATGCAAAAAAAAAAAAAAAAAAATTGAGACCTCAAACCTAAGACATTGGGTGACAATTTCCCCTGCATTCTAAAGAGAGGTGATAGATATGTCCTACTGGTGGGGGGTGGGGGGAGGAAAACAGTGGGAAGGTATGGAGAAGGTTCTGTTTTGTTCTTTTATTCTTTTTTCAACCCCCCTCCCGCCACTTTCCATTTCTGGATCATAGGGATTAAAAAAGAGGGTCATGTTTATAATTCTCTTTTGGCTATCATATGCTGCCTCATGGCTGGCTCCCAAATGTTGGATCTCTCAAGGTACATTTGTGGATTCTTGTGACATGCTCAGGAAGGTCCTATTCCGTACAGTTTTCCAGCAATGGACAATGAACTCTTTAGGAGTTATTCTTGAGCTGGCAGGAGGGGAGACAATGTAAATCAAATGTTGGGTTAACGGTTTTAAAAACTTAATAATGCAACTATTATCATGAAAATAAATCTGAAAGAGATACTGTCAAGGGTAGAAGCAGAAAGAACCGACAGAAAATATTTTAATGCAATGATGGGAGAAAAATTGAGCTGATTCCTGATTTGCCACTGAGTCCGGCTCATTTAATAATGAATAATGAGGGGCCCAAGTTCTTCAGATAAATTGTAAGAGAAAGAAAGGGGTGAAGGAGGATCCTGCTTTCTGATTTATTAATAATTTAGAAAACTGCTATAGTTGGATGGCTTCATTTAAATGAGAGGTTAAGTTAGTTTCCACTTTAACTTTGAAATTCAAAAATCCATACTGTGGGGAGTGACTTTTTAAAGCTTTCTTTTTAATTTTGAGGTAATTGTAGATTTACAAGCAGTTGTAAGAAATACTAGGAGATCCTGCTTATCCTTCACCTGTTTATCCTTCATCCTTACCCAGGGGTAACACATTATATAGATAGAGAACAATAACACAACCAGGAAATTGACATTGATACAATGCATTGATGCCAAAAGTCTATATAAATCTAATAGATATCACCAATTTTACATGCACTTATTTGTGTCTGTTTATTTAGTTTGATGCAGTTTTATCTTATGCGCTGACTTGTGTGATGTTTCCCACAGCCAAGGTACAGAACAGTTAATGAAGGAGAGATCTTACTTTCGTTTAGACCCTTTACTCTCCCCACTTAGAAAATATAATTGTCTTAAGTATTTCCTCTACGTGCATTGAGTACCACATCAGATGATGTTAGCATTTTGCTCCAACTATCAAATGAGATTTAGGGAACTCATAAGAAGAAGGATATTTTGTTATATTTAACCTTTTCTTACCCATTCCAACGTTGTTCTTTCCTTTCTGAAGTTCCAAGCCTTCTTTCACTATCCTTTCCTTTCTGTTGAGAGCACTTTCTTTAGCCGTTTGTGAAGGATATGTTTACCAGCCACAAATCATCTTAGTCTTCCTTCTTCTGGAATGTCTTTATTTTCCCTTCATTCCTGAATGATATTCTCTGCAGAGAATTTATAGTTGACAGTTCTTTTCTTTTAGTACTAGAAAAATGTGCTACTACCTTCTTGTCACTCTGCTTCAGATGAGAAATCTGCTGTTATTCAAATTTGAATTGATTTTCTGTAAGTCGTGCACTGTTTCTCTCTGGCCGCTCTTAAAATTTTTCCTTTGTCTTTAATTTTGGTAGTTTACCTATGATGTGTTTTAGGCTGGATTTATTTGGTTTTGTCCTATTTGAGGTTTTCTCAGCTTCTTGAATCTGTTGGTTTAAGTTTGTGTGTGTGTGTGTGTGTGTGTACACCAAATTTGAGAAGTTTTAAGCCATTATTTCTTTGAATAATCCTATTCTCTCTGTGTCCTTGTTTTCTGGAATTCTGATGATATGAAGTTAGCTGTTTTGTTATTGTCCCACAGGTCCCATAAGATTTTAAACACATCGTAAAAATATTCTAATAAGCGATTATGAATTCTCCTGCAGCAAATGAAATATAGACCATCTCAGTGAAAATAACTAAATAGGAATTATGGCACTGAAATATAAAGTAAATAAAATAAATGCATACCGGTAGTCTCAAGAGTAGAGTGGAGATGATGAAGGATAGAATCAGTGAACTTAAGGATAGATCGATAGAATTTACTGAAATTGAATAACAGAGAGAAAATAAAAAGTTACAACTTAGGCATCTCGCCCCAGACCTGCAATTAGACATTTCTCTAAAAAGTCTAGTCTTATAGACTTTTTCAAGATCCCAATCTGAGTACTAGAGTTTCCTGTTATTACTGTTTTAAGGCGTTTTCATGAACTGAGGTAGAATATATATTTCTGTTTGTATATAGGGATGAAAAAAGATTAAAATATATCTTTAATGCTGACATTTCTAATTCATGTTCAGGATGAGAGAGTCTTACTTAACCTCTTCTCTGTTATGTCTTCTATATTCTTTCTGTATTTTCTTTCTTTCTCATTGAAGATCCTGGTTCTCAAAGTGATGAATTAGATCACCCCACAATTGCTTTATCCCCATTACACCCACAGTAGTCTCAGAATAACATAATTAGTACCACTATCAATTATGATTATGGAGTAATTAAATTCATTTTGAATATGCTTCCCCTAGTCTATCCCCCATTTAAAAATAATTTCACTATTTATTCACATTGTCAAATCATATAACCGTTACATCTTATACTTTCTCCCTTTTAGCCCTTATTTAGCATTCATTCTATAAGTAACTATTATATTTAGTCTTCAACACCAATCATTATGCCAATGTCTCTGTAGTCATTTTGGTTGTTTTCTAATACTTTCCTCAGGAAGGGCTCATGAGAACAAGATTCCCTAAGTTTTTGCATGTTGATAATAATTTGTACCATTTTTAATTGAAGGTTAGATTGTTGGATACAAAAATTTTTGACTCTTACTTTCTTCTCTGATAATTTAAATGTTAATGCCTATTCTTCTGGATTAAAATATTACTTTTTTTTCTTTACATGGACAGACACTGGGAAATGAACCCAGTTCTCCCGCATGGCAGGCAAGAATTCTGCCACTGAGCCACCATTCCACCGCCCAAGTATTACTTTTAAATGACTGATAATAATCTAATCTACTTGCTCTTTTTGCCTTGATAGTCAACGGATTTTTCCTGTACCATTAATATTCAGTAATTTACCAGAGTATGTCTTGGTGTTGGCCATTCTGAGCTGATAAGTTAAGATGCATATTGTATTCTTTCAAATTATAGTTTCATTTTCTTTATTAATTTCAGGAAGGTTCCTTGATTTATAATATTTAGTATTTGTTCTGTCCTTTGTATTTTGGTTTCCTTGGCTGCTCAAGCAAATACTGTACAATGAGCTGGTTTAAACTATGGGAATTAGTTGGCTTTTGGTTTTCAGGCTACGAAAAGTCCAAAATCAAAACATCATCAAAGCAATGCTTTCTGACTGGCTACTGGTGATCCTTGGTCTTGGCTTTTCTGTCACCTGGCAATGCACATGATATTCTCTCCTGGCCTCTCACTTCTCTTCTTGGTTCCGTTGACTGCTTCTTGCTGTTCCCTCTGTGGCTTTCTCTTTGACTGAACTTCATTCTACTAAGAAGGACTCCAATAGTAGGATTAAGACCCATTCTGGTTGAGTTAGCCCACATCTTAATTGAAGTAACCTCATCAAAAGGTCCTACTTACTGGGTTCACCCAGAGGAGTGGATTATGTTTAGGAACATGTTTTCCTGGGTACATAAATCCAAAGCATCACACTTTGTTTTTATTTTCTTCTTCAGCTGCTCCCATTATTCTTATATTAGAACTTCTTTTGGTCATTAAAATATATGCTATTTTCTCTGTAATCCTTTATATCTTTTTTCCATTTCTTTTTTGTTTTTAAAACTTTCCTGCATTTAAATTCCTCTTTCTCTTAGATTTGTTCTTTGAATTTGTATTCCTTTCAGTTTGGCCTTCATCTCTAGTATGATTCCTTCTATTTCCAAATTTTTCATGAATTCTGTCATCTCATTACTGAAGTCTTCTGTTTCTGATTTTACATTGTTCTTTCACACTTTGTATTATTTTCTTAAAAATCTTTAGCTCATTTTGAAATATTACATTACAGTTTTCATCTGTCTTTTTAATCATGTATTTCTGGCATACTTTTTTTTTATCTGTATGAATATTATTCTCATTCCTAGTTTCCTTTTTTTCTTTTAGTAACTTTGCGTGTGATTTGTCTTCATTACTTTCAGTTTGCTCATTTTTTTATGTGAATTTATTTTCACTGATGTAATGTACCTTGATTCAGATATTCTAATTTTACAAATCTCCCTCTTTTGTTGTTTTCATGCAGTATTAAAAATATATAGTGGTTTTCTTTCTGAGAAATTTTTGGCTCTGTTCACCTCTCCCACATTCATCTGGATTTTCTTTTGCTTTTTTCTCCATTTTGATTCCAGTCCCGGCAATTACTCCTCAGTGTGGAGCCCTGTTTTGGAAAGGAATCCTGGTTCTTACCTCATACCCTTGCATTTGCCTGTTCTTGGATTTAATATATCCCCTCCCAGTGTCAGCTGATTTTCTTAAATTGGCCTACCATGTTTCCCAGTAAATATATATTGGCTATTTTAAGGTCCTTCTATTATTAGGTCCTTCTGCTACCCAGAGGTTTCCTCCATTTTTTCCCATATGTGTGCTGAAAACACACAGGTTTTATGGCTATTGGTGATTTATCTCTACCCAGTTATATTTGAGGCTACATGGGGATACCACACCACGTAGTTTTGTTGTAAATAATGATTGGAGTTGATTTTATTCTGTTGCTCTGTCTGTTTTGTATGCATATTTGGGAAGATCCAAAAACTATGGTCTCACTGCTGCCTCCATTTTCCCAGAGTTCTCATTTCTCATTCTCTACCCTGCCCCCTTAGCCAATTCTGAAATCAGTTGTGAATTAGTGTATGTAAAGTACTGTAGTAGACCAAGGAATGTGTGTGAAAGAAGAGTTTATGAACTAGTAAATAGAAAGATATGTATAGAAATAATACAAGACGTAGAGGAAAGTGTATATTTTAGAAACATGCTAAATATTGAGTGACTATATGAAAAAGCCAGCCTTCAAAGTTAAGATATTATGCTGTGGGTTATTTGCCAGCCTCATGGCTAATGATGCTGTAGATAAGTTACTCACCTATGTGCCAACAAGGTTATGAGATGTTTTTGTTGTTTGTTTTATTTTCATGGGTACTAGCCAAGACTAACTTGTCAGTTCTCGATTTTATTTTTGGAATACTGTTCATCCTTCCCATCCTATCTCATCTCGAATCATTTTTCAAGTTCTAATAGAAAAGTTTCCATTATAACTCCGAAATTACATACTCAGTTGCTGACAATGCAGATTTTAAGTTGTTGGTCTTAATAGTGACATTAACTAGTTGCTCTTATTACTTTGTGCTAGTGAGCTAAAATGACTTGTCTTTATTTTTTTGTAGATTTATTGTACTTTTAATATATATTTTTTATGCTGTATGGTGGGATCATATTTCATTATTTTTCCTTGTGAATATCCTGATATTGCAGCACCATTTTGTTTGTTTGTTTTACTTGTTGTTTTTTGGCAAGTGCATGGAGCAGGGATCGAAACCAGATCTCCCGCATGGCAGGCGAGAATTCTACACTAGAACTACACTTGCACCCCCTCAAGTCTTTTAAATATAGGACAGTTCATTTAGCAACTTCCATCATTTGCTTAAAGCCAAGCCACAACATGAAACTATTTTAACAGATAGACTCCTTGATCGACTTTTGGACAATGAATTTGGTTTCTGAAAAAGCTGAACATGTAAGTGCCAGCAACCCCACCCCCACCCCCAGTTTCTTTTTTTAAGACTTTGTCTACTAATGCTAATGGTCATCAATGCCTTTTGAAAATGAAAGAATTAGATTGTTGAAGTCATTATATTTTGAATTTAGTTGTTATCATCAGCCTTTAGGGTCTGGCTTGTCTGATTTTAAAGATGGGCAAAACTAAATAATACTCCTCTGAAAAAAATTCCATTGCCTCCTGATATTTTTGTCTTTTTGATATGTTCTTACAGCTAGATGTCATGGATAGTTGGTACCTGAGAAAGAAAGTATGTCTCTCCTCCCCACAGGCACTAATTATATCTTGTAGCTTTTTATTTAAAAAAATATTCTTTTTGCAATATGCTAAATGTCCTGATACTAACTCCTTATTCTCTTTAGGGCCTATAAATCCTTCAGCAGAAGTAACTTTGGAGTGTCACACCCTTTCTGACAATAAACCTGAGTACATAGTACCAGAAACCTGACTATGTAAACTGTTTCCTCTCCAAGAACAAGAGAATGGAAATTGTAGCTGAGGCAACATAAGAAAACTCAACTATTTGCATTTGACTCTGAGATCACAAGTTTTAGAGCTAGTCATATAATGAGATGTGCACCCTCTCTGATTTAGAGAGTGTTAATTCATTGTTTAGGATGCTGTGAGTTTTTCTTATTGGTCAGTTTCATAGATCCTACAATTGTCCATAAATATTCTTTAAAGCTTACCTTAAAATTTTGTCTTTTTTTATTGCTGCTGTTTCTTATGGTACTAGTTATAGTTGGGACCTGGATTTGTATCTTTTGACCTTAGAAGTAAAATATTTTTACTCCATGCTATAGAAGAACTTTGTTTCTTATTAAAGGAGGTGCCTAACTATATAAGAGACTCTTATCTTTTAATATTTTATCAATAGGTGTTTATATGAGTGCAACCATAGAGACATGATCACTAGAATGATTAGTTTTCAACTAGTAAAACTATACATTCAAATGCTAAACTCACTGAATAATATGAATATAATAAATGTTCAAAATGTCATACTTCCTCCTGTCAAGGTGAAACCTGAAACATTCGGGAGCTTTACCTGAGATCTTAAAAGCTGGCCTCCTTAAATTACTCTTTTTTTCTTCTGGTTGTCAGGTGGAGATAAGCTTATTACTTTTTAGTGACAGTAGCTGAATTTTGGCTGCTTTAAATTTTCTTTCTTTGTTAAAGAAAAGAAGTAGAATAGATTCATTTTAGATTTGGTCTTTTATACAGTCTTTCTTCTCCAAACCATTCCTATTAAGAAAACTTTATTTTTCAGGGGGGAGTTGTAATCCCTTATGTATTTATATATGACTTATATATGACTACTGACAAGAGATATAGTTAGTAGGCAAGACTTGGCTCCCTGAGAAAAAGATATCCATTCAGAATTCACAATGAAGAGGAATATATTATTATAGGGAAGTGAGTCAAGAAGAATGGTTTTGAAAGATTTTGCTCAGGGGCTTAGAATTTATTCATAATCTACAGCCTCTGACTTAAATTTATACATTCTAGCTAAATCCAACTGATTAGTCAGGGCACTTCAGTTTGGATTGTCTTCAGTAGTCATCCAAACTTTTCCAATCACAAACAAGCCTTTCTCCTGGCAAGTTGTCATAAGTTTGGGTCCATTCAATTTCCCGACTGAAATCTTCACCCTCAGGAACTTAAACTGTGGATTTTAATTCTTTGTTTTACATTGAGCTTAAAAAGCTCAACGTACTTAGCTTTTAATCAATGTTAATATTGCTAATTTGAATATTTGTAATAATATGTACCATTTTAGCCCATCGTTAGATTTTGTATGCTAAGAATTTTAATATTTTGAATGCTGAAATTTGGCAATAGAGATGAATTTTCTTGGAAGCTTACAGGCTTGTATAAAACATGTATAGTACAATATAGCTTTATTATATTAAGGCAAGACAATGAGGCATTTTGGTTAACAAAATATTTGGATTAATTAAAGATTATTATAATGCACCAAAATTTAATAACACTTGAAAAAACTATAATAAAATACCTATACCACTTAAACTATGCAAAACAGATCAAGACTTTCTAATAGTGAGTCAGAATAACTACTAGTAACCTTTGCTATCTTTGGGCTATAGATATAGAAGTGCCAATTAATCAAGCTCTATTTATATTGGATTCCAGAGAGCCACCTGAATACTATTAATATTTTTGACTTTGATCTTGTTATGTCAGGAATTTTACAAAAGGTAAAGAGAGTCATAGAAGAAGATAATGAAATGCTAGATTTTTTCTTGGCTATTCCAGTAATTTGTTACAGAACTTTACTGAAATTCTTTTAAACTCATTACTTCATAACTTTTAGGAAAATCATAGAAAATGAAAAAAATATATAAATCACTAAGAAATTTTAGGATGCTTCCTACTTAAAACGTTTTTAGGGGTTTTTTAAAAAGTATAGAAGTATGTATTTAAACGTGATTAAAAACTAGTTTTTAAGTGATTGTCCTTGTAAGAGAATGTCTTTGGAGCTTTATGATAATGTTTCTTTTTTGAAAATATTTAACATGAAGTAGTGCAGTGTATTTGTTACAATTGATAAAAAAAAAATTTATAATTGTCTTTTACAGTCCATGGTTTACATTAGGATTAACTAGTTGTGTTTTGCAGTACTATGGATTTTTAAAAATTTTTATTCTAGTAACATAAATACAATCTAAAATTTCCCCCTTTGACCACATTAAAATATATAATTCAGTGCTATTAATTACATTCACAAGGTTGTGCTTCTGTCACTACCATGCATTACCCAAACTTCTCCATCACTCCAAATAGAAACTGTGTATAATTTAAAGCATGAAGTCCCCATTCCTTATCCCTACCCTGGCTCTTGTTAACTTATATTCTAGTTTCTGACTCTATGAACTTTTTAACTGCAGTTATTTCATATCAGTGATATCATATGATATTTATCCTTTTGTGTCTGGCTTATATCACTCAAGATGTCTCCAAGGTTCATCAATGTTGTCGCATATAAGAAAAATTCATTCCTTTTTATGAATGAATAATATTCCACGATGTGTATTTGCTATACATAATTTTTATTCATTCATCAGTTGATGGATTCTTAGGTTGCTTACATCTTTTGGCAATTGTGGATAATGCTACCATGAGTATTATTATAAAAATATCTGTTTGAGTCCTTGCTTTAAATTATTTTGTGTATATACCTAGGATTGATGGATCAAGTGATAATTCTACACGTAACTATCTGAAAACTACCAAACTGCCTTCCACAGTGGCTGCACCATTTTACACTCCCACCAGCAATAAATAAGCGCTCCTCTTTATCCACATCCTCGTGAATACTTGCAATTTTGTGTTTTTAAATAGTAGCCATTCTAATAGGTGTGAAATAGTATCTCAAAATGGTTTGATTTGCATTTCCCTAATGACTAATGACATTGAACATCTTTTCATGTGCTTTTTGGTTATTTGTATATCTTCTTTGGAGAAATGTCTATTGAAGTTTTTTGCTCATTTTCCATTGGGGTCATTTGTCTTTTTGTTGTTGAGTTGTAAGATTTCATCATATATTCTGGATAGTAAAACTTTACTGGATATGGTTTCCAAATATTTTCTCCCATTGTGTATGTTCTAATTTTACATTCATGATAAAGTTCTTTATTGCAGAAAAGTGTTTAATTTTGATGAGATGCCATTTACCTACTTTTTGTTGTTGCTTGTGCTTTGGGTATAAAATCTAAGAAACCATTGTTTTATGGAGAGTGAAATTCTCAGATATTTACTGCAATTTACCAGCCTGTGCCTCTCACTATCCCCCCGGCATTGTTCTACTAGATTCAGAGTTTCTAAATAGTTGATTCAGACAGTTCCTGCCAGTTTAGTAGTTGTTCTGGTGGAAGGACTGCAACTTCCTGCTCTGCCATCTTCCCATAGGCCTCCCTTGCTGTTTTTTTTTCTTTTTTTTGCTTGGGCAGGCTCTTGCTGTGAGGTTTTAATGCTAGATTTATTGCATCTTACAGACAAAAAAAAAAAAGGAAAACATTAAGAAACAATAAACTGTTAATGAAGCTAATATAATATCAAGAAAGTATATATGGGAAGCCTTAATAAACTTGGAATAATTACATAAATGCATACTAGGAATAAATAGCTAGCATGTATTGAGAACTTAGTTATGTATCAGACATTTTAAAATATTTTATACAGATTAATTTTTTGAATTCAGTTATTTTACAAATATTTATTGAACACCTACTCTGTGTATTACTCCAGGCCCCGAGGATATACCCTGGAGAACAAAATGGAAAACTATCTCTGCCCTCAGAGAATTTGTTTGGTAGTGGGAGAAGACACAGAATAATCAAGATTAATAAGTAAAATACATAGTATGTTTTGTGGTAATGAGTTTTATGGAGAAAAATAGAGCAGTAAGGAGAGGAAAGGAGTGTGTATGTATGTGGAGTTTCTTTAATTTTAAAAAGTTTAATCAGAGAAGCCCTCACTGCGACTGTGACATTTGAGTCAAGATCTGAAATAAATGCTAAAGACATCTGAACATCTGGAAGAAGAACGACCCAGAAAGAGGACACAGCAAGTGCAAAGGCCCTGAGGCAGGAGCATGATTTGCCCATTCATCTCAGTAACAGCAGAAAAGCCCCTATGGCAGGAGAGGAGTGAGCAAGGAGGAGAGTAATAGGAAATGAAGTCAGAGGAGTAATGGGGGGCCTGATCATGTAGGCCAAGGCTTTTATTCTGGGAGAAATGCAAAGCCAATGAAGGGCTGGAGTGGAGAAATGACATGCATTCTGATTATTTAGAGGATTCTCTAATTCCTGTGTTGTGACTTACTGTGAGGGTGTTGAACAAGGGTTGGAAGAGGGAAACCAACTAGGAAGCTTTTCACTGGTCCAAGCAGAATTGACGGTGCTTGGACCAGGGTGGTGCTGGTGGAGGTTGGAGAGAAATGGTTGGACTTTGGATATATTTTGAAGGCAGAGCCCACAGGGTGGTGGACTATAAGAGAAAGAGAAGAGTCAATGATGATTCAAGATTTTTACTCTTGAAGGGACAGTTACGATGGAGATGGGGAAATACTGTGGAAGGGGCAGCTTTGGAAGGAGCAGATTAGGAATTTAGTTTTGAACATGTTGACTGTGGAATGCCTGTTAGACATCCCTATAGAAAAGACTGCTCACTAAAACTCTTTGCGGTGGTTACAATTATTGTTCCCCAGTGTGCAAGCAAAATAACAGCACAGAAAGGTTAATTTCCCTTTATTCACACAGTCAGGTAACACTGTCAGGATTCAGACCCAGGCAGCCTGACACCTGAGCTCCTGCTCTTAAACACTGTTGTCTCTAAAGCAAAGGAATTTAGAAATGTGTGTGGTCATGTTGAATCATGAAGATTATAACATGGGAAAGTCCTTTCACCCATCAGAGTAGGGTATGTGGTGCTTTAGGCTAAAATGGTTCTTTTTTAATGGACCATTTATATAAACTTGACTGGTCTCTCTCTCTCTCTCTCTCTCTCTCTCTCTCTCTCTCTATATATATATATATATATATATATATCCCTATTTCTATGTCTTCAGCTTTATCCTAGAGAGCTACTTCTACATATTTGTCTGTGTTGGGAAAAAGTTTTCCAGCTTATGTAGCTCTAAATAGCTTATGGAAACAGCCCCTATTTTGTTCTCTACAACGTTCTGGTGTTCTTTGTATTTATGTCTGAGTGTTGAGCTTTTCAATTTCTTGGCTTCAAAGAAGCTCCTGTGGTTTCTGATGACTCCTGAATGTTGACTGACCCAACATTCTGGTTTCCTAGGAATCCATGGCTAATGGTATTGTTCAGGGTTGGACTTTAAGCTGTCCTTAAAGTTCTGTGTTGCCCAATGTGCTTATAATTGCTTAACTTATCACATGGCAGCTGTTTAGGTATGCTTTTGTCAACTAATCTTGCCAGTCCAGATAACTTGTATTGTGTTGTGCACTGAGAAATTCAGCATAACAAATTATTACACTTTTACATAGAGATCCTTCTGTATTAAGTAAGATAGTATTAATGTAAACTTCTTTGTATAACTCATCTAAACAACTGTGAAGTTTTAAAAATTTAGTTTTTAAAGAATTATTTATGATCTAAGCTGTTTCCTCCTAGCAGATAGGAAATATTTTATTACCTCAGCATGACATCCTTGGAAATATGTATTTGTAAATGAATGGCTGACATGCCATTAACTATTCAGCAGTACATTCACCAAATCAATACAAATGTTGTGTAGGGTCAGTAAATATGATTCATTTATCACTTGGTGATTAATTCCATCAGAATAAGTACATTATTATAAAAAGTTATTATTTTTTGTCTCTACATTGTACACTGTTACTCCATGATGAAACTAAAGTGTTAAAGTCTGAACTCATTATATTTCGTACTTACAAATAATACTGCATGTGACTGGAAACATTCAGTGAAACAATTTAATTTGTTGAGTTTAATCTTATGCTGCTTTAAAGCATTGCATGACAGAGTTAAGAAGCTTGATTAACTGTTAAAAAAGCGTGATGTGTGTAGAATTCTAGCAAACAAAACGATTTTTGACCTACTTGTCTAAATATTAGTAAGTTTTTTTTTTTGTTTTTTTGGTTTTTTTTTTGCATGGACAGGTACTGGGGATCGAACCCGGGTCTCTGTCTTGGCAGGCGAGAACTCCGCCTGCTGAGCCACCGTGGCCCGCCCTAGTAAGCATTTTAATGCATTAAAAAATATTCTCTAGAAAATAGGAGTACTCTTACCCATCTTCACTGGACTGAGCTTTTCAGTCTCCCTCCTTAAGACTTCTCCGGTACTTCCTTGTTCTTATTACTCTAAGGGAAAGTATGCAGCTGCCATTCACTTATTGACCCAGCCAATTCTTTTGTATTTGACTTCTGATAGTTCTGAAGCACGTGGCATATGAATATTCATATAAGGAAAATCGATCTTTCCCCTTCTGCATCTTTCATTGCTTAAATAATTGTTTTGTATTCCTTGATTTGAGTCACACGATGTGGGCTTAATGCTTCTGCTAATGACTGCACCTATGAGAGTAGGGAGCTGCATCTAGTGGATGTGTGTTTTGAAAAAGAGAAAAAGCAGTAGACCATTCTTGAAGGGGGCAAGCATTGGATTATGGGGTGCTCATAGAAGTGTGGCTTCAACAGAGGTGAGTCCCATAGTTTTGCATAAGAACTCGACCTGTTTCTGCTTTTATATTATTAAGCAGTTTGCTTTTCAGAACAACTGGGTTATAGTTAAGTATCAGGAATATTTATTCTTTTCAATATTTTATCAAGATTTATCTATTCTTTAAAACTGCATAAGCTTCAGTTGCCACAGAAGAAAAGTTCCCAAGTGTAGTGACAGGTAATAATTTACTATTAGGACATTTGTGCTTAAGTCAGGAAGACTGAAGCCAAGTGGCATTACTTAGATCATTTAGTAAACCATATCAATTTGCATTTTTTTTTACCTTGCTTCAATATGATTAGATTGCTGCAGTGCATTCAACCTGGGGCACCTTTTGAAAATGCAACTCAGAAAAAGAATGAAGATTTATTTCTTAATAGGATAAGTCTCAGGGAGAGTGTTATGTTTTGTCCTCTGCTTTCATAATTTACTCCTAAGTGCAATTCAAGGTGTTGATTTTGATGCATTCTGATTTCTTTGCTTGTTATTGTTTCCCAAATATCACCTCTTGAAGCTTATTCAGGGAGACCAAAGGGAGTTGAGACTTTCTCTGAGTCTTCAGATCTGCCATATTTGCTGATGCATTGGGTACACCAGTGCACAAGGTGCATAATTATCTTTACCATAAATATTACACCCAGGTAGAAGATTTAAGTACTGTTTTTGAACGTCAGTATGGTCAAGGCATTGAACATTTTTCTCAAAGCAGCGAAAATGCCCATAAGGGGAAAACTTTTCTTTCCCTCAGTGACTTGAATTATACTTCATTTTATTTTAATCTTGCATTAATTTAGAGCACCTTCTATTTGTGTTATGGAAAATCAGTATCATTTTGTGGTTGTAGGGCTTATTTGAGGTAGGGTCATTCCCTTTATGTATAATCACTGTCACTTTGTGGTTAGGATGATACTCAGCAACATTTAAGCACATTCATTTTACATTATGCATAAAAGGGATAGTCTCAGGGATATTTTCAGTTATACATAGACAAATACTAAATTTTATTGAAGTAATAAATTCATCTTTATTGTTTAAAAAGTTGAACAAAACAGAAGAATTTATAATGGAAAAAAATTGCGATCTCCAGCCACACCCATCTCCACCCCTGGGGATGACCTACTTTTAATGGTTTCTGTTTTATTTTTTCTGGTAATTACCTAATCTCTAAAAAATATATGTATTCCAAGATTTATTGATTATCTTTAGACGTTATCTATTTCCTTTTTGCTCTGCTAGGTTAAGACTGAATTCATTGATATTAACCTTCAGCTCTCCTTCCCTCTTTATCCATATACAAATAATCATATTGATAGCATATCTCCCTACGGGTTATCTTTGGTACTTTATAAACATAATTAGATCTCTATTTCTATTCCATTAACTATAGACAATAGCTCTTAACTTCTCACTTTGTAAGATGAGCACATTAAAACTAATTCCTTCTTTTACTTCTTTTTACCCTCTCTACTTTCCCAATTTTCCCAGTCAATAAACATCATTTCCATTAATTTGACCACATCAATATTATTTACTGCAGAACCATGTGTAGTGTGTTAGTGTTCAACTTCCTTCTCTGTGGGTCTAATGTCACAACTTCCGTGCCACTCACTGGACAGTGTTCCTAGTTTCAAATTCAATGACTTGATTCAAACACTACACCAATAGCTTTTATCATACCCTAACCTTTTTCATAGTTCTCGGTTTATGCAGTTTTCCCCTTTTCCCTGGAGATCTCTCTCTGGGAACACTGCATCCTTGGGGTCAAGTCTGTATTGGTTCCTCTCTAGTGCTGTTCCCAAACTGTCGTCCTGTGACTTTCACTATCCCCTGGTTAAGAATATCTGTTCCTTGACTCTTGTTTCTTTTTGGTTTACATGCTCTAAGTTAATTTCCTAAGGAAGGGTACATGGTTCCTACCTAAGTGTTCTAGTTTGCTAACTGCTGGAATGCAACACACCAGAGACAGATTGGCTTTTAATAAAAGGGGATTTATTTCATTAGTTCTTCAGAGGAAAGGCAGCTAACTTTCAACTGAGGTTCTTTCTTACATGGGGAGGCACAGGGTGATCTCTGCTGGCCTTCTCTCCAGGCCTCTGGGTTCCAACAACTTTCCCCAGAGTGATTTCCTTCTGCATCTCCAAAGGCCTAGGCTGAGCTGCGAGTGCTGAGATGAGGTATGCTGAGCTGCCTGGGCTGTGCTACGTTGAGCTCTCTCATTTAAGCACTAGCCAATTAAATCAAACATCATTCATTACAGCAGGTATGCCTCTTAGCTGACTGCAGATGTAATGACCAACAGATGAGCTTCACGTACCATTGACTCATGTCCACAGCAAGAGAACTAGGTACTTTCACCTGGCCAAGTGGACAACTGAATCTACCAGCCACACTAAGAAAGGTAAAAGGGATGAGCTCTTGCAAACCAGAAAGGCACTTATGCTACTCTGACAAATAATTGAACAAATCATTTGAAAATCTTTTACTTTCAGAAGTTTGAAGCTGTTGCCTCACTGCTTTCTAGCATTGTTCTGCTGATGAAAAATCTGATATAACATTAACTTTCATCACTTGTCAATTACCTGTTTTCTCTCTGGAAACTTTTAGAATTTTTTCTTTACCCTTTGTGTTTCAGTCAGGTTATATATACATGTGTATCTATGTATGCATGTATGTATGTAATAACTCCAAGATATTCTCATATAATTTATTTGATAATCTCTTCTCCTCTATCTTCTCTCTTCTTTTTTTCTCCAGAATTTATTAATGGATAATTGGAGATTCTGAGTTTATCTTCTGTTTCTTATTCTATGTTTTCTATCTCTTTATCCTAGTGTTCGATATTCTGGGGTAATTACCTGGTTTTATCTTCCAATACTTCTCTTGATATTATGATTTTTATCTACATTTTCTTGTTTACTGATATTTGCGGAATCAGTGCTTTCTAGAATCCCTCTAAGAATACTATTTTGAGATTTTTAAAAGTTCTCTTAAATCCCCTGGGTTATCACAGTTACTTGTGGGGTCATTTTTTTCCTGCTAATTCACCTAGACCTTTCTTTTTAATGTTGCAGACTTTACTCAAATGTTGGTGATTTTAGTGACCTGTTCATAAGGAAGGATAAAACTGACTGGGGGCTCTGGGTATATATCAAATGGTTTCTTCACGGGCATCCTCTGCTTTTTGGTCTGTGGCTGGGGCATCAGCCATTAAGCTTGGGATTTCCTAATGACCAGGCTGAGAAGGCTTTAATCAGGCACACTAACAGTTATACTCATTCTCTTATTTTTTCCTAGTGTGATCAGAGAAGAGAGAAGAGAGCTCTGATTTTTTGGTTAGAGCTAAGTGCTTCAGGCAGTCTTACTTCCAGGAATGGGGAAATGTGTTGACTGCTGTATGAATCAGGGGTCAACAAACCTTGTTGTAAAGACCAGCTAGTGAATTTTTAAGTTTTGTGAACTATATACAGTTTGTCCATATTTTTTCTTTTTTTAACAATTCTTTAAAACTGTAAAATCATTCTTAGCTTGCTAACTATTAAAGCAGGTGCAGGCTGTAGTTTTCCAGCCCCTGAAAAACATACCTTTAGTTAATCCCTCTGTTTTTAGCCCCACCTTTCACTCTCAATGGCTGAGTCTCAATCCTATCAGGGATTTCACTAGGTAGATTGACCCCTCTGCCCTGTCCTGGTCTTCAACCTTTCTTATTCTGGGCTCTATTTCTTCTCTGCCTAATCAGTCATTCCACTTCATATGCTTTTTATCTTCCAAGAATCTGATAAAGATTCGTGTCCACTAATGGCTCTCTCCCTTTTCCTTTTGTTATCAAGTTCAGCAGATGCTATTAGTACGTTCACCTGTTTCCTCTCATCACTTTCTATTTCCCAGCAACTAGCCCTGAGCACCTGCAGCTCTTAGTTTGAGAGTTCTGTCTGGCTGTAAGAGCTTGCTCTCCCTGTTCACAGGGCAGGCTAGAAGAGCCAGAGAACTAATGTCCTCTCCCAGTAGCCCACAAACAATGCTAAGAGGTGTTGATGACTGCAGCTCCCATTCCCTGCTGAGGGGTACCTCTCAGATGCATCTTGCACACTGACTCCAGGGTTGCCTATAGAGATTAAGCCCAAGTGTTCAACGGTATTGTATTTGATGTCTCTCTTCTCTATTCCATTTTCATTTTCTCTCTCCCCTATTATTGCTTCCTTGGCTTACCTCCCGCATAAACTGCTTGGATTCGATCCACCCTCTGAGTATCTGCTTTGGGGAAATACAAATAAAGATAGGGGTTAAAATTTTTCTTTATTATACTTTAAATGAAATCTCAGGTAAAAGAGTGGATAGCCTTGGATAGTTGGTTTATCATGTCACATTTGAAACCTATTAACCAATATCACATTGAGAATTTATTATGAGGTGTTATTTGCGTGTGTATGTGTATGTGTGTGTGTGTGGGAGAAGCAGAATAATGAATTCTACCTGCAAGGAGCTTGTATTCTACTGAGGTGACAATTCATGCAATAGAAGGTTTTAAGTGTTGGTAAGAGAAATTGCAATTTATGTTGTTGAAAGATTCTTAGCCGACAGGAGAAGGTATTTGTAGATGGGTGACCAGGGAAGACTTAAAGGAGGAGGTAGCATTTGAGTCAGATAAAGATATTGGTTTGAAAACAGACTGAAGGGATTGGGGATTCTGAGGGCAGAACAGAATGAGCACAAACCCTGTTCAGATGCCGCATGAATAGTAATGGTTGTCTCAAAGAAAGCCTCTGTCCCTAAGTGCGAGTGAACCAAAGCAGGTAAAACAAGGATAACTGCATACAAAGACACAAATGTACACACAGAATTAGTCAAAATTACAGAGAAATGTTCATATGAATATTGGTAGGGATTGGTGAGAAATGATTCCTATTAGGAGTTTGTATTTGATGTGGGAAGCAGACAGGTGCTACTAGGTTCCTCTTTGGTGGAAATTAAAAACAATTTTAAAGGATAGTATTGTGGTTAGGATGTTTCAAACTTATTACGTCGAACAGATTGAATGGAATGAAGAAGTGACTGTCGTAGGTGGATGGTGATTTTTGAGTCTACATCGTGATAAACTATGGAATTAGGAATCACAGAACTGATTCCAGAAATGTGGAGGAAAAAGCTGAATTGTCAAAGGGAGAAAAAGCAGATACAAATGCAGAGAATGGGAAAGAAAGAAACAAATTCAAATGAGAAAGGCGCACATCTGTGCCAGTTGGAATTGGGCTGGATAGCTTAGTGTCAAGGACTCTGCTTCAGTTTCTACTTCCATCATTATTTCTATTTGTGTCCTACAGAAGAGTTGGTGGTGAGTTGCATAAACTATTGAAAATGAGAAATGTAAGGTTAAGCTTTGGGTTCATTTCAAATTTTATTTTGGTACCAGTTCCCGAAAGGTGATTTCAGTGGGAACAATTGAAAAAATAATAAATTCTTCATTGAGAATAAAACCTTGGGCTTAGGTGAAAGGATCTTAGAGCCCTCATATTGTACATTAGCATTTCTACTTAAACGGATTTACTACTGCAGTCTTAACAATTATATTGCCAATTTCCACATGAAGCCTTCCTGAAAAGGTACAAAACAGAAATCTTTTGCTTTTCCATGATGTCAGTTTCTTAGGTACCAATCCATAAATTAGCATTATTAGTGGGGAAGGGCACCCTGTGTCTACCTACATGTATTAAGCAATATGCTGAGAAGACTGTGCTCATTACTGCAGCAGTAGGGTAGCTGTAGCTGCACATTAATAAGTTATGAGCTACTATTTCAGAGAAATTGCTCTCCCAATAATAAGTAGTCTTTATTCTTTTTTCTTCTCCCTTGAAAGTCTGTTTGAAATAAAATTAATTCAGAAAACAAATTCAGAGGAGCGGGAAAGCTTAAATCATCCCCAAACTGACTTTTGCTCTCCTTCCCGGCCTTATGAAATAGTATGTAGAATTATTCTAGCGTATTAGTTGCTCTTTATATCATAAGGATTTGTTTTACTTCACACATCCTTTCAAGGTCATCTCCCATTGTCTTTTCTTTTAGCAACTGGTGTAAGTGGTAACACATTTTTCTAATTAGCTATATTTTTATATCTTAGTAATTAACCCTGAAGGATCTTTTCCTTTCTTTTGTCTTCCAATGGCATGGAGTACAGGTCACCCTATAGGAATTCTGCTGTCTTCTTAAGATTTTGGAATTGTCAATTACTCAAAAGCCCTCCCAAACTCTGAGAAAACCTTTCTTCCAATCTCACTTATTCTTCATAAAAATAAAAAATTTCTCAAAAACTGCAGTAAAATGATTTGGATATTGCTGCTTGGTTACTGGCAGGTGTTTTTGCTTCACCAGTTATGGAACAGTGCTAATGCAAAGCACATCTTTTGGGAAACTTCTGAGGATGTCTTATATAGGGTGGAGCTGAACTTCAGAAGGGAGCTCCTTTTCCTGTTCCATATTTAGTTTTAGAAAAAATGGAAACCTCCTGAGTAACCTAGGGATACCAGAATACCTGCTGAAGTAGTGTGACTCTCTCTGAACCCCTTTACTTCCAAAATCATTAGGCTTTGGAGGCTGGAAGAAACCATGTAGGTTGAGCACCCACCCTTGCACCCACTCACCTTTGCTTTTACTTGACCAGTTGCAACATGAGCCGAGATGGAGCAACATAATGTAATAGCTGAATCTCATAAATGAAATTTAGTTGTTACAAGTGGACATAGCTGAATTTGTTTTCTGAATTAATTTTATTTCAAACAAACTTTCAAGGGAGAAGAAAAAAGAACATAGACTACTTATTATTGGGAGAGCAATTAAAGGTCAGACATTAAAATTCAGACCTTCTGCATACAATCATGTGTCTTGGACAGATTAGTTAACATCTTTTAGCATCTTCTCAACAATGAAACAGGGATATTAATAGTACCTATGATTAGAATTGTTGGGATTAAGTGAGAGGTCTGAAATATCATAAGTATTAAATAAATGTTAGGAGTTATTATTTATTGCCTTCAGAGAATGTTTGTACTAAAACTCGTATTGGCTGTAGTCAAAGAAATGCATTGCCATTTCATCTTTTTGAATGAAATTTTTTTCTCTTCTGCTGTGCTCTGCATTTTATCAAACTAACATAACTTGCATATGATTCTATTGTATATATATATATGTTTGAAATTTATTTTTCAAAATCTAGTCATATTTTCACAAAGGTTTTAATAAAAGGTTGTTAGAGATAATAAAAATATTTACTTTTCAGCAGCATGATTTATTATCATGCTGATATTGGGCTTCGGGCCAGTGTCTTTTGTAGGAGTACTTTGAAATTATTGTAAGAAAAACAGCACATATTCTCCTTTATTTGTAGCTGAAATTGACCTTTGTTCATAGACTGAGCCTCAGACCTTTGAAAAGTAAAGGGGTTTTTACTACTCTTGATAATCTGATTTCATCAAAATTGTTTCTGAATCTCATAAATGAATTTTAGTTGTTACAAGTGGACATGAGATGGCTGCCACATGTATGTTTGTATCATGCTATAACAAGTACTGGGATAACTCCTGCCCTTTTAATTTGCATGACTTGGTGCTCTAATCCCTAGGCTCTGAGTCTCAGTCACCTCTGGTGCTGTGGCCCCGCATTTTGATTTCAGTACTGCCTCTTCTTACTGCTTAATGTTCCTGCTTCATTGTCATGAACAGATTGCCCAAAGTGGAATGCTTGCTATTTAAATATAGTGATGTTTTTCTTTTCTTTTCTTTTTCACGTTTGAATAATGTAACAGTGTGGAAAATAGCACTTTCAATATTAATAAGTTTTGGAAACCAAAATGAATTGTATAAAATTTCAAAAGTTTTCTGTTTTGAACGCTGAGTCCCGATAAAGCTCTGTCCATACCAGAAGTGAAAGAATACATTTACCTAGTACCTCTCCATGTCAGGCATAAGTTGAATTATTTCATTCTCGTAATAGCTCATGGAGGAAACTGAGGGTCAAAGAGGTAAAACAATTTGCAAAACTTTGTAAATGAGAAGGTAAAATGTGACTCTAGATCTGTCTGATACCAAACTTGATTTTCAACTCAACTGTCTGCAAGAACAGTGCTATCAATTCTGTTATGAAAAGTGCTGGACCTTGTCATGGAGAACTGCAACATAAAATTGAGCCCCTTTACATAATTATCCCACTCCTATAAAATAATATATTGTAGAAAAATGCTAGTTTTGAGTTTTGTTCCGATTACATGAATGTACAACACTGACCCTAATTACAGCTATTATTATAACTTTATACATTAATGATAATTGTGTAAGGCTGGGTAAATTTTCCTATTTAGCAAGAGCTTGATTGTTCTCTCTAGACTTCCCTTAGTCTCCTGCTGAGATCTTTTTAAACATTTCGAGGATGAACTAATCAGTGTTTTGCATCCTTTCAATAATGTGAATGCGTTTTTAATAGAGAATAACTTAATATGAGAATATTCAGATAGAAACAGATGGAAAGACTTCCTTACCCGTCATGCTCTGGAAAAATAGAATGGCTTCATAATGCTGATGGGTAGCATTTAACAGGCTACTTCATTGAGGTTTAACATGGGATGGAGTCTTCAGATAAATGTTTGTAATGTTTATAAATTTATAGATAATTTCTAATCATTTGTTCTCTCATGCTCAAAATTAATGTTTCCAAATCACCTGCAGATCCCGAAAATTTTTTGTGGAGGATCTTATGGGAGAAAAGTGCTTCATAGCCAAATTGATAAGCTTTTTAAATATTTTTTATTGATCTATATTATATATTCACATACCATGTAATCATCCAAAGTGTACAATCAGTGGTTCACAGTATCATCATACAGCTTTGCCCTTATCATCAAAATCAACTTTTTTCTGTGTGAAAAATAACAAATGTATAAAAAAGCAATAAATTTCAAGGCACATATCAACAATTAGTTGTAGAACAGATTTCAGAGTTTGGTATAGTTTACAGTTCCACAATTTTAGGCTTTTACTTCTATCTGCTCTAAAATAGTGGAGACTAAAAGAAATATCAATATAATGGTTCAGCAATCATACTAATTTGTTAAACCCTACCTTCTCTGTGTAATTCCACCATCAACCTTTGATCTTTCTATCCCTCTCTTTAGGGGTACTTGGACTATGGCCATTCTAACTTTTCATGTTGGAAGGGTCTGTCACTAATATGAGGTAGCAAGATGGAACCATGTGATGTTTTGGAGAGGCTAGGCCCTCTAGGTTTCAGGACTTATCTGGTCCAGGGACCCATCTGGAGGCTGTAGTTTTCTGGAAAGTTGCCCTTGTGCATGGAACCTTTGTAGAATCTTATATATTGCCCTAGGCGTTCGTTTGGATTAGCTAGACTGGTTTTGGTTGGGGTTTGGCAAGTTATGATAACTAGCAATGTCTAACTGAAGCTTGCCTCTCAACCCTATTTGAACTCTCTGAGCCCCTTATACCTTATTTCCTACCATTTGAAAAGCTTTTGATATTGCTTATTGATGCTTGAAAATAAAATTTTCTCTACACCCACCCCAATCAATCACTTCAGCATACATTTAGAATGCTTCAATTTGAAACTAATTATACCCAAAGGAAAAACACCTCAAGTTTTCCTATAAAGGCCATCAGGACTGTTTCTTTGGGTTTACTGTCAGTAGATTGCAATTCTTTTGATTTGTTTTTTGATCAAGGCAGTCCGTTTGAAAGTGATTGGCATATTGCAACTTGTAACAAGGAGCCATTGTTTGTTTTATAATATGCTGATGTATTAGGTAAACATTTATTTTGATGTCTTTTGTGGCAAGAGTCTTTTAATATAATTTCTTTTCCACCTAAATATATTGAGACATGAGTAATAAATAAGTCTTTTTCTTTATGTCACAGTGTAAGAATTTTAAATTTCAACAACAGAATTCATATTTTTGCCTTGTTTTTTTTTTCTCTTGTGAATCTCTTCTGATCAAACTTCTAGAAGATGGTTCTTATAATTTGGTTTGAAGTAGAGTTGGAAATAAGCTGTTTGCATGAATTCCAAATACCTCTATGAAAACTGAAGTGTTTATACCTAGATATATAGTGCGATACAAAAATTATGTTAATTTAAGTTACAGTATGGCTTAGGGTAATGAATTGATGCTTCTCTTTATTGTTAATGAATTCATAAGACCATAAGTTCTGAACTGTTAATCTTATAAACTTTAACCAAGTTCAAATTCTCCACAAAAACTATCCCTAGGATTTTACCCCCATTCTTTTATTTTCCTACAAAAGGGAGGATGCCTTTATTTGCATGTTTTTATGAAGTGCTCTTTTGCAAAACTGTACCATAATGATAAGATAAATGTAATGTATATTTAAAATCTCACAGTTTAACTATTGTCTATCAAAGAGAAAATATAGCAAATAAAAGATTCACTAGTTGAAGGAAAGCCAAACTAAATAATCTCAAAACAGTCAAAAATTTGGGAAAAGAATATACACATATATTTGGAAAGAACTTGTGTTTTTTTCTTGAAAGATTTCTTGAGTCATTTCACATATTGAAAATTACTATGGCGTCATGATAGCTAGAAAAATGTGAAGGAGCAAAAAATGAGAGACAACAAAGAAAGCTGGGTGGTTTCACTCATTTGATAAGGAAACAGACTGCTAGAGGACACTGATCCCTGGTGGCAGAATGTAAAGATTTAGGGAATATTTCATATGGATTAGAAAAGTAAGACAAAAATGGCTGTAATACTTCAGCAATTACTTAAAACTACTGTATTATGAAGATAATAATTAAAAAACAAAATAATGCCAAACATTTGGCGATACAATTTTTAATTTATTTTTTAAAGGAAAATAAATGGAATCTAAGAATTACAAACATTTTCCATAGAGTGCTGATAGGTGATGGGGATGGAGCATAGGAGAAAGAAAATATGAATAAAAAATGAGAGAAATTATGTAAGTCTCATATGGCTATCTACAAAGAGAGTATTTTAAGATCTTGAAATTTTGTCTGTTACAATGAAAAATGTTACATTAAGGTAGATCTCAGAAATAAGCAAACCATTATAGCCAAATAAAAGTTTCTCATTTCACTTGTTCCAATGCAAATTAGATTATAACCATCACTTCATGGTAAATTGCAACAATAGTAAGCAATAAATTTAAAATAACCCATAGTGTGATAGTAAATGATTGGCTTAAACATTTTTGTTCACTGTGTTTTCCACCACTTAACACCCTGTTCCAGCTCTGCTTCCTTGTTCTTGACTGTTCCAGTCCAAAAATCTCACCAATTCTTATTTCTTATTACACTTCTCTGAGCCGGACAATTTGTTTATTCACCATAGCTTCTAACAGCCTTTACAGTTTAACACTTTTAAGAATACACAATCTCCTTTTCTTGATGGTTTCATATAAGACTATTCTTCTTAGTAGATAACAAGCTTCTTTTTTAAAAAATATTTTTTGTTGGTAAATCTTTGCACACATGCATTGCATACATGGTATGCAATCAGTGGCTCACAATATCATCAGCTGGTTGTGTATTCACTAGATAACAGGCTTCTTGAGAGTAAGTCCAACATGGCAGATGGTCAGTGAGTGCAGTGTTGGCTACTCTGTGACACCTTGAGTACCTCGTTTGTTTCTATCAGTAAGATTGTGTTTTATTTCATCATCATCATCATCATCATCATCATCATCATCATCATCATCATCATCATCATCGTCAGTAAATTATTTGATCTTTTCTCGATTCTGGGAAAGAATGCGTGACCAAGATTACTCTGCACTTTTCTTCCTTTTGAATGAGTTTAATTCCACATGAATGTGTTTTTCTCAGATCACAAAGTATGCTGGTTTTGAGACAGTAAAGCAATATTGAGGTCCCAGGGCCTACATCAGAACATCACAAAATCATTAATGATATAGAGGAAAATTATATACAGTTCATGTTCTCTAGTTCTATATAAGAGTTTAGGATTTCTCTGAATATGATCTTTAAATTTTTGGTTTACTTTTATAGCAGCTAAGCAGCCAAAAGCTGCATTAGTGCAGTGTATTATACATACGGTGTTTCCTTTTTCTGAGCAGAAGAGCAAATCAACAGTGTGCAGTTGCTGTACTGGTAGCTGACAAAGGGCAGTGAACTGCACTTTCCTTTTAAAATCCACTTCTGTCCATTTTAGTGCAATGTGATATCTGTAGTTTCTACACAACAATTTGAAGTCTCAAACAGTGAGTAATTTGAAAAATCCTGCTACATTTTATCAAGTGATAAAAATCTTAGTATATTTCTAAAATTTCTTAGGCGCAAACTACAGTGTTTCTTCCATCTTGCTATTACTTCTAAAGAAGAAATAAAAATTTAAAATACAAGGGAAAAGAAATCAGAGCTAGAAAGACATTTGTCGTGCCAATTACATACCTTTATTGTAGCACTTATCAAATCGTTATCATTAGATAGTGATTTTTTTTTGAGGGTGGGACCATGCATGTTTTTCATTTCCAGACCCGGCATGCTGCATGGCATGTAGTCGATACTCAATTAATTGTTGTTGAATGTATCCATATGTTTTTGGAATGGGCTTCTATATAATGAAGCTTTAATAATTTAGACTGAAAAGTGGATGATTAATCAATGTTTGACTTAGAGGCCAAGAATTGTGCTATTAATACATTTGTAAATAACAGTTAATACTTTTATAATACTTTATATCTGACAAAATGCTTTTCAGATACTGAATTCTTGAACAAATGAAAGACATATATTCCAATTGACCAGAATACTGAGCATGTACTGTGTCCATAGTAAGTGTTTGTGGGCTTAATCTTATAGCTGGAAATAAAGAGTGGTATTTGGATTTATTAGAGATGGAAGAAATATCAGAAGGGTATAGGATGGGCTTGTGAGCCATAGTTACTGACTAATGTCAGACAAGGTCACAGCAATTTGTGAGTAAACCATTCCTCAGCAAATAATATGTAAAGTTATTCTGAGATGTTTTTAGTTGCATTAATCCAATCTCCAACCATTACTGCAAGTTCAACTAGGAAGACAGACAATGGCAAAAAGTAGTTGCACAAATGAGAAAACACTAAAAAGGAAACTCTTTGGAATAGGGAGGTTTCAGGATAGATTGAGATGAGTGGGGAAAAAAAATAGGCTCATTTTAGTTCATGTGGAATTTTTTCAAACTTGGAGTTTTCCCCTTGTTTTGATGCATATAGTTAAAAATATGGAAAGCAAACCAATGTTTATTAATAATCTAATATGTGCTAGGTACTTTAATATATATTTCTATTCATTTAATATTCACAACAAGTCTGTGAAATATATTCTTTTTCTAACCTGGTGTCACAGTGTATGCACTCTTTCTTGGTAGGTCATTATTGCCTAGGATCTGATACACAGCTTTCTGGTTCAGAAACAGGTTCCTACTCAGTCACCCCGAGGTTAACAGGGCCAGGCAAATTGATTCCTTCTAACCGCATTTACGAGGGCCTGATTATAAACCAAAACATCAATTTAAAAATCTCTATGAGGAAATTAACTACCAAGTAGACTTGAATACTCATATCAGCTTGTCAGTGCATTTTATTCCCTTGGGAAATAAACTCAAAGGCAAAAGGACCCAAAGGAAGTAGAAAATTAGAGGAAAGTGAGTTGGGTACTTTTGTTTTCCATGGGCAGGCACCAGGAATCAAACTCAGGTCTCTGGCATGGCAGGCGAGATCTCTGCTGCTAAGCCACAGTGGTCACACTGTCTAAAGCTATATAGTTTAATAAGGAATATTGTCATGCACTTACTGGAGCACAAAATGCCCATTCCACCATAGGAAAGTACTTCCAAGCAAAGGGATTTGAATAATATCAGCCAGTCCTGTCCCTCTCCAACACTGTGCCTCGGATCATGGACAGCGTGGATTCATTAACTGCAGCAAGACAGACCAGATCAGAAGGACTAAACTTTGTCCAAAACCTGTCCTCTGGGGCAGGCCAAGCATCTGCAGGTCCTAGAAGGAGGAGGAAAGAGGCAGCATATGGAATAAGTATCGTGATGAGGACAAAGATTATAACAAAAAAACTGAGGAGTCACTATGTGCTCAAACTGTGCTAAGAACTTTGCATCAGCTGCCTAATTTCATTCTCACAATGACCATCTCAGATAGGTGATGTTCATATTCCTATTTTATAGATGAGAAAACTAACGTTTAGAAAAGATGAAAGTAATATGCTAGAAAGTGGAAGTTTCTGAATATAGTTAGCCCGGACTGGATCGTGGGCATCTCATGGTTTACATGTCCAAAGCTGAACTCTTGATTCTTCTTTAAACATGTTCCTCCTCCAGCCAGAAGTCTCCAAGTGATCCTCGATTTCTCTCTCCCTCTAATTTTCTTTTCCTCCCTTAGTTCCTGACATCAGTAATATGTAAAATTTACCTCTGAAATACACAGTGGGCCTTTGTTGTCAGTCTCTACTGTCACCACCCTAGTCCAGTTATGGACTGCTTCCTGCAGTAGTCAGCCTCTTCCGCTACAATCCAATCTGTGGGCACACAGCAGCCAGAGAGGTCTTTTAAAAATGAAAGTCATGTCAGTTCCCTGTTTAAAAATCCTTCAATGGCTTCTCATTACAATGATTATAAAATCCTATTTTCCCCCCAGCCCGCAAGGACTTTCATAATCTGGCTCTCCTTTTTTATTTAGGTATCTTTTCTCTTCCCTCACTCTCTAACTCCAGCCACTAGCCTCTCTTTAGTTCCTCCAACTCCCTAAGCTTTTTTCCACATCAGGATGTTTGCACCTGATGTTTTCTGGTCTGGAATACTCTTTCCAGCACCTCACCTGGCAACTTCATTTTCATTCTTCCAATCTCATACTCTACTAATACCTTCCCAGAGAAGTTTTTCCTGACTAAACACTGTTATTCTCTGTTTCCTTCCTAATATTTTTCTCACCTGGTAATGGCATTTTTCCTAATATTTTTATTAGGAAAATAAAATTTTATATTTTATTTTTTAAAATAGAAAATTATTTATATTTAAATAATAATAAAATATTATTATTTTATATTCCTTCCTAATAGTTTTCTCACCTGGTAATGGTCATTTCTTTGTGAGCCTATTTGCTGTCTGTTGTACTTACAAGACTATGAGTTCCTTAAGGTCAGGAATTAAAATATGCCTTATTTCATCATTTTCCTCTCACTTGTGCTTAGAATAATACTTGATTATATATTAGGCACTTAAATACCTGAATATAAATGTTTGTTGAAGAAATGAGAACAAGCATAGGTGTTGGAGTGGGATGGAGTAATTCAACATAAGGAAGAGAAAGGATGATGGTAGTGACTTTTTAATTAAGGTAGTTGAAAATCTAAGACAGGTAGGTGGACAGCAGATAGGGCAGGTCAGTTGTTGATCAGGAATTTGGGGTTACATTTTCTCTTGGTGGAAAGGAAAGGTAGAATTTGGCAAGAACAACATACAGCTCTAGTCTTATTACTTTTCTAGGCAGTTATGGGAGACTAGAACTGAGGCATCGGGGACAAGGCCAGCATCTAAGATCTGGTTACCCAAATTGGGTTTAAATGGGAGTTTGGTTAAGGAACCAGGGCAAAATCTCTCCATACAGTCAGAGCTTTAGGAAAAATGAGCAAGTTTAACTTGATGTCAGTTCTAAAGGGAATGGCTAGATTTTCTTAAATCTTGCCAGTATAAAGTCAGGTTTAATTCTAGAAACTAGGCTGGGACTGTGATTACAGTCAATGATTTTGGGAGAGGAAGAATATAGAGTGGGGAACTAGGCAGGGCCTGATATCCTCTAAATTGTATTATAGAAACACTTATGGATTTGGGCTTTTTTCCAGAGCTTTCTCCACATTGTATAGATCATCAATCTCTGGTATGTATTTTTAATTAAAATTTCATCCTTATCTGCTTTGACATGGCATGACTGGATAGATCATTGGTTTGTCCATCTCGCCTTGGTTTCTTCATCTGCAAAATGAGGGCAGTAGACTAGAAAATGAACATCAAAGTCCTTCCCATATCTGAAAATATATTACCCTTTATGCCACAGTTTCCAAGTTTCAAATTATTTTTCACTGTACGTGATTGATGTTTGTTGT
The DNA here is from genome assembly GCF_023851605.1 of Tamandua tetradactyla. NCBI lineage: Eukaryota > Metazoa > Chordata > Mammalia > Pilosa > Myrmecophagidae > Tamandua > Tamandua tetradactyla. The sequence continues at coordinate 50,216,337 of NC_135337.1, forward strand.
TGATGATCTCATTGGTAAACCATCTTCCCAAATGCAAGAAGTGTTACTCATAGTCTGTGAGTCCTTCTCAGCCTTTTTCATATGGAGTGGCACTTCTTGATTTGACTACCTGACTTAGGAAAACAGCATATTTTGAGGTCTGTATCCCTTAATATACTGGCTAGAGACAGAGCCTCAAAAATAAAGAATTTGAATAAATTTTAGCAAAGTGCCTAAATTATTGTTTAGTGGTTGCTAAATAGTAAGCACAGATACTAAAAACCATAAAATTTCAGAAAGCTAAGATCTAAAGTATTTTTTTCACTAAAATTAATAGATCAATCCCTTCTCTGAAGGTTTCATTTTGATTGTTATCTGAATAAGAACTAGAGGAATGGAAAGAAATTGTTCCATAACTTACAGGATTAGACTAAATCTTTCTTATTCTCTACTGTCTGATGAAAATGAGAATTAGTCTGTACAAAACTAGAGGTATATTAAGATTCCAAGGTAAGAAGGAGGCATTGTCCAAGAATTATTAGGTAGTATTAGAATAAGACAGGGCTAATCTTGCATTATAATTAGAAGTTTGAAGCAAGACTTAGAAGTTTCAAACTAAGTTTTACCAAGTAGAGACATGATTTAAATGCAGCAATATGAAATATCAGTTTTGGGCCTTTCAACATATAATGTCTGTTAACATCAAAAATGCAAAATTAAAGAATAATATGATAATTAAAAAAATAGATTTAAAAATATGTCTTTAAAGAAGTCTTAAATTTAGACATATTAGTGAAAAATAAAAATAAAAGGCAAGGAGAACTTTAAAAAAATAGTGGTTAAATCAACTCATAAATGTAGAAGAAATAATAAAGGTAGATGATTACCTTTTGCAACATTATGGAAAAAAATGATTCAGAAGAATAATTAATGGATGCTCAAAGTTTTGAAGAAGAACAGGATATTTACACATTATGAAAGTCTCTCCCTGGAGATTACTTTATAACTACAAAGGGAAAAGTGAAAACATTGCAGTGGGAACCTTATTGAATGATCAAGATCGCCTGTTGGGATAACTGAGGTGTGACACTTAATATGCTGTACTAAGAAAGTAAGAATGCCATTTAGGTAGTATTCCTGTCAAAAATACATAACTTGAATCTGAGCATGGGGCAACATCAGATCGACCCAAATTGAAGGATGCTTTTCAAACTACTTGGTAGTTCTTGCAACTTTCAATGTCATGAAAGATAAAGAATTGTTCTAGATTAAAGGAGACTGTAGGAAATATGCCAACTACTTGCAATGTGTGATGCTCAAAGAAAAAAATGTCCATAGAGATTATTATTAGGATAATTCATTAGAAATGAATAGAGATTGTATATTAGATAATGTAGAAATTCTGGATTTGATAATTTCACTGTGGTTATATGAAAGAATGTCTTGTTCTTAAGAAATACACGCTAAAGTATTGAGAGTAAAGGGGCATGATGTCTGCTAAGAACTCTGAAACTGTTAAAGAAAGATATTTTGGACATGCATGTCTGTGAGTGGGTGTGTATGGAAAAAAGGAGAAATCAAATATGGCAAAATTTTAACAATCGGTGAATCTGGTTAAAAGATATAACAATTCTTTGTCCTTTTTTGTACACTTGTACATTTTCTGTAGCTTGAAATTACTTCAACATAAAAAGTTACAGATAAAAATAGGTGAATATTAATCACCTGAGAAAATGTGTTATCTTCTGCCTGAGTCACTTGCCACCAGATAACGAGCATTTGACAGTGCCAAAATGAAACTGTGGGGCCCATGAGACAGAACTGATGACAGAGTTGGTAGATAAATACGCAGCATTACTTACCAGTATAATTTAGAAAACAAGGTAGAGTTTCTTATAACTCTCTGGCAATATTGTTACCTTATATGGATAATTCGGTTCATTACAAACCCTAAACTAGCTCCTATTACATGTTGGCTAGGTAGGGGGAAATAGTGATGACCAAGTCTCCTGTTCTCAAGGTACTTTTAATTGGAGAGGGAAGATAGCTATAAAAATAAAATGTAATATACTGGGATGATGCAACACTAAAAGTAAACATAGAGAAAACATTAGCAGAGAATAAAATAATTAAGATGTATTGGGGGAAGGTGTGGTGGAGGGGAATGACAATGAGACACAGAAGTTTCCCGGTATGGTGAGGGTAGTGAGATGAAGGGGGCAACTAGGCAAAAAGGGCAAAGTCAGGAGGTAGGAGATAGCTTGGAGGGCTTGAGACTTTTAGGCAGTTTGGTATTGCTGAGGAGTAATATTGTTTTCTGATTTTCAGTTTGTTACAATAACAAGAGACAGTGCAATACTATTAAATCATTAAAATCATACAGATTGATCCTTTGATAAACTCTTTTTTTTTTTTTTTTTTGGCATGGGCGGCCTCTAGGAATTGAACTTGGGTCTCTGGCATGGCAGGTGAGAATTCTGCCACTGAGCCACTGTTGCACTGCCCTGATAAACTCTTTTTATTTTGTATGCCATACCATCTCATTATAAGTGGGGAGTCCCTCTTTGATCTTTGTACCTATTGCAGTTTTTCTCAAATTAGAATAATACGTGTACCCTTTATTTGAGGAAAAAAAAATTCCCATAGTTTCCAAGTATCACATCTTCACATGCTTAGAGGTTGGTGGATTCCAGTTTGAGAAATACTGAATTGAGGAACAAGAGTCTTATTTTCTGAAAATGTCTTTCAATTATAAATTACTACAAAATATTTTGTTTTTAATTAGAAAAATTTTGGGTTCTCAAAATTAAAATGAAACAAATAATCAAAGGCAAACACCAAACAGTAACAAGTATTTTCAATCTTTGTATCAGATAAACAATGTTCTTAATATACAAATGTTACATAAATTTGTAAGTAATTAAGTCAGATACCAATTCATACATGGACAAAAGGCCTGAATAAACAATTTAAAAAGATGAAATAAAAATAGCCAATAAGTGCTTAAAATGCTCACTTTCAATTGCAAAAAAATTTTAATGAGGTACCATTTTTTGGTCTTTCAAGTTAATAGAACTTTTAAAAAATGATAACCAGAATTGATGAAAGTTTTTAGTAATAGAAACAATTGCAAACAATCTTAAATCTAACAGTGTGGAAATAGATAAAATATGCACTGACATAATAGAACATTTCTTGAACATTAAAATATTTGAAGAGTTTTCAATATTAAAAATGCTTATGCTATCATGTTAAATTAAAAAGAAGTGTATAAAAATGGTGATTTCAACAATATTGAAATATATATGGAATATTTTGATAATTATACTATGGTAATGGAAGTTGTTAACAGTAGAAGAAGGTAGGTGAAAGACATATGAGAACTGTCTTTACTATTTTGCAGCTTTTCTGTAAGTTGAAAATTTGAACATACTCAGAAAAAGAAACAGAAGAAAATATACCAAAATTTTACCAGTGTTTACCTCTATGTGGTAAATAATAGGTATTTTGTCCTTTTTAAAAGTGCTTTTCTGTAACTTAAGTTTTTACAAGTGTGTGTGTTATATATTCAGTAAAAAAAAACGCTCTTTCTAAAAGAAAGACAAAAAAATAAAAATATGCTAAACTCCAAATGGAAACACCATCTGCCATAACCAAATTTGTTGATCATTGTAACACAAAACACAGCAACCTAAATGTGAGTGCTGAACGAAGAGAGCATGTGGTTGGAGGGTAAGAAAGAGATACCAGCTGCTTAGGGAAGTAGTTTGCAGGTGGAATGTGGAGTGTGAGAGTAGGATTAGGAATAAAAATAGGACCAGTAGATTTAGGAAGCATTGAGAAACTTTGTTTCAGTAGTAAAAACAAGAAAGCAGGTTTCTTCTCAAAAGAGAGATGTCTGTAGCAGTATAGGTGTGGGAGGAGAATTAGACTAATTCTCTGGATTGTAGGGTGTGGGACTTAAGAGTGTAAATCATAGCAGGCTATGGGAGTATTCCCCCAGAGTTGGGTTTTAATAAGTTAAAATTATTGACTTCAGATAACTATGTTCATGCTTGTTTTTATCACAGACTCCTTTCTAAGCAACTCAGCTTTGCAGTGATTCAGGCCTGCTTCTGAAGAGACAGCCTCTTATCTAAATGAGTGACGAAGGTAATCACCTGCTGGAATCAAGTCCCGCTTGATCTGGACTTTTGTTTAAAATATTCTGACTTGTTCAATATTAAGTAAGAATAAATAGAAAAATGAATATATGCTATAGTATCATTAGTAGCTACACCTAAAAAAACTGCTGCTTCTTAGACACTGTGGTTCTCAGTCTTTTCCTTTCCCAAGCCCCCGGGGTACATGATATACTCCCTTCTATACTTTGGAGCTTCCTAGAGCAGTGATTGCAGGCGTGGGGAGCAAGGGCTCTGTGCTTGTAAAAGCACAGTTCCATGATCACTCAAATCAATTCAACAGTTGCTCCCTTTTTCCTGTATCCCTACCCCCTACCTTAAGACTCATTGCTAGAACCAGACTCTTAATTTTAACCTTCTATTTTAGAGGATTATTGTTTTCAGCTCACTCTCTTACACTGGGACAGAGCTGGAATTTGCTCGTTAGAGTAGCAGCATACTCTCAGAAGTTGTACCTTGGAAAGGGGCTGCACTTCAAACTTTGCCCCTGATGCAAGCTACTTCACTTGTTAGTTCCTTGAAATTCACCCCCCTTGCTTAGTAGTTTCCACATTATTTCTGGTTGTGTCTCCTTTGTTATATTTTAAGACCCTTGAAGGTATAGACCAGGAAGGACTTCTCTGTCTTTTTACCCCTTTAGGCTTTAACTTTTAAGTAAATGTTTATTAAAAACGGATACCATTTTCATGAAGGAAAACCTATTCCATACTATAAAAATAATGAAATGTGATATAAGTACAAATTAAAATGGAGAACACAGAATGACTATTTTAATAATATTAAAGGGTTATTAAAAATAGTAACAGTCTAACAAGACTCTTAAAAAAGGGCCTAAGAATGTCTGAATGTACACATGCTCTTGAAGGCTGAAAATCCCTTGTACTACGTGGACAGTCACTGACAGGAACACCCGGTCTTATGAGTGTTGTTGGAGATTCTGTGTTCAGAGCCTCTGTCCTCTGAATTTGGAAATTGCTCTTGTTCTTCAAGTATAAAAACTAGGGAATGACTGACTAAGGGGGCATTTTCTCTTATACAAATATATATTGTCAATAGCATTGCTGTCAAAGGGAGACTATTTTAGTTTTTTAAGGCTGTTTGCTCATCTGTGAAAAGGAAAAGCAATAATTACCTCACAGGACTAAAGTAAGCACTAAATTGGCACAGGGCTTGATAAATAGTATATATATGTTCAATAAATGGTGGTTTTTATTATTATTCACAAATTTAAATTCAGAGGTGTGTTATAAATGGTGGTTAAGTGTATTTAAAATAGAATTGCTGGTACCATATTATACTTCAACTACAATGGACTTGAGATTGGTTTATGTAAGCTGAGAGGGACGTGTTGCCATCATGTCTAACTATGCTGTTTGGGAAAATACTTCTAAAACCTATAGAACTGGAATGTTCCTGGAGTTTTATAACCCTAATGTGCTCATGACTTAATTGTTAGCTAATCCTTTCCCACATTGCTCATTTAATATTTATCTTTCTTTTCTGAATATCCACTATTAGATAACTTAGTTGAGACATCGCAACTGTTGACATCTGTGGTGGTTTGAGGTTGTCACACACCCCAATTCATTTGGTCCATTCCTGTGGTGGCTGACCAGTGTGGGTGGCACCTTTAGATTAGATTATTTCAATTGAGCTGTGACCCAGCTCATTTAGGGCGGTTCTTGATCTACTTGCTGGAGTCCTTTTAATAAGAGAATAAATACATGTAGAAGCTAGACAGAAGAAATTAGAAGAGACTCATAGAGAAAAGCCTCAAAGAGACTCAGAGAGAAGCTTCCCACTCAGAGAGCTCAGAGAGGAAGCCACTAGAACCAGAAGCTGAAATCAACAGGCCTAGGAGTGAAGGACCAGCAGACACAAGTCGTGTGCCTTTCCAGGTAAGGTGTCCTGGATGCCAGCAGCCTGTCTTCAGAGTCCAGGTATTGTCTTGTGATACCTTGAGTTGGATATTTCACAGCCTAAGAACTGTAAATTGTAAATGAATAACCCCCCACTGTAAAACTCAGTCCATTTCTGGTATGTTGCATTTTGTCAGCTTTAGCACATCCAAATACTAACTGAAAGAAACCATTTCTTTCACAGTAGCATCCAGTTTTTCTACTTCCAGTAATTGTTCTATTGGCCTACATTTAATGCCATGCAGCTTGCAGACCTTTGGCTTTAAGTTAATGAATGGCTTTTTCTATAGCATTTGGAAGTCAAACTTCTTAGGCTTGAGTTACTAGCCAACTTACTCTGTAAGGATACTCACTTTTTAATTTTTACAATTTTCTTTTCTTTTTACAGTTTTTATACATGCAATAATGAAAAAGTTAAGTTGATTAGAAATCTATACCAAAACTTGTGGAAAATAGCATAGATCTTGTCAAAACTATCCATTCAAAGGACAACACTTGTGTACTTGTTAGAACAGAGAAGCTGGCACCACCTCCAGCCCCAGCGTTATCAAAAGAAAATATTCAGTAAATATATAACTACCTGCAAAGCTGTGATAAATATTCTAATAAGAGAAGCACAACAAGAACGGTGACCAGGAATTATTTACCCAGAACTGACAAATGGAAAGTACAAAAACATTAAGCAAATATTTATTTCATGGTCACTGTTGTTTTCATTTTATTTAGGTAAGGTAATAGTGAAGTTTTGGCATATAGAAAAGGCTAATTATGTTATAGGAGTAGAGGTTAGAGATATTTCTTTCCTTCTGTTTGCTTTAGGGTTAGTTTGCTGTTCTTTTTCTAGTTCCTCCAGGTATATAGCAGTCTTTGATTTTAGCTTTTCCTTTTTTTTTTTTTTTTTTTTTTTGGCGTGGGCAGGCTCTGGGAATTGAACCCAGGTGTCGTGCATGGCAGGTGAGAATTCTGCCACTAAACCACCTTTGCACTGCCAGCTCTACATTTTTAATGTAGACATTTAAGATAATGAATTTTCCTCTTACTACTGCCTTTGCTGCATCCCATAAGTTTTGATATGTTGTGTTCTCATTTTCATTTGTCTCCAGATATTTATTGATCTCTCTTGTAATTTCTTTTTCAACCCACTGGTTGTTTAAGAGTGTGTTATTACATCTCTGTAAATTTTCCAATCTTCCACGTGTAATTGATTTTTAGCTTTATTCCATTATGAATAGAGAAAGTTTTATGTGTGATTTCAGTCTTTAAAATTTTTTGAGACTTGTTTTGTGATCCAACACGTGGTCTATCCTGGAGAATGATCCATGAGCACTTGAAAAGAATGTATATCCTGCTGTTGTGAGGTGCCTGTAATGTCTGTTAGGTCCAGTTCGTTTATTGTATTATTCAAGTTCTCTGTTTCCTATTGATCATTTGCGTAGATGTTCTACCTATTGATGAGAGTGGTACCTTGAAGTCTCCAACTGATATTGTAGAGACATCTATTTCTTCCTTCATTGTGCCAGCATTTGCTTCATGCATTTTGGAGTACCCTGGTGAGGAGCATAAATACTTATGATTATTATTTCTTCTTAGTGGATTTTCCCTTTTATTAATATATAGTATCCTTCTTTGTTGTCACATTTAACAGTTTTGCGTTTAAAGTCTATTTTGTCCCCTATTAGTTTTTTAGCTACTCCTGCTCTTTTCTGGTTACTGTTTTCATGGAATATCTGTTCCACCCTTTCACTTTCAACTTATTTATGTCCTGTTGTTAAAATGGGTCTTTTGTAGACAGAAAATAAATGGATCATATTTCTTATCCATTCTGCCAGTCTGTGTCTTAGGGAATTTAATCCATTAATATTCAATATTATTACTGTAAAGGCAGTATTTTCCTTCCTTTTATCCTTTGGCTTTTATATGTCCTAACTTATTTTTGTCTTTATTTTACACTATTAGTTACCCTTATTGATAATCTTCATTTGTACACTCTTCTCCAAGCCTCTCTCTCCAGTCTTTTCCTTCCAACCTGTAGAACTCCCTTTAGTGTTTCTTGTTGAGCAGGTCTGAACTCTCTCAATTTCTGTTTATCTGTGAATATTTTAAATTTTCATTTTTGAAGGACAGTTTTGCCAAATATAGAATTCTTGTTTGTAAGTTTTCTTCTTTCAGGATCTTAAATATGTCATAACATTGCTTTCTTACCTCCATGGTTTCTGATGAGAAATCAGAAATTAATCTTATTGAACTTCCCTTGTATGTGATGAATTGTTTTTCTCTTGCTGCTTTCAGAATTCTTTGTTTGTCTTTGGGATCTAACATTATTAGTAGTAATTGTCCTGCAGTAGGACTATTCAAATTTATTCTGTCCAGAGTACATTGTGCTTCTTGGACCTGTATATTGATTCTTTCATAAGAGTTGGGAAATCTTCAACCATTACTTCCTCAATTATTCTTTCTGCCTCCTTTACCCTCCCTTGTCTTCCCCTCCTGGGACACCCATGACACGTATATTTGTGCACTTGGTGCTGTCATTCAATTCCCTGTGGCTCTGCTCTATTTTTTCCATTCTTTGGTCTATCCTTTTTCTGTAAGATTTCAGATGTCCTATCCTATAGTTTGCTGATCCTTCCCTCTGCCTCTTCAAATCTGCTGTTGAATGTCTCCAGTATATATTTTTTAGCTCTCTTCCTTTGTGCCTTTCATTCCCATAATTTCTGTTATTTTTTTTTTTTTGCATGCTTCTTTGTGCCTACCCGGTGTCTTCATTATATCATTTATGTCTTTTGCCACATTTTCCTTTATCTCCTTGAATTGATTTAGGAGATATTTTTGAACATCATTAATTAGTTGTTTCAACTCCTGTATCTCATCTGAAGTTTTACTTTGTTCCTTTGACTGGATCATATTTTCCTGTTTCTTAGTATAACTTGTATTTTTTTTTCTGGTGTCTAAACATCTGATTTTCTTGATGAGTTTATTCTGGAGGTCAGCTTCTTTCTCTTGCCTAAGGTTTTCTTGTCGATTGGCTTTTGGCTATAGCTCTTCTTTGACACTTGGTTTGACTTATTCTAGACCTTTAGACTAGCTTGAGCTTAACTGATCAGAATTTCTTTCAGCTCTTATTCATCTGATTCTTGCCCAGATAAATGGTATGACTTCTGTGCTGCACTATTTGTGTAATGGTTTCATCCCTAGGGAAAAGTTTCATTTTCTATCTTCCTCCTCATGGAATGTTGATCTGTTCTGTTTGTTTTTTCATTTGTGCCTATAAGTTTTAATAGTTCTTTCATTATCTCTAGCTACTTTTACCTTAAGTGTTAATTCTGGGAGAAGGGTACCCCTGGAGATGACCTATCCAAGTCAGCTTTTCCCAGTCAAAACAGGCTCAAGATCCACAAAGGGGGTGCAGATCAGTTCCAAAGTGTCCTGCAGAGGAGACCTGGGAGGATTCCAATCTTTTCTATGATCTCTTCCTGATTATGTGCTTTCCTGTATGGCCAGAAGATGGTGCTCTTCAGCCAACTGTTCCCCCATAGTCCTAGGGTGGTACTGTGCCTTTAATTCTTAGCCAACTCCACACATGCTGGTTGTGCGGTTGAGTTTGCTAGCCACTTTTGGCTGGGTGGGTTGAAACTTGCTCAGATCCCCAGACCCTATCTGAATTCTTTAAACAATCACCCCAAACTATGCTGGGCTTTGCCCCCCATCCCTTTCCTTGGGGAAGAGCTACCTTTCATCAATCTGTTGCCTGACATCCCAATAAATTAGTGACTCTCAATTAGCCCCACTTCCACCCCGGGGGGGGCAGAGTTGAAACAGAGTCTGCCAGCAACTTTCTTCGATGGGCTGGTTAAAACTGTAGCTGTTCTCTTGGTACTGTAATCCAACACTCTGAATCCACTGTTCAAAAACCAGAGTCTATGCCCATTCCTGCACTCTTTGTCTTTTCCAAGGGAAGAGTTGCTTCTTAGCAAACTGATCTCTACCCTCCCAAGAAGTTATTCTGTCTCTCAACCTCCCCTCCTTCCTCCTCTTCTAGGAGTGAGTTTTAAACAATCTGCTGGGTGCTTTCTGTCCTGGGTAATCAGAGCTGGTCTCCAGCAGTCCAAATTCACTTGTCAGAAGCTGCAATTGGTGCCCAGCCAAGAACCTCCCTCCACCCCCATTCCTGAGAAAGAGGGCTTCTATTTCCAGCCAAGGAGTGTCTCCTGAGGCAGCCTGACACACTGGAGGGTGTTGGGCATCAGCCTCCACAGTGTGGAAAGATCTACTCACTGCTCTTTACCACAATTTTTCAGTCTCTTCCTTCCATCCATCCCTGGATGGTGCACAGTGGTCTTCTGGTCTCCGAACCCTCCAAACAGTTGTTTCAGACAGTACCTGGATATTTACTAGTTGCCGTGGAGAACGAGCTGAATCCTAGAACTTCCTACTCCACCATCTTGGTGGTGGAGGGTTAGAAATAAAGTTAAGGACTTTCATGTCTTGCCAGATTGATACATAACAGTAGCATTGTGTCTGTTTTCTTGAATTTGTTAAGAGATACAGCAAGACAAAGGCAGGGAGAGGGATGATGGCTGTTATTCCTTGGCGAGTGTCCTTTGAAGCAGACCCATAAGCTTCATGTAGTGGTACATTTCAGAAGGCCCCATTGGCCATTGTGCCTGGAATGGAATACATATATGTAGCTCCAGGGTACTGTGTGATTGAAGGAACATCAAGAAGGAATGTCAAAGCCAAAGAAAATGAAGATGGGATTTGGGCAAATGATTTAGCACCAAAAATTGCATCAGAGAACATAATAAATTTGATGTGAAAACTGCTTTGAAATTTATGTTTCCTACTTGTGTATTAGCAAGATATATTTAAGTAGGATTTCAAACTGACTGTTTCTCTAGACTTTCTACTTTAGCTTAAATGAGATTGTCTCTATTCAGTCATTAATCATTGCTGCAGTTGAAGGGAAGCCTTTACAACATTTCTTAAAACACACTGAGGATTTATTTGTGTTAAGTCTTAATTTCTACTAAGCACCAATAAATGCTATGCCTTTTCTTCACTTTTTTTTGCCAGGGAATTGCCTAAAAGGTAATTTTCTTTGTAAAATTTAAGAATCATATCACAAGTTTTTATTTCCAGAAATCAAGATGCATGTTTCTCTTTCTTTCTGTCACTCTATTATCTCTCTGTCTCTCTGCCTTTTATCTTTCTCTCTTTCTATGTCTATCTATATTGCTGTCCCTACCTATTTCTATCTATATTGGACAATGGTCATAGTCTCAAAAGTACCGATATTTTAGAAAATTGAGATTGTTATGTTTGGATGGAGTTAATGATAAGATGAAAAAGTCTTGGTAATAAATAGTGGTGATGGGAGCATAACATTGTGAATGTAATCAATACCATTGATGTGTACACTTGAAATGGTTATGTATATGTTAAAATGGTGATATATATATATATATGTATTGCCCCAATAGATTGTAAAAATGAAACATGCCTCGATACTTAAAGATAATTACTACAATAAATGAAAGCAAAACCAAAAACACTTTTTCTTTCTGCCCTATGAACAAACATAGCTGAAGTTCGTTCTTGAATTTTTTATTTTACTTCTGTAGTTGGCGTCAATTCTGCAGCACATACACCAACTTTGGAACGCTATAGAGAAGGTTAGCATAGCCCCTGTGCAAAGATGACTCACGAATTTGTAAAGTTGCCATATTTTTGCATAGTTGATTTCCTCTTTCTTTGTGTTCCCGTTCCCATGACACGTTGAATATACATTAGCCGTCATGTTACTGTACTATTTGTCAATTTTCTTCTCATGAAGTAGAATTCCTTAAAAGTTTATTGAATTCATAAAAAGTTTAATGAATAAATAAATGAAGACATAAAAATGGTATGGTCTGTGTGTTAGAAACAAGCTTCAATTCTTTGTACCCATCATGTTAGCTCAAGAACTGATTCTGAAAGAGTCGATCCTTTTCTTTTCTCCCCACCTTGTCATCTCGATGGCAGAAATCCTATTGTGTGGGCCCAACTCATATTCTTAGGGTGAAAAGACAAACTGTACAACCAACTGCTGGTACCTAATAGACAAGTAACACAACACATTTATGTGGGTTAACTCCATGAAGTAACAAATTGCCAGTTGTCCATCCTAGTTTCCCTGGGTAATACAAACAGTGACAGAGGCAATTTCTAACAGTGTTAGATGATAGGTTTCCCCACTAAAAGCAGCTTCAATTACAGTATGACTAAAAATAAGCAAAATTTGAGAGGTCTTTTTCTCTGTTTCATTCCAATCAAGTTATGAAGCTGATTGTCATATTTGAAAACTATGATTTGGATAATGGCTATAGAAAAATTATAATTCTAAAAAGTGGGCATAATTTCTGTGGTGAGGATATTATTTTTTCAGTGTTCACTGCTTTTTTTTCAAAGCAGTTTTATTCACACACGATACATTCCATCCAAAGTGTACAATCAATGGCTCTTAGTATAATCATAGAGTATTGCATTTATCGCCACAATCAATTTTAGAACATTTTTATTGCTCCAAAAAGAAAAACCCCATGCCCTTTATACCTCTTTATTATTGAAACTTAACGTTGGTATGATACCTTTGTTACAATTGATGAAAGAATATTCAAATATTACTGTTAACTGTGGTCCATGGTTTGCATTAGGTATATATATTTTTCCCATATACCATCCTATTATTAACACTTTGTAATAGTGAATTATATTTGTTCTGGTTCATGGAAGAACTTTCTTGTATTTGTTCTATTAACCACAGTCATCATCTACAACAGTGTTAGCTATGTTATACAGTCCCGTGTTTCATCCTCTGGCTTTCCTTCTAGTGAATGCACAATCCTAAACTTCCCCTTTCAGCCACAATCATGCACAATTCATCACTGTTAATTACACTTACAATAACATGCTACCATCTAGAAGATGGGGAGCTGATGCTTAAATTGGGCAGAATTTTTAATTAGGTTGATTGTAAATGTTTGGAAATGGAGATTATTATTTTTATTGAAGCAAATGTTTATTTTTCTCTGACTTCTTTTTCATATTCCTTTAAATATGTCCATTTTCCTGTTATTTAAATTTAATAATTAAGCTATGTATAAAATGTTTTGCCATTAATGAAGGAAAAGTCACCTTTGAAAAGTTTACTCAGTAGTACAATTTATTTCAAGACTGGATTAGAGCCCAGATCATATTAATGAAAACTAGTTTCCTTTATTTTTTGTAGGACAGTGAAATTAAAATAATCTGTTTTGTCTATTTCCAGTCATGACTCATTGTAGGCTTAGGTAAATAAACTAAACTGAAAACAACAGGCTAGCCAGTCCTGACTGTCACCTGATTTAAAGTTGTCATTTCTCATTTCAACATTATATTCATGATCATTAATATGAAAACTCTCTGTTAAAGGTTTACTTCTTGTATTTTGATTTCCTTAGAGTAGAAATTTAAATTCTGAATTCCAGGAATAGATGGGGAGAGTCAGTGGGTTATAAAGAGATCCTTGAATGAGGAGTCAGGAAGCTGGTTTCTGATCTTGGTTCAGCCTCCGTATATGAATCTGTGCAAACAAATTTAAGTTACTTAGCATTAATTGGTTTCCTTTGCCTTTAACCAAGATGGTTAAACTAGATTAGAACAGTAAATATGTGTCCCCTTGCCTGCCAGCTATGATCAATAGGTACTGTCTGGTTAGAGTGCTACACTGGAAATGATGATGAAGCTTCTTCTAAAGCCCATCAGGAGTAGGATTGGAGGCAAAATTTGCCATCTCAGAACTCAATAACTCCTTGGTTTATGAAAGTTAATGATGCCTTTCATGATTTATTCTAAATTTCCACTGCAAGAAATGGCCTCTCCATGGTTTACTTGAAGATATTCTGGAAATTTGAGTGCAAGGAGACATGGTCTTTGAGATCATATAGTAAAAACTAGGCCAATGTGTATAAAAATGCTTTGTAAATTGTAAAGCACAAATTTTATTATTTGAGCACAATATGGCTAATTTAATGGGAAGGTTTCTTATTGTTCCCTTGGTTCCTCCATTCCCTCTAGTTTTTCATGAAATGCTTATTGCATGAGTGACTGAACTCTTATTATATTTTACTTATTCCAATGATGTTAATTTAAGATAATTAAGTGCTACATTTATAGTACAGCCAGTGAACAATGTAGATATTCAGAGAGCTAGAGTTCTAGAATAATCATCAGGGAACATTACAGGAAGAGGTTGACCTTGAGCAGAATCTAAAATGGGCTGAATTTAGACATAAGAGCATTTTAGGTAACAGTCTAGTAACCCAAGGCTGAATTGGAACTTTAATTCCAATCTAGTGAAAATCTTTCAAGAATAAGATTTGGCAGAATTTCTGTTAAGTAGTTCTGGGGAGGGGTCTGAGAATTTGCATTCTAACAAGTTGCTGGTTATGCTAATATTGATGGTTTGGGCAACACACTTTTGGATTCATTGTCTAGTCCTGGCTTCTCAGACCTGAAACATCCATGGAGAATTTGAAAATCACCCCTGCCCCATTCCAGGCAATACTGACTTAATTCTTCTGGTAAGGCTCTGAATCCTCAAATCGTTATATTGTGCAGGGAGAGTTAAATACCACTGGTCTAGTTTAACCCTCATTTTACAGAGAATGAAAGTGAAGACTCAGGAAATTACCTACTCCTGTTTTATTTTTGCTCCTAGCATTCTGTACATTGTTTTTACTCACCCACTTGCTTCTCACTATATAAAGTATGGGCTGTCTTAGTCTATTTGCCACATAATAATGGTCCAATAATGGTCTATTGTTGAATGACTAATGTACAGGAAATAAAGAACCACTGAAAATTTTTGACTAGCAAAGTGACATAATGAAAGCAATGTTTTAGGAGGATTTATTATTAGAAAGGGTAAGGTAAAGAGGTTGGAGATAGGAAGATCTTTCCTATTGCAATGTTCCTGTAGGGCCCTCGTACTCCAAGTATAGCATTGGCAACACCTGGAAGCTTATTAGAAATGCAGACTCGCAGGCCCCACCCCGGACCTACTGAATCAAAATCTGCGTTTATAAAGACTCTCAGTGTTTCCTATGCACATAGAAGTTTGAGAAGCACTGTTGTAGAATATCAAATGACCAATGTGTGGGTTTACAGGGTAGCCTCAAGGAATTGAGACGTAGCAAAGATGAAGGACTGGTGAGGTCAGCTTTTCCTCAAACATATTTCTTGGCATCCCCGTTCTCTGGGATGTTAATAGCCATTCATGGTCAAAAAGTGTTTTAAATACCAGCGTAAATAAAGCAAAACAGATTTCTTTATGGCAAGATTTCTTTTACCTTTTAATATGCTAATACACTTTATGAATTTCCAAAAGAATTGTATTATTTAGCTATTTCTACATTTATTGATCATGGAAGCCAATTTAGACTATCTTTCCATGCTACTATTCCGTGGAGCACATCTTGGTAAAGTTGCAATAGGCTCTCTGTGGTTATTAGGCATCCAGATTTTACAGTTTTTCCAGCCTCTGGACAGGAAGTCTCCTTATACTTCCTAATTTTAATATCTGTTTCTTGTCTTTTCACATACCCAACCTTTCCATGACTGGTCCAGGTATGTGATTTTGCTTGGGACTCACTACCCCGGATGAGACTGATCTGGGCCGGGTCATAGGATGAACCTCTGGGCCCTGTCAATGCTGGTCTGAGAAAAACATTCAAGAATTCGTTGTTGGCTATGGAGGCTGATGGAACGAAAAGAAGATACTGAAATATGTTAGGGTTACTGATAAAGCACCAAAGTTTACTTTGTGGTAGAAGTGAAGTCAGAAGATATGACTAGCACAATTATCAAGTGAACAAAGGAGAAATAGCAAAGTTTGATTGGCAGTCATGAGGCACAATGACTATTAGAAAACCTGTAGTCAAAAATAAAAAGAAGCAAATGAATAG
This sequence comes from Tamandua tetradactyla, assembly GCF_023851605.1. Classification (NCBI taxonomy): domain Eukaryota; kingdom Metazoa; phylum Chordata; class Mammalia; order Pilosa; family Myrmecophagidae; genus Tamandua; species Tamandua tetradactyla. The sequence continues at coordinate 50,232,399 of NC_135337.1, forward strand.
ATATGTTTGGAAACTCGGGTTGTTTTAAATTTAGAACCATCCAAATGGCATTTCTAATATTTGTTTCCATTGATGCCCTTTTTGAAAATTCGTGGCCCATTTTAACCCTAAAAGTTTATCCCAAATTCTATAATGCAGAAAACATTTGATTGTAAACTATACTCACCAATAAATTACTGGTCTTTTGGACAGCACTTTATTTTATCACCATCCTCTTTGACATGAAGTTTTACACATTCTCTTATAGTGGAATATTGCTCTTAGGAGTAAGAAAATAAAAATACTTTCTCAATTATATCCTTATTTTGGGTAGTAAGCCACATCCTTTTGTTGCTGTTGTTAATAAACCAGTGGACAGCAATTTTAATTTGGATATGTCTCTCCCAATGCTCAAAGTTTCCTTTACATTTTATTCCCTTTATCTGACATTTTAAAAATGTCATTTGTTGCAAGATTAAGTTTTTAGTGCTAATTCTCCTTCTGACATCAGTAGCATTTTGGGGGAGGGGAGTTTTTTTTAAAAGCCATTACTTTAATGGGTAAGTTGTGAAAACGCAAACATTTAAAATTTGATTCAGTAGTCTCTGTTCCTTGTAGCTTTAATTTATTTCCTGCACGTGCAGGAGAAATTTTGAATAGAAGGTAACAAAATTTTAAAAAACAGAATATTTTGAATTAAGCATCATGATTTCATTAACTACTAGAAGGTATTAGTACAACTTCAACACGCTTTCATCCATCTCTAAAATTGACAGGGCACAGAACAGTGCTGCCGTTATGATGGCCCTGAGATCCTATAAGCCCCAAGTCTTCCCAAAGAGACTCAATTTTTCTTATTTTACTAGATTTACTAAGACAGAAAAGGAGACAGATTAATTGCAGAATAGAGATTGACAACCTTTAGAGGGGAGGGAGTAGTAGATGCTAAAATGCTTGATCTGTTCGTTAATGATGGTAGATCCCATTTCCTGGGAAACCCTGACTCTTTCTGGTGTGGGACATGGGAGATTGTGGTAGCTGAATGACTGTCACTGAAGAGGTGAAAAGGAACGGGTGGGTGCTGAGAAAACACCGGTGGCTTGAATTTGGGACAGCCCAAGCGGCTTGTACCAACTATAAACCTTTATGATAATACAGGTAGCAATTTTCCCACGTGCCTAAATTAACTTACTAATGAGCATGTTTAAAAACCTACTAAGGGTTTCCAACACTTATTCTAGAAAGAGTTTCATTAAAGATTAAAATTAGAAGTTCTAATTCAGCCTTGGGTTTCTAGGCAATAGTGTAACTGTTGCACGAAAAAAGGAACAAGGCTTTACGCCTCCTGGAATGTTATATAGAAATAGAACACACCGGGCTGAGGCTCCGAAGTTTCAGGAGGTAGGCTTTATTTTCTATGGCCGGGGGTTCAGCTGAGTAGCCTCTGAAAGTCTGAGCCCTGAACAAAAGTCAATCTTAGCTTTTATAGACTGTGTTACATGCTAGAGATAAGGTAAGCTTAATATGGTGACCGGCAATATTAAAGGAAAAACAATTGGTTAGTTATATGCGAAGTGGGTTACAGAAGCAGATGAGCTGTTAGGGGAGGGGCCCCATGCCAGGTGCCTTATCTTGCTTGCCTGCAGTTTCACCTGTTCCTGAAGGCTAGGAGAGGGGGTTTCTATCCCAGGAATGTGTCTTATCTTGCTTGCCTGCAGTTTCACCTGTTCCTGAAGGTCAGGAGAGGGGGGTTGAGGATCTTCCACAGAGAAGGCTGCTGGACCAGAAAAAGAAGAAGAGGAGAGTGGTTTGCCTGCTCTAAAGCCTGCTTGCTACATAACTAAGTATTTGTATAACATTTATCCCATTATTTATAGCATATCATTAAGTACCAGGCACTATGCTAGGCGCTAGATACCAGGGTCAAAAAAGATTAATATAACTCATTGCCATCATATTGCTGCACACTAGTGTGAGACACAGATCAGTAAACAGAATAATATAATACAGCACGTTACGTGTTGCGATATGGGCATCAGTGAGTTATAGTAGTACACAGAAGGGGGTGCTTAATTTTTACTTAAGGAGTCACATAAGAGGTGGCTTCTACATAAAGTTTGAATGGGCATTGGCAAAGCCAAGTGGAGACAGGAAACAGTGACTGGGCATATGCAAAAGCGTTTACAAAAGTCCAGAGTATACAGATCTTGGGAGGAAGGAGAAGTGGATGGAAATAGGGCTAGAAAAACAAATAGGGCCCAGAAATCTAGGGTTTTGTAGGCATTTAGTCTTTATCCTAGAAGGAATGGGGAGCCATTGACAACTTTTCTTACAAAGAAATGATTAGATCTGCATTTTAGAACAATGACGCTGGCAGAATTCTGGAGAACGGGTGGGAGGGAGATAAACCTGGAGAACCTGAGGCCAAAGGGGAGACTGTTGAAGAGTCTATATAAAACAGGATCTTAGCCTGTGTTTGATAGATGATGGCATTCTTAATAGCTGATGTTCTTGTATCTGGTACACTAGATATTAACCTTGTTTACTCCTGCCTTTATAAGAGCCAAGTATTTATACTGTTCATTAACCCAGTGTTCCCTTTCTATAAATTTTTTCATGAAACTACTTTTATTCATTTTTTCATGTCTTTGTAAATTAATTATTTTCCTTCTCTCTTAAATATTCTTCTGAAAATATCTTTTCTGCCCTTGACACATAGGTCTTTTTCATTGTTTTTTATTCAAATGTGAGTGCTGGGAATTAATATTGATACGTAAGTAATTATAATTCTAGTGCCTAGAACTTGGTTGTTCAACAGTGGAAAGCCTGAGATTTCCTGGAAGGGAGCAGTAGACAAAAATTTCAGTGGCTCTCAGCATTGGAAGGAAAGAAAATGGTTTAAAGACAAGTGAAAGTATTGTCAGAGAGGCAGGGTTTGTAGTACAGCAAACAATACAGCACGATTAGAAAAGACCAACATGGATGAACCCCAAAGTGAAAAAAATAATTAAGGGCACAAAAGGCATATAATGCATGTCAAGTTCAGAAAAGAAGCTGAGACATTAGAGAGTAAAGTTCAGAGTTTAAAAATGAAAGAAAGAGCAAAGGTGAAAGATGAAAAAACTAAAACATTTTAGATAAGACTAAAAGCATTGCAATATTACATGATACAAAAGGTCAGTGGACAGTTTAGGAAAATGTCCAAAGGATAGCAAACATAATCCATTGACTGAGAGGGTCTTGTGGACATTGATTTAAAAACAAAGTAAAATTAAATGAATTCTTTGCCACAGCACTCTCAAAAAGCACAGTCTTGCTAAGAAATCAATTTAAAATGAAAGAAAGAGTAAAATTGTTCCTTGGAAATGTTACCAATCAATATCTGGCAAAGAAGTGGGGAAATTTGAATTCTCAAATAGGGCCAGATATGGTTTTTTGTTTTTTTTTTTTCAGGATTAGAGCTATCCATGGCCAATAATTCATTTTTAAGTTTAAAAATCCTTTTTAAAAATGATTTTTTTGTGTATGTATTTTGATCCTAAGTCACCAGGCTATTGGCAAGAATGGCCTGAGAAAAGACACTCGGAGGCTTAGCCTGAAAGGATCAGGTGGTGTTCTCCAACTCTATATTTTTCCTAAGGAGTAATTAACACTGGGAGCTGACATACATTAGTTGATAAAAGCTTGAGTTCTAGAATCAGGTGAGAACTTGGGCAAGTTATTTAACCTCTCTGAGCACCAGTTTCCTCATGGATAAAATAAGAATGGTAATACCTCTCTCATTATATTCTTGAGAGCATGTAAAGAGAATATTTGTAAATCTCAGAGACTATGGTAAGCACTAAATGCCAGCTATTATTAGAAAAAAGAAAAATGCTTTAAAGGGGGGTCTTTGTGTTTGTCATATATGTTAATTACATTAGTCAGCGTGACTAACACTAGTTGCTATAACAGACAAGCCCTGAAATCTCAGGGACTTTGTGATAAAAGAGTCATTTATTTACCATTCAGCACATGGTAAAAGTGACTTGTTTAGGATCACAACTAAAAGTGACTGGGTGGGAATTTGAACCTATGCCTGCCTCCAAAGTTTTATCCACATGTCCTGCTTGAAGGGCATAGGTAAATACTGCTGCCTTGTGCCAGCTATTGCTAAACTGGCAAACAATGGGAAAAGAGCTCTTGGCAATCATTTGGGATCTTTTTAACTTGATTATTGTCTGTAAATGGGGTTGGCTGTGTGAAGTCAATGTACAGAAACTTGTAATTTAGGTTCTGCCACATGATAGATAATCAGTATGAATTAGTTGCTATCTATACTCGCCTTGAGATACCATCTGCTAACATGTCTGTGCAGGGCTTAAAAGGGTACTAAAGGAAGAGGATTGATAGTCTTCTCTCTTCATACCTTCAAAAGCTGTCCTTCCCTTTTCCTTCAATGTCAGTGACTCACACTTTGAAGGCTACAGGAAGGGAACAGGTGAGTCATCGACATATAGAGGAAGTAGAATTTAGGCCACTGAAAGAAATGTTGATCCATCTATTTTTTTTTTTTTTTCTTCTCCATTCAGAATAAGAAAACCATTTTCAAACTCTGGAATTAGACCACTGAATATATAGGTTAGATCCAGAATGTTTGGGGACAGTTTATAAGACTAGTGAATGGGAAAAGGACTAGACTACGGAGAAGATCCCCCACCATTCTTGTGCGGGAATTAGTCTGCCACTACTTCCAATTAAAACCTGAATATCAGGGTGGTAGAAGAAATCTGTTAAGTGATATGCCCAGCTTCTAAAACAAATACCATACAGTGGGTTGGCTTAAACAATGAGAGTTTACTGGCTCACAGTTTTGAGGCCAGGATAAGTCCAACATTGAGGCATCAGCAAGGCAATGCTTTCTCTCCCAAGACTGGTGTTCTGAAGCTGGCTTCTGATGATCCTTGCTCCTTGGCTTTTCCATCATATGGCAGTACACATCGTGACATCTTTCTCTTGTGGATTCAATTGACTTTCAGTTTCTGGCTACTCTTGCTGGCATCTCTGTTGGTGGCCTTCCCTTTAGGGCCCTCAATAATAATTAAGACCCATACTGTTTCAGTTGTTCACACCTTAATTGAAGTAACCTCATCAAAAGGTCCTATGTGCAATGGGTTTACACCCACAGAAATGGATTAAGAATATGTTTTTCAGGCGTATGTAACTCCAAGCTACCACATCATCCCTCCCTCCTAACGCTGGAGCAGAAAGTTTGTCTTGAGTGTAGCAGCTAAGCTCAACTTGGAACCTTAAAAACAGTAATCTCAGGAAGCATGGTTGGACAAAAACTAGTTTTATCTAGGTTTTTGTCATTCTAAAAATTAATAGTGGTCATGGTTGATTGTGGAGGCTCTTGAAAGCAAAAGCAGAGCGGTGCTGTGTTGGAATCATTATTCCGTGTAGAAGATACTAGACCAAGGAAAGAAAAAAGTGTTCTGGATCTGAAAAACAGGGTATTCTTATCTATTTTTAATTTCAAAGAATGATACTTTATTTTTAATAGTACTCTATGGTTTTCAAAGTGTTTTTAGAAATATTAGCTCTTTGAGCATGACACAACAGCCACAAGAGGCAAGCCAGACAGACATCCCAGGTTGTAGAAGAGGAAAAACATGGAGTAGTAGTAATTTTTCCAAATTTTTTAGAAGTGAGTACCACAGAGTTTCCTTGATGCCTACATCAGTGCTGTTTGTCCTCTATGCAATGTGTGTGTAGTTCCAGAGGTGACACTGTTTCTCTGCTCTTAGACTTTTTATTGTTTTGCTTGTATTTTAAAGTAATCAATCTGTGAACAGTATTTAAAAGAGTGATTACATGGTTGCCTTCCCCTAACTTGAGTGCAGCATTTTAGAGGGCATGCAACTAGATGTCTCAAATTTGGATGCTACCCTTACTGTCTATTTTTATGTTTTCCAATGTTGTGTCCTTGTGTGTTAAGCTGAGCAGAGTTTATTGCTCTACATATATTAAATTTTGAGTTTCTGATAGCTTTTCTATTAATCGGTTAGATATTATTGAGTATAATCCCTGTGACCCTGTATCAGAACAACTCAACTCTGAGATATATTGTTGAGTCAAATTTTAAAAACCCTTAGCCCTTTGCCCTGTCAAAGCAAAACTTGAACATATAAAAGTGTTGTCTCATATAGGACAGAGTTAGGATTTTTTTTTTCAGTATATTCTGGATATTTGAAAAGAAGTTTATGGTTAAAATAGCACACAATCTCTTTTCTTCTCTTTCTACTGCTGTCCTCAGACTGCTCAGAATACGTTATGAATGTTAGAAGTGCAATGTTCTGTTATCATGGTGCTGTTTTAACTTATGCCTCTTAACCCTACTTCATTTTGTGAGTCATATCATTCATTTTAGACCCAAATTATTTTCTGTCCTAAGCAGTCTTATAATTTATTATTGCCAGTTAAAATTCTCAGTATTTTCTCTCTCCTTCCCTCCCTGCCTCCTTCCCTCCTCTTTCTCACCTTCTAATATTATCCTTCTGTATCCATGTATCTATCATTCATTTCTCCTTTCATCCATCTCTGTATCTTGGTAATATGGAAGCTCATATTTAGTATGTATGCTAGCCAAAGCAACACAATGTCAGAATTTGAAGTTTAAAAGTATGTCTAAATTAAACAAGCTTAACTGAGCTTTGAAACTAGTCTGCTCACTCCAATTCTAGAGGTTTCCATAAGTATATTATCATCCTTTAAGTGTAATCGTTTAACCAAGTGATCATAATTTATGTGGTGTCAAAAGCTGAGAAAGTCTTTGCTTAAGAAATTGAAATTTAAAGTCAGTTCAGAGAATAGATAAATATGACTTCTGTCCTTATCTTGTTCTTTCTCATGAATTGAACTTTATGATTTCAGTGGCTATGCTGTTACAGTGCTTTCTTTCCCCACCAGTGGTAGAGCCGATCCCACTACCATCACGACCCTCAATTTTTAGCATTCACATCAACTGTTTCAAGGATTATCCCACACTGTAGTCTCTTTAAGAAGAGTGGCAGTTGGCCAGGAAGTTTTCTTTTAGCAATCTAATGAGATATCTTACTTTATAAGAGGCAACTCTATCTGCCCATCTCTATCTTAAAAAGATGTCATGGGGAATTAGATGATGTAGAACTGAGTGGTTGGAGAGTTGTTACTAAATGCTTATTGTTTAGAAGAAGATGGTCAGAGCCGTGTAAATTAAAGGAAGAAACAATGAATAAATTTTAACTTCAGTCTTAACGATATCATTGTTTGTAGAGTACTACATGTTTTTCAAATATAGTAGGTTTTCCTCTGCTTTGTCATTGAGAGTTTCTGTGAGGTACAAATAATACAAATCCAGAAGGAATTCTATTAAGGTATCCTAGTTTATGAACTAAGAGATTATCTTTAAAGAGGGGTCTCACTTTTTGCTAAACCTGTCTCTACTATCTTTTGTTGAAGAGGTTATGAGAAAAAAATATTTTTTCAGGGAAACATCCAGAACTACAACCCTGAAGACTTTGGTGGGATTTAAATGAAAAAATAAATAAGTAAAAGCTTGTAATGAAATAATTTTTACTAACAACTTTAAAAACATTTTAAACAGCTTTATTGAAATATCATTTATATTCCATAAAATTCTCCTGTTTGAAGTGTACAGTTAAATGCTTTTTAATATATTTACAGAGTTTTGCAAAATCACCATAACTTAATTTTAGAATATCTTCATCATGCCAACAAGAAATCTCATTAACATCCATCTCCCACCCAGCAGCTCTAGGCAGCCACTTATCTACTCTCTGTCTCTATTTATTCATCTACCCTGAATATCTGGTATAAATGGATTTGTGGTAGACATGGTCTTGGAAATTGACATCTTTCACTAATTTTTTTGTGATTAAAACTTATTGTTTCTCATTTTAGAAATATTTTAACATATAGAATTTTTTAAAGAGGAAAATTAAAACCATTTCTAATCACATCACTCCAAAGAAAGCAACTTTAATTGTTTTATTATATTTCCTTCTGGTCTTCTTCTCTTTCTTTGTTATTTAGTTCCTTCATTAGTTTAGCAAATATTTACTGAGTAGTTAGTAAATACTTATCACTATGCTGGGCCCTGGGCATACTGAGGTACACAAGGCTAGCAGCTTAAGGGTTGTTGGGTGAATAAGTAGTAACCATTACAGTGAGTAGTACAGACTGCTTGAAGTATACAATGGGGAGCTAACTTAATTTTTTCTGAGGTAGTTAGTTAATATATATTTTATTATTTTAAATAATAAATTTAAAATAATTACATTTTAAATAATTAGGATCATAAGGCATACATAGTTTATTTTTTCCTTTAAAATAGCATTATGAATATTTCTTCATCTTTTAAAATATTTAAAAATAATTATGGAACTATTAAAAATACTATTTTTAATAATTCCATAATTTTCTACTGGATATGCCAAATTTATTGGAAATTTAAGCCGTTCACAAGTTACTTTCATCCTGAGGTTTAATGTGACATAAAATTCGCATGTTAAAACTTATAAATGTGTGGCCAAGAACTGCGAATTAATTTCTTTTAATATGTGTCTCCCCTGTCCCTTTTACTTCAAGATCCAAGTAGTATCTGGAGTTGAGATTGATGGCTTCTGAAGATAAAGGTAGTCAAGTACTTCCTGTTTTAATAATCATTCTCACTGCCACTGCTTTAAGATATGTGGGAAATTTCAATAGAATACCACAGAAGGGATCACAAAAATGACCCCAAGCTTTCAGGGGTCTCTTCGGACTCCAAATTGAGAAGTCTTTCTAGATTTAGTATAGGGACTTGGAGTGACTGTGGGGAACTTCAGAAGCAGGAAAGGAGACTGTTGAAAATCAGCTTTTGGAAAAGAGGGTGCATTCTTTTTTGTTTGTTTCTGTTGCATTTATTTGCTTTTTATTTTTCTACCTAAGATATTTGCTTCTCCTTTTAGGCTATTTCTGTGTGCTCCCATCTGTTTTTTTTTTTTGTGTGTGTGTGTGTGTATGACATGCCCTTTACTTATCTGAGATCATTTCATTCCAGTGCATGCCAGGTCTCATTGTCAGTCTCACTGCATGATTCAGAGTCATCCAAATATAAATCCTCTTTTTAGGTCACATGCTGTTCTCTTACCCTTTATATGTTGCCATTTTCCTTCACCCTTTGCCGTTCTTTTGCTTTACTTTCATTCTTTTGTTTTCTTGGGCTATATACTCCTGCTCCACTCCCCTTTGACATTTTTCTTTTCTTTTTTTTTTTCAGTTGTAAGGGCTTGTTTTCATTCAATGGTGTATGTAGCTGCTCCTTTTGATACTACTGTGCTTTGATATTCTGTGCTACCTCTCACCCATGTGTGTGCTTAATAAGTGTTTCACTTTAGCTCTACTCATTTGTACTCCTGAATTTCTGTGGTAGCTTCTCACACATCCTGTGTAGACTCATAGAGGGCAGAAAAATGGAAAGAAAAGGGAAAAGTTAGCTGTTGTAGTCACTGATGGAACAGCAGTTCCAAATGTAGATTGGCTTGGAAAACTGACTAACTTCAGAAGAAAATTTACCTAAAATCTTGCTCCTATTAAGTAGTTTCCCATCTTAGTACAGAGATTTGATTATTTACAGAGTTATACCCTATTCTTCCTATGACCAGAACTGGCTATTTTAGAGACTTATGGAAGGTAAAGGCTTAGAGCTACTTTGAAATAAATTTAAATAGGTTCCAAAAATTCCATATACATTATTTGCTTCACTATTCCATATGACAAAAATAGTTAAGCAAGAGCTATTACCCCAGCTTGCAAGAAGGAGAGGGTCAAAGAGTCAACTTGGCAAAACGGATAGAAGGGCTACTATGTGCTATGTTCTGTGCCAGGTGCTGGGAATGTAGAGGTGAGTCTGCATTCACAGTGCCTGACCTACTCAGAGTCTAACTCAGAACTCATATGCATCTGTTTATTTTTTATTCATTTAATAGAATTTATGGATGAATGAACAACTTTTAGACCTTGACCTCAAGTAGTTTGCAGTCTCATTGCTGCTTCCTGTCCATGAGAGCACATGCTTTAAATTAAAGGTTTGCAAATTTACGTTTTACATGTGGAAAATTTACATTTTGCATTTAGGGCAAGGATAGATTCAGATTGATACAAAATTTTTGAAATAGCCAACTACTTATTTCAAAGTTCACTGAGCAGCCCTGACTAATATGATTGGAAAATTGGGCTGAATGATTTCTATGGCCCCTTTCAGTTATTAAAAATGTTTGCTGATTTTATTAATCTATTTTATCATTCTCTATACATAATATTCATGACTTGAAAGACATTTGTATAACTCAGATAAGGTAAAATGTATTATAAAGTTTCCCTGTCAAACATCACTTTTTTTTTTTCAGTTATAATATGTACCCCCGAGTAGTACTGGAGATGTGGTCTGTGCTTGTCTTTGTAGGTCAGTGTATTATTTTTGACCTTGAATAATTATATCAAAATAATTTCCCTTTATTCAGAATTGGATATTTTAATCAAAAGTCTATTGCCTGTCTTTGCATATTCTGAAATGATCTTCTTAGTTGGTGCAATCAGTATGATTTCCAGTGATGTTTAAATGCTTCAAAATACTAATTACCCTAATTAAGTACCAAAAAATAATCCTGTTCAAAATTAAATTTGTGTTGTTAAAAAAGAGATTGAAATAATTACCTCAGATTAGAGGAGAAGGAGGTCGAAAGGAAATGCAGTTCATTCGTTTCAGTGTCTGTTATGTCTCAGTTTTTCCCTTGGACACCATGTCAGGATTCTGCTTGGTACAGGCAGAGTATAGCAGTTCGCATGAAGGCTGCACTGACTCATCTGGAAATGGAACATGGTTTTACAAATTGTTATCATGCTCACAATTTTGGTATGACAGATAATGTTGGCTGAAGGCAAGTGTGTCAGAAGTTGGATCGGCTTTGAGAGGCTCAGAGATGAGATATGAAGAAGCACAGAGCTGTTAAGTCTTAGCTAGTAATTTTTGGCCCTAGTAAGTGTAACAGAAGAGATATTAAATAAAAGTCAACCAGGATAGATAGATTTCTTCATATTAATAGTGACAATATTTCACGTAATATTACATGAAAAGGTATAATTTGAATAAAAAATGATAGTTTGGTGGTATTTTATATAGTATTGATTTAAAAATTAAAGTGTCAAGATACCCATCATGAAACCAACAGGAAAAGTATAATTTTTCATTTTAAGGCTCCCTTTTGTATGTTGGATTGGGACTTCTGTACCTCTAGTCATATAATGATCAGTATTGGTGAATAGCCTTCATTTCCAAGGAAATGTTAGGCAAACTTTAAGAATTTATATCTAACTAGAATTGTTTTAGATATGTAAGAAAAAACATATATTCCTACTTGTATAATGCCATTTAAAAGAAGCTGTACATTTAGTATTAGCAGTCTGACAATTTCTTATATAAACTCATCATGTTTTACTTTTAAGCTTTTATGTTACAGAATGCTTTATTACATCCATTCATCTAGAACCAATGGATGAAACTATGGGCAAAGCTGCACTTTACAACATCCTTAAGATTATGAGCTGTATGAATAAAATATATAACATTAATTTAAATTAGAGAAGCCAAATGTTTGGATTCTACTAAACTCAATTCCTCAGTTTAAATAGTATATACTGGCAAGTGCATTTGGGAAGTGCTTTATGCCAATTCATTTAGTTCAGGTTACAATATGAGTTTTGTATCAAAATTATTAGCATTTGTTCTAGTTTGCTAGCTGCTGGAATGCAATATACCAGAACTGGAATGGCTTTTAAAAGGGGGAATTTAATAAGTTGCTAGCTTACAGTTCTAAGGCCAAGAAAATGTCCCAAGTCTATAGAAATGTCCAATCAAAGGCATCCAGGGAAAGATACCTCGGTTCAAGAAGGCCAATGAAGTTCAGGGTTTCTCTCTAGTGAGAAGGCACATGGCGAACACAGTCACAGTTTCTCTCTCATCCGGAAAGGCACATGGTGAACATGGACAGGGTTCCTCTCTCATCTGGAAGGGCACATGGCGAACACGGTGTCATTTGCTAGCTTCTTCTCCTGGCTTCCTGTTTCATGAAGCTCCCCAGGAGGTATTTTCCTTCTCCATCTCCAAAGGTCACTGGCTGGTGTACTCTGCTTCTTGTGGCTATGTTGTTCTGCTCTGCTCTGTCTGAATCTCTTTCATTCTCCAAAATGTTTCCTCTTTTATAGGACTCCAGAAACTTATCAAGACCCACCCAAATGGGTGGAGACATGTCATCACCTAATCCAGTTTAACAACCACTCTTGATTAAATCATATCTCCAGGGAGATGATCTGATTGCAGTTTCAAACATACAGTACTGAATAGGGATTATTCTGCCTTTATGAAATGGGATCTAGATTAAAGCATGGCTTTTCTAGGAAACATACATCCTTTCAAACCAGCACAGCATTGGATGCCTAAACAAGTCACTATCGAATGTCTCTCTTTTGTTTAATGTTATCTGTATAGTTCAGTTCCAAGTGGCTTTTCAGTAGCCCTGGGCCAGGACTTAGAAGACCCAGATTCCTATTCTGTTTTCCAGGGTTGCTAACCATGTGATAATGAATCTATGACTCAAAGTTCTCAGATAGAAAGAGAGGATCAATGTATCATCTTACCTAATCGATAGAGTTGCTTTTAGGAGCAAATAGAATAAAATAAAATAATGGACAAAAGGTCCCTGAATATTAAAATAACTTCCAAGTAAGGTAATAATAAAAAAAGGTAGCAAAGTTACCAAATATATATATATATATGTATCTTTCCAATAACACAAAGTGAATTTAATGATATTTAATATATGTGAGAAGCATAAATATGGAATATGATCCTATGGACATTTTCTTCCCTTCCCCTTTTTGCCTAGTTGGCTGTACCTCAGTCTCCTCAGGAACCTTTTAATTGACTTTTTTTCTCCTCTACTCCCATTTCTATTGGGTATCCCTATTGTACATTCTCTCGCTCACTAGATTTCTTCTACATAGTACATATTCCCCTTTGTAATGTCTATTTGTGTACTTTACGTGACTATCTCATTAGGTTATAAGTTTCATGTGGGTAGAGACTTGTTTTGCTCACATGCCGTAACACCCACATAGTGTGCATGTTAGCAAATCACTGTCGAATAACTGTTGGATAAAAGTTTTAGCTGTTAATATATTTATCTAAATTAACTTGAGTCATTAGCCAAAAATTGGATTCAAGACTTTTCAAAAACTCATGAAAGTAATCTGTGGAGTTGAAGGAATAGTCAGTCATTCTACTTGCACTTTGATTAATTATGCTTCTTGTAAAACACTAGCTGCAGATTCCCATCTTTGCACCCTGGGTTCAAAGTAAATCCAGTCTTTTTAATATTATATGAAAAGGATTTCTGGTTTTAGTGCAATTTATTGAACTGCCGTCTGTCATCTTAGATGTTGAAAATCTTCTGGCTGTAAATAAACTTTGAGTCAATTTTTCATTATTCATTTATAAAATAATTCCTCAAAGTAACATTACATTTTCAGAGAGAAATCCATATCTTAAGACTTTTATTTTTCACTTGGGCTGTTCGTATTTACATGAGCACATTTTCAGATTTATTGAGGCCTAGCCTTCATACATCCACATGATTGCTCAGTGGACTTAGCACAGGACCCAGGGGCTTATGAGTTCCTGTCACAGCTCTGCACATAACTTCTCTGTGGCCTTGTGCCAGTTAGTAAGTCCTTCTGGACTTTATCCCAGTCTTGTAATTGAGAATATAATATGCGTCTCATCCCTGCCTCACTTGAATGGTGAGGGGACAAATGAATAGACTGGCTTGACCCTCTTGGTGAGAAAGAAGTAAATCACTCTCTTTTTAAGGGGTTCATTAACTCTTTGAAGCTACTGGCTATTTAATGCTTGGAAAAGATAATTTACTAAATGATCCCAGGCTAGGCTCAAAGATATAATGCACTTCCCCAAAATGAAAAATTGTTCATTCTTGCTGGCAAAAGCAGGCATTCAATCTTGTATATCACTTTACAAGAGGGGGTTTCATAAATGTGCATATTCATCTTATAGAATTACATCCCTTTGTTTAATGCCTTCTAAAAGTAATACCAGTGAGACTGTACTGAGAAAGTATTAAAATGGATTTTACACATGGTATTTGTTCAAATGAGAAACATTCCTCTATACTTGATATTTATGTAGTTCTGCATTCTTAATTACTTTTGAGGGGTAAAATTTTCAAGCACGTTCTGAAAATCACATATACCTTTATTATAGCAATATTTGTTCAATACTCCCCTACCCCCACACATAGTCATTATGTTGTTTTTTTAAATTAACTGGCATAACTGCCTTGTGAAGGTCTGTAAGACATATGTGTGCTATTAAAAAGAAACCTCCATTTTTTGAAAGTTTAGAAAGTATTGTCCAATTACAAATCTGATTATATTTAGATGACAAATCTGGTGATATTTAGCATTTTTGTCCCTGACCATAACATGAGCTAACATTTTGGATTTATCCAACAATTTCTCCTTCATTAACTAATTTCTCTTTGTTGATCAAATCGGGTTCAGAGACTAGGAATCTTTTCTCTTTCTTCTAACTTCTCCAACAGGGACTCTTGTACATCAAGGATTTATCAGATGCACTGATTTTAGCAAATAGACTTCCAAGGGTTGGTCACGACTTGAAGCTCCCTGTGATTCCTGTATCTTGAGGCAGTATATGTGAATGTGTTTAGTACGATATCTGGTAGCTCCATGGTAGATGCTCAGTGAATATTAGTTTTCATTCTCTTTTTGCTTTTGAGATGTCTGTGTCAAGGAAATATGACATTCTCATCCTCCATATGACCAGATGGTCTACAGTATATACCAGGAATAGCCTCATGTCTGTCTCTTCCTTTGTCCTTCAATTCTCTTCCATGTTTTGTACCCATAACATGAATCCAGGTTTCTTTTGAGTGAGATATACACTTTTATCCCTGATTGTGACAAATTTATCCTATTGAGTTTGAGAAATATATTATTTTCTTTGCCTAGAAAAATACCTTTCCCCTTTTTGTTCTTTGGGACCCTATTCAAGACATCTACTCTAGCAAGCTTTCCATGCCCTCTGGTTTGAGTTAGATGGCTTTTGCTTCTGACAAACTGTATACCACTCTCAGTATTACCATACTATTTTATAATTGTCAATTCCTCAACGTCTCATCCACTGCACTATACACTTTTTTGAGGCTTTCGGGCACTGTATTTCATCTCTGAAACCCAAAGCCTAATATGTAATCAACATTCAAGAAATGTTTACTGATTTAGCAAATAAAATTGTATTTACTTCCTTGTGTTAATTTCTCAAAGTTATTACTCATGGTACTTTGTAGTATGGCCTTTTCAAATCATAACTCTTATTTTCCCTTCTCCTTAGCAAAAGGTTTCGCATATGAATTATTAAGCATTTCCTCCACGTGAGTCTTCTTCCAATGTCATTCATAGCCTCCAAAGTAACCATTCTATTTTTATAGTTTTGACTGAGTGTTTGGACCTCGCCATATTCTTTCCCCATTTATAGCCTTTCTGATCAAAGCTGTACATTTCTGCAAATTTATTGATTCTTCCATTTCTCATGAGATGACTGTTTTGCCCCACCTAAAGAGTCTATCATTTTGATATCTAAAACCATCCCAGAAATCCAAATCATGTTCTGTAATCTCATAACCACCCATTTGTTTTTCTCTTTGCCAACTCAAGCTTTCAGTTGGAGATAAAAATAACCACCCAGGTTCCTAAGTCTTGAGTTACCTTCTCCATAAAGATACTTTCTAGATCTTTCTTAACAGTGGTTATTATCTCACATGAAATATCATGAGCGTGGGACATCATTTGTGGGTATATCCCTGAAATAGGAACAGCTTCTGAGGGTCTGTCATTGAGTCATAGTCACTTCTATACCCCACACCCAATATACCCACCACACACTTCAACTCACGGCCTTTGTTCATGACATATTTACTTCTAATTCTTCAAGGATGATTTAGTCAGCCTTCTTCAGAAGGTCTGGAAGAACCCACTGTGGGTCAAAATCACAAAAGTATGGGATCCCTCAAATCCCTGACATTTTTTTTTTTTCATTCTCTTGGCTAATTCCTTTTATTAACTATTATCTTGGCAATGGTTATGATTCTCAGACTATTTTATTTGCTTTCTTTCTCTTGTAGTCTTTTCTTTATCTGAAGAAAGGATAAGCATTCTCTTTGATAAATTGGAAAATATAGAGGCATTTCTCTTGTTGCAGAAAAGTGTTTACTGTATGAAGCAAGGGAGATAATGCTTTAGCAGTAATTTAGAACTTTTATGACAAGTTTCCACGCCTTCATGTGTACTAATTTCAAATTAATTTCTGGTACTGACACTATTTTGTGCTTTTATTGAATACTCAGATATTTTAGTGAAAATAAAAAGGAAAAGGAACATGTGTTTCTGTGGTTGTTTCTACCTTTTACCTGTAAAATTTGGAAATCTCATAACATGAAGGTAGATATTGATTGCAATGGCAATTTTCAGTATTCTGGTATATTCTGTGCAATAATTTCCAACAATATTTTATTGACATATAATACACATATAGAAAAGTATACACATTAGTACACACATTATAGGAGTGCAGCTTTATAAATTATCAGAAAGTAAACAAATCCATATAACCACTACCAAGAAATACACACTCTGAATTGCCCAGAAGCCCCCAGTCCTCTCCCTAAATCACCACCACTTCACCTAAAGGCAACTGTTATTTTGACTTCTAACATCAGCAATTACTTTTGTCTTTTTTTTTTACTTTTGTCTATTTTTAAACTTAATACAAATGGAGTCATAACATTTTCTATCCTTTTTTTATAAACTTTTTACTCAAATTGATGATTTTGAGATTCAGCCATGTTGTGTGCAGCTACTGTTCTTCATTTCTTTTCTCTTTTGTTCTCTATTTTATTGCTCTGTATTATTCAATTGAATGAATATGCTATTATTTATTTGTTCTTTCTTCCCTTGATGTCATTTGCGTGGTTTTGACTCCACGACTATAAATTATTGATATGTATGAGCGTTATTAAGGAGAAGAACTAGTTGATGTTACTTAGAGGGGATGTTGAGAAAGAGTTGTGACAATATGAAACAGATCAAGGGTGTCCATGCATTTTGTAACTATGTCTGTAGCTACAAGCATGACTTTGAATAAAGCACAGTGGCAATATCTTTGGCTCACAATTCACTTCTAAGTTTAGCAGAGTACTTTTATCTCATTGAATTCTCAGAATAACCCTGTGAGATGGGCAAGAAAAGTATCAACCAGATAAAGTAATTAAGCCCCAGGAGAGGACTTGAAGAGCCTCTGCTGGCCAAGCCCAGACTCTTCCTCAAGCTCCCGGTGTCAGGCTTGTTACATTACAATGCTTGGGCTTGTTTTAAAAATTATGCTAAAGCCCCATTTGAGTTTTTTTTGTGATGAAACAATGCATAAAATAGATTCAGCCTGCAAAGTGTGAAAATCATTGCAGGGTATCCAGTGAAGTTCCAACAATAGTTTTTCTTAACAAAAGCAACAGAAGGAAAGGCAGTAGTTTAGATGGCACGGAATAGATGGCCAAAATCCTGCTGCACACACGCATGCATGCACACACATGCACACACACAAAACTTGGAGCTACACTGAGTACAGAGCTTCTTTCAGAATAAATGGCAGCTCTCTGATTGGTATGTCTTGCTTGCTTGCAGAGGAAGACAAAAAATTGGCTAAATAAAAGCAAACAATATCGATCAAAGGACAGGAAAGTATTTGTGGCCTGTATATATGACACCATGTTTTTATCAAGCAGCATTTTACTTTAACATTGCTTCACAGGCAGTCTGGACCAACATGAAATTAGTCAATTAAAGTGCAAACCACTCTGTGGATCCTCAATTAATATTCATGCATGAAGAGAATAAAGATACATTTCAAGATCTCTGTTTTTTATAAAGAGAAATTCAATGATTTTTTTTTTTTTGCCTGAAGCCTGATTTTCTAAGGTTCATTTTATACTCTGGAATTAGTATGGGGTGAGGGAAGAGAATTAACTGAGCATCTTACTGAGTACCCAGTTTTTCCCTAAGCATGGTGTAGATGTTATAATATTTCCATAACAACCCTATAAAGTAAGGCAGATTATCTTCAATTTATATGTGATAACAAGGAGTCTCCATGATGATAAAGCAATTTGTTTAAGGTTATACAACTAGTAAATTGTGGAGCTAGTTTTCAACACTGGGTTTCTCAGAATCCGTTACCCATGCCTTTAACCCTGTACCCACCATACTGTTTTTGAAGTGACATTCTTGTTGATTTGATGCTTTCAAGTTTCTTTCACCAAGGCAATCATCTCTGACTTTCCCAATAATTATGTTGGTGAGCTGAAATGATTGGCTTTATTTTTTCAGATGAGCCTCAGAGTATTTGTATCAGTTAAGATACAAAGAAAATGCATGGAACAAAAAGCCTAAAAATGTATAATGGTTTAATATGGTAGAAGTTTATTTCTTTCTCATATAAAGTAAAAAGCATATGTTCATAATTGGTTGGCTCGTAATTGGCTCTCCTCTAAACAGTGACTTAGAAAGCTAGATTCCTTTCATTTTGTTGAGCTTCCATCTTAAACATATGGCTTTCAAGTTTGTGCTAGCAGAAGAAATGAAGAGGGAAGAAATGGAGCAAGGATCACTTTTACTCTGTTTTGGTGAGAGCTAGCCACAAGACCCTATTTAGTTGCAAGGGGGACTGGGAAATATAATTTGATCATCAGAAACAACTCTAGATAATTGTAGGGGGAAAGCACAGATGTTTGGTGGACAGCTAGACGTTTATGCTCCAGAGTCAAAACAATATATCTAAATTCCACAGCCAATAAAATAAGAATTTATAAATTTCAAATTATTCCCTTTATTAGCTTGTGGCTAGCTCTCACCAAAACAGAGTAAAAGTGATCTTTGCTCCATTTCTTCCCTCTTCATTTCTTCTGCTAGCAGAAACTTTGCTTTAAGTGCTAATTAAATAATCTAGCATTTCACAAAATATGTTCTTAAGCATATTGATTGTCTTAAATGAACTATAACTACTGTATTAGTTTCCTATTGCTGCTGTAACAAATTAACACAAATTTATTTACTTAAAACAACATGAATTTATTGTTTTGAACTTCTGGAGGTCAGAAGTCTGAAATAATTTTCACTGGGATAGAACCAATGTGTCTTAACTTATAATGTAAGAGCCTATCATTTTCTTGTTTTCTTTTCTCTATGAAAATTCTCCAGGACCCAGTGAAAGAATTTTGGAGTGCCTTTGGAAAGGTGGTGTATTAGTTGAGATAGGTGATACCAAATGAAACTTGAGTGGTTTAACACTGTGGAAGTTTATTTCTTACTCTCATAGTAGTCTACATGGGTCCAGTTCAGTAGAGAACTTGGAGGAGGGGCATGGGCTTTTCTATATGCACTTATTTAGGGATCTATACCACCAGGTACTCTGCCATTTCAGCATTAGACTTCCACAATTGGCATCAACATCCAGCTGGAGGCTCAGGAAATAGAATGGTGAATAATGAATTGAGGTCTTTATGGACCAAGCAAATGGGGACACCTATCATGTTTGGGCCAAGTCCAAAGAAGACACTAATATTCCACTGGCCAGAAATCAGTTGCATGGCCACACTGACTTGCAAAGGAAATATAATCTAGTAGTGTATCCAAGATGAAGATGGAATGGTTTTGGTGAAGAGTTAGCTATCGTCTGCCCCAGTATTGCCCTTTTGATTATCAAATATCTACCTTATTCTTCTTCCTGAAGTCTCATCCAGTCACTGCATCTGGCTTAAAGTCTAGATTCTTTGGGTAATATGTAATCCTCTCTGTCAGGTCCAGATGTGTCTTCTCATAGTCCAGAGACATAAGAGCTTAATAGGTATGTTATCTTCCCTCTATAACTCAACTCCTGATATATAACGAAAAGGGACATGGTAACCACAATGAAAATTCCCATTCTGAAAAGAGAAAAACGAAAGGCATATACTAGTCATTGGCACACAACTATTATCATATCCTGCTGATCAGGCATTGTGCAGATCACCTACCCTGGAGAAAGGGCAGGGGTTTCCTTGATTGGTTTTTGAGCCTGCGCTCAGGCGGGAACTACCTTGTCTGTGCTCCTTGGGTCCTGGATGTCCCTCTTGCAATGTTTTCCTTTTCTAAGGCCCCAGCTAAAGTGGACATTGAAGAGCAAGGCTTCTTTGAGGCCAAGCCTCCTTTGCAGCCTACTTCCTATACCTGAAAGTTAGGGGCCAGATGATTGTTCAATGTTTGCAAATAAGTCGAGACTTTTTTAGTTCAGCTTGTTCCACATTCACATTGCAGTGGTAAGATTCTGATTTATTTGCTTCTAGTCAGTTCTGTGTGCCAGTAACTATTCTCAGAGTTCTTTCCTAGACATAGATTTCTGACCGCCATGCCTTGCTCTTGTTCAACTCATTATACTTGATGGGAAAGTAATATCCTTATTCTGAACCTTTTGATAGGCTGAGTCACTTTGTTCAACAGAGAAGTCTTACTGGGCCTTCATCATTTGAGGCCTTTTTCAGTCTTATCTCCTTACACTATCCAGAAGCAGTCAGTTTTTATGGCCCTGAAGAGTCCTTGATATTTGGACTTTCTCCATTCCCTTTATTCTCTGCTTGAAAACGAGCCATTCCTTTGTTATATCATTTATTTCCTATAGTGCTCTCACTATAGGCAACTGATAGTAGCTAATACACATGAACACTGATTATTTCCAACCACTTTTCCTAGAGCCACAGGTTCAGTAGTATATAGTACTGTTCTAGTTTGCTAGCTGCCGGAATGCAATATACCAGAAACGGAACGGCTTTTAACAAGGAGAATTTAATGAGTTGCTAGTTTACAGTTCTAAGGCCGAGAATTAAAACAAGTCTATAGAAAAGTCCAATCAAAGGCATCCAGGGAAAGATACCTTGGTTCAAGAAGGCCGATGAAGTTCAGGGTTTCTCTCTCATCTGGAAAGGCACATGGCGAACGCAGTCAGGGCTTCTCTCTCGGCTGGAAGGGCACATGGCAGACACGGCGTCATCTGCTAGCTTACTCTCCTGGCTTCTGGTTTCATAAAGCTCCCCGGGAGGCATTTCCCTTCTTCATCTCCAAAGGTCGCTGGCTGGTGGACTCTCTGCTTCGTGGTGCTGCAGCATTCTCTGCTCTCTCCGAGTCTCTCTGAGTCTCCAAAATATTTCCTCTTTTATAGGACTCCAGTAAACCAATCAAGACCCACTCAAATGGGTGGAGACATGTCATCCCCTAATCCAGTTTAACAGCCGTTCTTAACTAAATCACATCAACTAGGGAGATGATCTCATTACAGTTTCAAATATACAGTACTGAGTAGGGATTATTCTACCTTTAAGTAATGAGATTTATATTAAAACATGGCTTTCTTAGGGGGCATATATCCTTTCAAACCAGCACAAGTACCAACTGTTTTGCAGTTGTATACTAGAAACCTTCCTCTTTCAGCCTCTGATATTAATGACTTATTACCCACTCCCTGAACACAAAGCCAATGAAACATACCTCAGATTTTTCTTACAGCAATACCCCATTTTGAGGTATGACTTTCTGTATTGATTTCAATAGACTAGTTGCTGCAGCAAATAAATCTTAGAATTGCTTTGATTTAACACTGTGGACATTTATTTCTTGCTCACATAATAGCGGTCAGGGCCCACAATGGTATATTTGTGTGCTGGGGCAGGGGAAATCAAGATTAGGAGGACCCTTCTCCGCAGTGTCATGGGCATCCATCTTTAACACATGGCTTCCGAGATTACTTGGGCAATAACAACCAGCTAGAGAATGGGGGTGTGTTAATGGGTAGGGCCTTAGTAGTGGTGCCTATTACTTTTGCTCACATTCCATGGCCAGAGCTAAGTTACATGGCCATACTTGATGGCAAGGGAGGCTGGGAAGTGTAGTATAGTTGTGTGCTCAGGAAGTAGTAGTGGCTTGGCAAATAGCTAGCTATTCTCTGCCATATTGGGTAATGATTTTTTTTCCAGCATATTTACATTGTACACAGTGGTACGTTTGACAAAGAACTGAATGTGTTCACTTGAACTGAAAAAACATTGAACAATATCCCTGCAGTATATGAACAGAAATATAAAACAGTAAAATGCTACCTAAGCCGCAGCTGAAAACTCCAATGTTTTGAGTGTATAAAATATATTGACAAATATGCAAAACACTGAGTGAAACCATTTTGATTATATTTGCTGGTAGCAAAAAGTTGACTTTCAATGTACTGCATATAATTCTGTCATTTGAGAGAGGACATGTACCTGCAGAACTATGAATGAGTTCTCTCATCTTGAATATAAACCACATGCAGTCTGACTAAATTCACTTTATGGAAAATTTATATACAGCTGATTTAAAACATATGATTTTGATAATAATATGTACTTTATTCCACTGAGCATGTTGGACTTTTATCCCTTTGCATGGAAAAACATAGGCTGACTCCATAGCTTGCATTATATTATTAAATAGAAAATATTTTTGAAAACTAAATTAATTGGACTAGCATGTAAATGTTAGTATATCAGATTTGAAAATTGCTATTATTTTAAGGTAAATAGAGCTTTAAGACAGCAGAAAGAATGCTGCATTTTCCTGAACATATTTTTAAAATACAACATAAGGTTCAAATTTGTAAAAAGAAAATTATTATTAAATTGCCTGAGATAATATTAAGTTTTAGAAGATAATGTTGTTATTTCAGTGGTCTTTTTATGAGTTTATTCTTGGTTCCTTGACATATTTAAGACTGAATGTATTGTGAAAAAGGAAAAGTTCATACTGAGCATGTATACTATTATTGTCAGCTGCATCTAACCTATTCGAAGCCATGCATCAAAAACTAGCATTTTGGAGATTTTTGTCCAATGAATAAATGAGTGACAGATTTTCAGATTATTCAGTCCACCATATTTTCAGAAATGGAAGTCTTAGTTTACACTTAATCATGATTTTTCTCTAACAATTTTAAAAATTCAATTGTAGTCTTACTTTTCCTCTGTATATGACAAGAACCTGAGCAAGCTTTAATTATCCCTTAATTAGCATCCTTCTCATCTTGTTTTTGTTGTCTAGAATTTTACTTTCATATTCTTTATTAGCATAAAA
Source organism: Tamandua tetradactyla (assembly GCF_023851605.1). Lineage (NCBI taxonomy): Eukaryota > Metazoa > Chordata > Mammalia > Pilosa > Myrmecophagidae > Tamandua > Tamandua tetradactyla. The sequence continues at coordinate 50,255,733 of NC_135337.1, forward strand.
TGGTACTTTTTGTAGTCATTAGTAATTAAATATACCAAGAACTTAAAAAATAAATTTCTCTGAATATCATTGTTTCTTGTGGACCATACATTTCCTGTGAGCTTATTTTTCTTCTAGATAAACTATATCCTTAAGTAATTCTTTTATATTCTGTCAGTAATTCTAGATATCTGAAAATGTATTGTCTCCTTATTCTGGGATGACGTTTTAGCTGGATATACACTTTTTGAATTAAAATGTATTTTCCCTCAGGACTTTGAAGGTATTATTTTTTGTTCTTTAGTGTGGCTAATGATTTTGTTGTAACTCTAATAACTCTTTGCTTTTGGTTAATTTGTATTTTCTCTAGTAACTTTTCTCTTTGTTGCTGGTTTATATATTTCTTCCTGCATTTCTGTCAGTGGTTTCATAGTATAATTTTGAGGCTGTATCGTTAGGAGCATTTATGGTTGTGATGTATGCATACCAACTGGTGTATAAGTATACCTTTGTCTCTTTTGACATGTAGTGAGACAAGTAAATGTTAAATGCCATTCAGGGTTAATTATGGGGAAAAAATCATCAGATACTGCCAAAGGCTTGAGAGCCTCTGAAATTCACTATGTATTAGTTATAGATCTTTCGATTTCAAGGGTGAGAAATCTAAATCAAAGTAGTTTAAACTAAAATGGGACTTTATTAACTAAAGTAATTGTGAAGGGCAAGTATGAAGCTGGATGTGTCTGGAATCAAGAACCTAAATGCTCCTATAACACGTCTTCCATTTTTCCACATTTTGTATTTATTGTCTTCTAATGCAGTCAAGCCTCTTAACATGAAGTGATCATGGTCATTGGTACTTCTGTGCTTACAAATGAAGAACTGTGTAACCAGATAATAAAGAGAACTACCTTGCCAGCTCCAGGTAGAAAATTCCTGGGGAAGGATTCTGATCCTCCCAGCTTTGGACATTTGCTCATTCCTTGCATAATTACTGCACCTAAAGGAATGAGGTACCATGAATGCAATCTCTTTGATATGCTGATTATGTGACTAGGCTAGGGTAGAATTTCTTACCAGAAGAACACATTTTTTCTACTTTCCCAGATCAGGAACAACATCTTTCCTTAATTCTGATCTTATTCTATCAATATATCTCTATTTTTCCCTCATGGAGTCTTCCTTAGTCTTATCTATCTGTATTTAATCATTTATTAATGTGTGTGGTTCTTCTTTTTTTAAAGTTTAACATGTATTTATGATATGTTTGAAAGGTGTTAGGAAAATTAGGAATAAAAGAAAATTTTCTTTAACTTAATAAAAGCTTTTATTTCTCCAAGATTCCTGGTTTAATAAGATCTTGTTTATTTTGAGAAAAAAAAGGTCCCAAACTTCAGATGGTTCACAAAAATAACCCATAGCATCATCTTTAGAAAACAAGTTTAAAGACTTACAATAATTATTTTTCTAGAGGATGCATATTTTTTTTAACTTTTTAAATTGTATATTATAACATGTATACAAAGCAAAGAAATAGGAAAGCAATAGTTTTCAAAACACTCTTCAACAAGTGATCACCGGACAGATCCCAGAGTTTGAAATGGGCTACCGTACGATGCTCTCATATTTTTCCTTCTAGCTGTTCCAGAATATAGGAGGCTAGAGGCTTAAATATTTTTTTATTATCACAGTTGACTTTTTTTCCTTCTTTTTGTGAAAAATAACATGTATACAAAAAAGCAATAAATTTCAAAGCACGGCACCACAGTTAGTTGTAGAACATATTTCAGAGTTTGACATGGGTTACAATTTCACTGTTTTAGGTTTTTACTTCTAGTTGCTCTAAAATACTGGAGACTAAAAGAGATATCAGTGTAATGATTCAGCATTCATATTCATTTGTTAAATCCTATCTTCTATGTATAACTTGACCATCACCTTTAATTTTTCCATACCTCTCTTTAGGTGTGTTTGGGCTATGACAATTCTGCATGTGCTTCAGGATGTCATTTTGTCTTACTGCTGCATAATATTCTACCGTATTTATATATACCACATTTTGTTGATCCACTCATCTGTTGATGGGCATTTGGTTTGTTTCCATCTTTTGGCGATTGTGCATAATGCTGCCATGGACCTTGGCGTGCAACTGTCTGTGTCATTGCTTTCAACTCTTCTGGGTATATACCAAGTAGTGCTATTGCTGGGTCATAGGGCAGCTCAATATTTAGTTTCCTAAGGAACTGCCAAACAGTCTTCCACAGTGGCTGCACTATTGTACATTCCAACTAGCAGTGCATAAGTGTCCCAATTTCTCTATATCCTCTCCAACATTTATAGTTTCTGTTTGTTTAATAACAGCCATTCTTATAGGTGTGAGGTGGTATCTCATTGTAGTCTTGACCTGCATTTCCCTTATAGCCAATGAAAATGAGCATCTCTTCATGCGCTTTTAAGCCATTTGTATTTGCTCTTCAGAAAAATGCCTATTCATATCTTTAGTCCATTTTATAATTGGGCTGTTTGTTCTTTTGTTGTTGAGTTGTATGATTTCTTTATATATACAGGAAATCAAACCATTGTCTGATATGTAATTTCCAAATATTTTCTCTCATTGGGTTGTCTGGCTCTTCACCTTTTTGACAAAGTCTTTTGAGGTGTGGAAGCATTTGATTTTAAGGAGTTCCCATTTATCTATTTTTTTCTCTTGTTGCTTGTGCTTTGGGTGTAAAGCTACCTCCTTTGGGTAGGAAGCTACCTCCTATTACTAGGTCTTAAAGATGTTTCCCTACATTTTCTTCTAGAAGCTTTATGGTGCTAGTTCTTATATTTAGGTGCTTTACATTTAAAGTCTATTTTGTCTGATATTAGTGTAGCTACTCCTGCTTTCTTTTGGTTACATAACTTGCATGGAAAAGCTTTTTCCATCCTTTCACTTTCAATCTATTTGTATCCTTGTGTCTAAGATGAGTCTCTTGTAAGCAGCATATAGCTGGATTATGTTTCTTAATCCATCCTGTCAATCTGTATCTTTTAATTGGTAAATTTAGTCCATTAACATTGAAAGTTATTACTGTAAAGGTGTTTCTTGATTCTACCATCTTATTTTTTTATTTTATTTGTTAGATCTATATATTCTTTTCCCTCTTTCTCTTTGTATTCTTTAAATTACCCTTAGTGGTGCTCTTCAATTCTGTGCCCTCCTCCAGACCTCCCTCTTCTGTGTGTTTTTTTTTCAGCTGGCAGAACTTCTTTTAGTATTTCTTTTAGGGCTGGTCTCTTGTTGACAAATTCTTTCAGGACTTCTTTGTCTGTGAAAACTTTAATTTCTCCCTCAATTTTGAGGGACAGTTTGGCTGGGTACAGAATTCTTGGCTAGAAGTCTTTCTATTTCAGGATCTTGAATATATCATACCACTGCCTTCTCGCCTCCAGGGTGCTAGTTAAGGAGTCTCAACTCAGTCTTTTTTTTCCCCTTGTATATAGTAGATTCTTTTTCTCTTGCCACTTTCAGGTTTTTCTGCTTCTCTTCAACATTTGACAGACTGATTAGTTAGTATGTGCCTTGGGGGAAGATCTATTTGTATTTATTCTGTTTGCAGTTCTTTGGGCTTCTTTGACTTATATATTTATGTCCTTTATGAGGGTTGGGAAGTTTTACCCCATTATATCCTCAACTATTCTTCCTAGTCCTTTACTCCTCTCTTCTCCTTCTGGGACACCAATGATTCTTATGTTGTGAGCTTTGTTTTGTCTATCATTGCCCTGAGTTCCCGTTCAGTTTTTTCCATCTTTTTTGCCATTTACTGTTTTGAGTCTTTGAAGTAAATATTCCTATCTTCTATATCACTTATTCTTTCTTCTCTCTCTTTAATCTGGTGTTTATGCCTCTAGTATGTTTTTTATTTGGACAGCAGAATTGTTAATCTCTGTGATATCTGCTATTTTTCTATTTATTCTTTCAAATTCCTCTTTATGCTCTTCTATCTTCTTGATCTCCTTTATGTCATTTGCTATCCCACTGATTTTATTAAGTAGAGTTGTATGAACATCTTTGATTAGTTGTTCCAATGTTTCTGTCTCCTGTGGTGTTTAATTTGGTCATTAGACAGGGCTATATCTGTCTGCATTGTGATATGCTTAGTGATCTTCTGCTGTCTTCATTGCATGTAAATATCTTGATTGATTTACTTTGGGAGTTATTTCTTTCAGTAGTCTAAGGCCTTGTGTTTGCGGGATGGTTGTACAGCAGGGAGCAGGGCTCGGGGTGGGGTACTCAATACGGTGATTTATTTCAGGGCAGGTATGGGTGCAAGTTGGGGATGTTACACTAATGCTTATGAACGTCAGTGTCCAGCGGCTAGGGATGATGTAGCTGTGTGGCTGCAGCAGTGTGGGGGGGCATAACCCTGGTATGTGCAAGTCTAAGGAATGGGGTTCTTTGTGTGCATGCGTAGAGCTGTGGCAGCAGGATTTGTGGATTGGGGGCAGATATGACCTGGCTGCACAGGTCAGCACTTTCTCAGAGCTGGGAAGTGTGACTGAGGGCTGTGCATATGCCTGGTTCTAGGACTGCTATAATGTGCAGTTCCCAGAGCTGAATGATATGATTGGAGACTGTGTGCATGTGTGGTTCTGGGAATGCTGTAAATGGATGCACAGAGCTTAGGCAGGGCAGAGTGAGGCTGTATGACACTATGGAGGGGAGCAGGGGTGATCTAGGTATGGAGGTTAGTGTTCGCAACCTTTATGTGTTGGCAACAGCCTGCAGGGAACAGGGAGGGGGAAGTAGTGCTCAGGAGGGGTGTAGAAGAGGTGGGTTGGGCTGCACTTGTGGTGGGGGTGGGGGGTAGGTACGTGCACTGGGGGCTGGTGGGGTGGGGGCCTTTGGAGTGCGGGGAATGGGAGCAGGTGTCAGGGTTTGGGTGCGTGGTGTGTGGAGTGAGTTGCTGGTCATGGGGCTGTGCTGGTGAGGGTAGCGTGCCCAGGGAACGTGGCCTGGCTTACTTCCTAGTCCTGGGCTCCTGTCCATGCACTCCCGTGGGCTCTGCACCTCCACACCAGGCCCCAGCTTTCTGCCTCTCAGGTCCTTGGCCTCTGCAACCAGGGCTGCCACATGTGGTGCAGAAGGCTCTCTCAGGTCAGCTGCACTCCCGAATCACCACCTCAGTCGACCTCCTGTCCCGTCTCTAATTTTTCTTTGGAGCAGGGCTAATCTTGAGCTACTCTATTCAGCCATCTTCCTGGAACTCTATTGTGTTTTTAATAATTACTTCATTTGCTTTCTTTGCATGTCTTTTGTAGAATTAACAGAATTTATCATCTTGTCTTATAGCTATAACTGTGTATGTCTTCCTTACTAAATGATATTATCTTTGTGGTAAGAGGCTTTCTCATTTTTATAATTTTGATGTGTCATCATGCCATCATGTATCATTCAATTAATATTTATTGAGTGCCTCTCTTGTGTTAGATACTATGATATCCAATGAACAAATAGTGGACATTCAGTAACTGCCTTATGGAATAAAGTTTCCTGTGCATTCTCAGAAAATGATTGTGTTATGCTGCTAAAGTTCTGACAGGCTAGATTTTCATTTTCTTGTTACTGTAATTTAAAAGCACAAAGTCTAGAGAATGACCTTTGAAATGTTACACATGATGTGCGTTTCAAGGGAAAAATTTGGACTTGGCACATCAACCTCCTTACTGTGTTTTGAAATGTGATACTTCAGGGATGAGGCAAAAGAGCAAAGCAGGCCAAAAATCTCCTTCCCAGAGAGATGAGCCCCAGGGCCTGCCTGGTACATCACTGTTTTCATTAAAACAGGTAGCACACATATTGTACTCAGTCAGCTGCAGGCTATTTCAGGACATGTTTAAACACTGTGAAGTCATAAAAATAAATTCCAGTGCTTCTCAGGGTAGCACCAAATAGAAAAAAGGTAGAATAAAGAATGGATAAATGAACTTCCATGGTGTATCTTCTGATCACTACTTGTCTTAATCATAAAAAAGAACTAGTCGAACTAAATTGTTTTTCTAAGACAAAATCATTTTCCTTTGGAAAGAAGTGACTGATATTCCTACACAGTTTGATATTTTTTTACAGGCCTTAGGATATTACCAAAAACCTGATTAACACTGCATGTGTTTATTAAATTCTATGAGAGTCACCTTAAAGACTACAGAGTTTCTAAGGATACTTGTGTATGATTTGGAGGAAAGGGGGTATAAACATGATAGAACCAGGAACCTCCATATAAAGTGAAAAGTATATTCATACATTGATTTTTATTTTAAATAAAGATGTTCTTTCTAACTTTGTTTTGACTTTATACATCTCATTTCTTATGCCTTGGTTGTTCTTCCCCTTCCCCCTATAAGATTCATACTTCTCCTTCAACTGTAGATAACAGGAAATCCCCAACTCACATGACTTAAACAATAAGGAAATTAATTATGGAAATTACATTTTCCAGGGTTGGTTAATTCAAGTCTTGTTGACATCACTGAGACTCCAGATTCTCAGCATGTCAGCTTTGACCTTAGGTTAATATATCTCATGGTTGCAAGACAGCATCACAACCAATAACTGCAATGTCCTCCCAAAAAGACCCATGTTTTCGTAGGTGTGTCTTTTTCAGAGCGGGGAATGCCTTCCTCACATATCCCAACAGCCTTCCCCTAACAGTTCATTTGCTTGACACTGTGTCACTTATCCCTGACTTAACAAAACCCTGGAAAGGGAAACGGGGTTGCTAGGATTGCCTTGAACTAACAGAATGTACCTCTGAGTAATAATAGGGAAGGCTGGGCACTGGGCAAAGTCAGCATGCTGCCAGCAAGGAGGAATGGAGAATTGGATATCAGGCAGGCCACTTTTGGTGCCTGCCATGCTCACCCAAAATGTGTCTCTCCCTGACAACCCCAGGAAAAATTACTCTTTCTTCTCTGTGCTTCCAGTACAAACAGGAATGAGCATTTTTATTTTTGTTTCTTGTACTCCAAAGGCATTCCTGCTATGGTTTCATTTCATTTATTTACCCATAAAAATACACCCAGGTAACCTTTGTTGGCTAAAATGCAAGTTAACAGTCTCATCCAAATAGACTCCAGTGTTTAAAACTTTGCCACTTTATAATAATTGATTATGAATACACAACTGTATAAAAATACTTACTTTGTTGTTCTCAAAAAAGTATCTCTAGATTTTAGCATAAGACACTGTTCTATCCAGTCCCTCTGGGCTCTACCTTCTGCTTGATGTGAAGACATGCTGGAATCATGTAGTAGGTGTGGTTAGGATGTCAAAGGGTGGATGGAAAATGATGGAAAGTGAGAAGGGGAAACTTTGAATCTAACATTCAGGGACATGAATTGTAGTTCTGTGAGAGAAAAAACCCTAATACTAATTTAAAGCATCTCTTACAAATTGTTCTCTCTTCAATGAGTAATAGTGCCAGCCTTATGGTGATAAAGCAGGTTTCAAGTAACTCTATCTCCAGAATTAAACTTCAGATGTGAACTTGTGTGAAATGAAGCACTTTAGAGAAAAGATGCTTTTGTACAGAAAGTAAAAGTTCCTTTTTATAGAGACCAAACCTATTGTGTCTTTATAGAAAGCCTAGAGATGAGAAACTATTTGTAGAAAGACTGTAAGAAATCATATAATTTGCAAAGATGTCCCAAATGCCTTCTTTAAGGAAATAACCAATTTTAAATGAACAAACACCTTAATATCTAATAGTGGTTAAATGTAACATTCTCTTTAAGTCAGTAATTGCTATAAATGCTAATGATTCCTCATAGTCCTGGATATTCAGAACACTGTTCATTCTTCCTTAGGGCTACAATATGAGGAAACCAGAGCTATTATAGGTATTATAATAGTGATTTATAAGAAGAACAGATTATTCATTAAGATAATAGATGGATATTAAAAGAGGGCACGTTGCCTCACTGTTTATTTTTTCTGATGCTTTATTATCTTTATTGTTTATTTAAAGCATTTTACAATGTAATATCTTCATGTGGAGTGATTCTAAAGAATGTGAATTTTAATATCCTTATTAGAGATCAAATACCCTAAGGGGGACACAACACTTCACGATTTCTGTGGCTTCTTATTGTTTCCTTAACTCTTCATATGAGTTACTGCATAATGAAGATAAGTAAAAAAATTAAAATTCCTAATTTACTAGTTACAAGTGATTTCTTTTGCTTGTTATTAAAAGTGAGTAAATCTCTTGGCTAAAAAAATTGTAGAGCCAAGTTGTTGGTTCTTAACTAACCTTCCTTAAATATTAAAATCTGCTTGTTTTATCTCAGCTTTGAGAGCTTTTTTTTCCAAGTTATCTTTTGTCTTCTCTTCTTTGACAGGTTCTTTTCCAAATTGTCTTTTGTCTTCTCTTCCATCATATAAGAGGTATGATTGAAGCGCCCCTATATTGACATGGACAGACATTCAGTTTGGAGGCTTTTACCTGCCAAAGCATGCATGACCCTCTTCAGTGCTGCTTCTGATTTTTCAAGGGCTTAAGTATAAAAATAGCCCTTTCTTAAAAAACAAAAGCCAATGAAAAATTGAACCTGCTATAGACCTTGCCTCCAGTTTTCCATATCACAGGGCATATATAAATTATGACAGAATATCTGGGAGCTGGCTGAATGTTTCTCTTTTTTATCTAGCGGTTTTGGTTGCAAACACTTTAGTCAGTGAAGCAAGAGTTACACAGAGACATTTTGAGTATCTTTATTTTCAGGCCACTGAGCTCTCTGAATCCCCTTATCTCCTCTTCCCCACATGCATGCATTTATTATTGCTTGTTATCTCTACTGTCTAAATTCACAATAAATCCTGGGCTTATTTACACTAATGAAAGCTACTTTCATTTTAGGTTGGAGAACTATCATAGCTTTAGAATTAGTCTCAGTCAGTTGTAATAGACATTTGACTTAGTTATACACATTTTTAGGAAGTTGTATATGTCATCAGATCATTTCCCACAGAATTTATAAATTGGTGCCATAATTATAAGGAAATGCCACATGCATCTCATTATCACTTGTAAGAATTCGTCTTAGAGAAGTAAGTAATTTCATTCTACAGAAAAGGATAAAAGTTCAAGTATTTCTGGGTATTGCCAACACCTTAATGCAAAATTGAATAAGAATGAATCTAGAGGATTAAATAGGAAGGATGAAAGTGATTTTTTAAAAATCCAGGTTATTTCAACATCCCTTCCTAAATTCAGCTAGAAATTGTTCAGTATTTTGTTACTCTTATTTAGGTTTTGCTAGAAATCAGCTCTAATATAGAGTACCTTGCCCTTAAGTCATTCATAAAGTTGATTATAGTCCAGTGAGATCTGATTCAAGCTCATGTGCATTATTTCTTGAGGCCTTGAACCATTTATAAGTCTTAGACAAGACATCCTTGTCTATAAGGTATGTGTGAGCCATACTTTATTCTTTAAATTCCTTGGAAAGTGCCAAGTTCCATCCTGGCTCAGGGCTTCTGCACCCATGTTTTCTTCTGCTTCTAGCTATTTTCCTTTCTCTATTTCAGGAAGGCCATTTTCTAACCAGCCCACCAAAATTCCTCTTCCTATTATTCTCTTTCATTGTACATTGTCTCTTCCTTTACCTTACTTGTCCCTATGTATAATTGTATATTTAGTTTCTGTCTTTCCCCTACTCTCACCTCTCAGAGACTGATAGACAGGGTCAGGGACTGGGCCTAATTTGTTCATTGCTGTATGCTCAGTGTCTTCCACCATGCCTGGCAAATAGTGGCGTTTAATCAAAATTTGATGTCGGAATGAATGATCCCAGAATCATTTAAATTAACCATATGTCTCCAGGATCTCGTTGGACATCAGCCCCTATACTTTTTTACAACAAAATATGTTAGATTATTTTTTACCTTCTACTCATGTAGAAAATAAGCCTCTACATGGCCTAAATTCAACCAATGTCTAACTTCCTGGTTATATTTGGGAAGCATAAAAGAAACAAGTAATTAATGCCTCCATAGATGTATTATTGAGGGAACATAATATCAATAGTTATAGGATTCTGTGCAGAAAATCACAGTTTAAAAGTTGCTGCTTTTCAGAAAGACTGATTGATTTTAAAATCAAAAGCTAACTTCTCCAAAGATAAATAATTTTTGGTATTTACATTTCTTTACTGTGAATTTTGACAAATTAATAAGGAAAGAGTAAAACTAGGTTTTACTCCTATGGAATTTCAGCCTCATTTAAGTACTGCTTATTTTCATTTAAAACAAAACCAAAAACTAATGCTCCAATACTATTCCCTGATCACACACATGCGTATACACACACACACACACACACACACAGCCCTACCCAGTATTTTATTAGACACAGTTATCTTGGAGACTTCGTTGATTGACTTCATGTGAAATAATTTCCTGGCCAACATTAGGGACAGAAATGTCTAATTTTTCCGATTCTCTTAACAGCAGGTATTTGATTAACTGTCTTCCGTAAAACCTTTTATAGTTTCCTTTGTGGTGAAATACAATATTTGAAAATATATCAACATTTCCATATTATTATTTTATTACTAAATTACACAATTTACAGAATTTCAGAATTAGAAGGCACTTTAGAGACACTCTAGTTAAAACCCTCATTTCTTATTTATTATTTTTCATAGTACCATCAACTGGAATTTTCCTAATATTTTCTCTGAAATGCACTTGAAATTAAAACATTTGAAAGTCTTTAAGGAGTAATTTTTCACTTTCTTAGTTGTCTTAATAATGGGAGGGGAAATTTAATCCCCCAAACATTTTAGCAACTTGTTGCTTCTAAGCGCTTACTTATGTCCCCATTTAGATGTTTTAAAAGTATTTTCCTCCTGGCTAGGGCATATTTGTTTCATCTCGTTTACATTTATAAGGAAATTTTAATAAGTAACAACTTACCCTATGTTCTACAGGGCTATTCATGGGCTGAGGGAACGAAGTGCTTTCAAGTCTATTTTGAGGGTTAGGACTTTGATAATAGTAATAGTAGTAGTAATAATAATAATGTTATATTGAATTGTAGACCAAAATTTTGCTCACCACTTTTTTTTTTTTTTTTTTTTCATTTAGGAACCCTCTTTATCTCATGGTTTCTTTAGGTTAATTTATCTCTGAAAAGCACCTTTCTTTCCCTCAGAACAGTTCTGGCCGACACGTTTTTCTCTTTGTACTGAGGTGGAATGCTGTCCATTTCATTGCTCATTTCCCCATCTCTAAATATTTATCTTAAAGGCTTATCTAGTTTATAATTATGCCCAACAAATAATAGATACTCAGTAAATGTTAGTTGAATATGAATCAAAATGTACTTAATTAGATTTTCACCATAAATGTTATTTATTCCATTTTCAAATTTGTCTACCTGGTTAACTTAACATCTGATTTTGTATTATATCATAATATCTCATACCGTGTTATTCTACAAATGAATTTTCTTAATGTTTCATATTCTCCTATGATTAAATAAAACAGGATGAGAACAATATATTTGAGGAGAAAAAATGAAATATCAGCTCTAGTTTGTTTTTTTTTGTATGCTGTATGGTGGGGTCACATTTCATTATTTTTCCATGTAAGTGTTCCATTATTACATCACCATTTGTTGAATTTTTGTTTGGTTGGTTTCATTTGTTTGTTTTGCTTGTTCGTTTTTGGGGAAAATGCATGGACTGGCAATTGAACCTGGGTCTCCACATGGCAGGTGAGAATTCTACCACTGAGCTAACTACCCTTTTACCCCCTCACCTTTGGTTTTTAAAACAAAGGTTATAGGACCCTTAGGTGCAGAAACTGTACCGTATATTTCTTTTATTTTCCATTTCCATCTGCAGTGCAAGTTAAAGAGTAGATTTCTATTAAATTCTAGAATTAAAAATTAAAGGATTTGTATTAGAGTCCCCAGATTCCTGATATTTTAGGGCCAGAGGAGTTTTAGAGCTAGTTCAGTCTAATCTCATTTTTTCAGATGAGGAAACTGAAGCATGAGAGATTGTTGCCAAGCCAACATAGTATATAGATAGGGGCTGATAAAATAGCCAGCATGTATAAAATACTTACTCTAGTACATCTAATTCTAAATGCCTTTCATGTATTTGAAATAGTTAATTCTTGTTAATTCTAACTGCCTTTTCAGGTATGTGCTGTTTTTATCCCCACTTTGCATATGAAAAAAAAAAAAAGGCCCAAAGAGGTTAAATAAGCTCTTGTCACACAGCTAATAGATGTCACAGCGGGAATTTCAATCAATTTGTTTAACCTATTTGAGCCCCTTACTCTTAATCTCCAGCTATATTGCCCCTCTGATTAGAGTCCAGATATTCTGAGCTCCTGATATCTAATGCTGCAGTGTTTCCATTGTGATTATTCTTTGGAAGATTTTAATGGCTAAGTGTTCTGAAAGAAATAGATATAGAGTGGCAGTGAGAATAGTGGGGGATGGTAATGGAAGGTATCTAGTGAAGGTACTAAAAGGTTTGAAAGGAGAATAGGATATGAGCTACCTTAAGAGAAGAAATGCTGTTGTGGGATTCTGAATGCATAAGTAATAATAACAAAATGTTATTGGGAGAGAAGAGCTCTTTCAAAATAGCCAATAAAATCATATTTGTAGAAGGAGTTTAAATTAATCTCCTAGCCGTTGGACGTGCTTCCCAAGTGGAGCAGCAATACAAAAGAAAACTGAAAACCCAAATTGAAGTCTCTGTTAAATACCTTCCTCATCGTGCCCTTTCTCCTTCTGCAGTCAACTCGCTGTCAGGTTATTTGTCTTTGGGGAGTTTCCCTTAAAAGCAGGGCTCAGAGACAGAGGACATCAAGGCCACACTCTTACTTAGTTTCTTGTTGAGGTGTGAATTTTTAAGACGAGGCATAAAATCATAATTATTATTATTTTGACTTATGAAGGGTTCTTTCACAAATGACACAGAGGACACATAGGAAAGGATACAGAACACAGTCCTCATTTAGCTCTGTGCTGATGTGTAAATAATTCAGGGAATATACACAATGTTTTAGTTTATGCCATTTGGTATTTCACACAGGCAGTTGAATTGTTGGAGATTTCTTACCCTGGGGTCTTAGTAGGACCGTCTTAGTAGAGCAGCACGTTGGAAGAAGTCAGAATTATTTGAAAATTCTATTTAATAAGATTGCTTTCTAAACTATATGAAAGGAATAATTATATTGTTTATCATAAGGTCAGTGCAAGCAGTATTTTCTTACAGAAACCCACTAAGGTCTCAACATATATTTAAATGAGTAAAATTTAGGGTATAAAATTCCACTGATTTGATTTTCTTTTTTATTGCCATTTTGAAAAGATGCTTGAGTTACATAATTCTAGGCCCCAGGGAGCAATTTACAATGAACTTGGCCTACTAATTGGCAAAAACAAAACAAAACATCATGGTGAAAAGTTACACATAATTGTCTTACTATCAAAATTAGCTGATGAATTATACTGAAATTTTTTTATTAATTTAAAATTTTTTTTAAAAAATATCAAAAAGCAACAAACGCAAACATTCTTAACTTTTGACCATTCTTAACTTTTGACCATTCCGTTCTACATACAATCAGTAATTCACAATATCATCACATAGTTGCATATTCATCATCATGATCATTTCTTGGAACATTTGCATGTATTCAGAAAAAGAAATAAAAAGAAAACAGAAAAAACTTCATACATACCATACCCTTTACCCCTCCCTTTCACTGATCACTAGCATTTCAATCTAAATTTAACATTTATTCCCCGTTATTTATTTTTATTCCATATGTTTTACTCATCTGTTGATAAGGTAGATAAAAGGAACATCAGACACTAGGTTTTCACAATCACACAGTCACATTGTGAAAGCTGTATCATTATACAATCATCTTCAAGAAACGTGGCTACTGGAACACAGTTCTACATTTTCAGGCAGTTCCCTCCAGCCTCTCCATTATATCTTGAATAACAAGGTGATATCTATTTAATGCATAAGAACAGCCTCCAGGATAACCTCTGGACTCTATTTGAAATCTCTCAGCCATTGACACTTTATTTTGTGTCATTTCACTCTTCCCCCTTTTGGTCGAGAAGGTTTTCTCAATCCCTTGATGCTGAGTCTTAGCTCATTCTAGGGTTTTTCTCAATCCCTTGATGCTGAGTCTCAGCTCATACTAGGGTTTCTGTCCCACATTGCCAGGTCCACACCCCTGGGATTCATGTCAGGGGGAGGGTGGTGAGTTTGCTTGTTATGTTGGCTGGAGAGAGGCCACATCTGAGCAACAAAAGAGGTTCTCTTGGGGGTGACTCTTAGGCCTGATTTTAAGTAGGCCTGACCTATCCTTTGTGGGGTTAAGTTTCATATGAACAAACCCCAAGATTGGGGGCTCAGCCTATAGCTTTGGTTGTCTGCACTGCTGGTGAGAATATCAAGAATTCAACTTGGGAAAGTTGAATTTTCCCCCTTTCTTACCATTCCCCAAAGGAGACTGCAAATACTTTTCTATTCACTGTTCAAATCACTCTGGGATTTATTGGGGCATCACTCTGGACAAACCAACAAAATCTCATGTCCTATTCAAGGTTCCATGTACTTATGGTCTTCAATTAAGCTGTCCACATAAGTTATATTAGGAAATGCACTAGTCAAAATATAAATTTTGTACCAAATAAACATTTTTTGCTTTAGTCTCACACATAAGTTAAAATTTTAACTTTATCTATTTTCAGCACTCAGCAGTAATGACATTCCTTTGTTCTTCCTTATGCAAAAACGTTTTTTAAATTTGTATATTTAGTCACTATCATTATACACTCTAGGCATTCCTAGATTGTACCATCTCAATCTTTATCATCTATCTTTCTGATTTAATTTGTGCCCCCAGCCCTCCTCCCTCTATCATTCTCACATTCAGCTTCATTCAGTCTTATACCAAAATTTTATGAATAACTATAAACCTCCAGTTTATTTGATTATCAATGCAGAAATATTAAAGTCTGAGAAGAATATTAATATTCAGGTGTCTGTTTTATAACAAGATTGAAAGTAATATGTTCTAGTAGATGAATTAAAACATATTTAAAGATAATATTCTGTGGAGAATGTTTTAGCTTTATTATGCAGCATTAAATGACTTTAATAATAAAATACAAAATAATTCTAGTAAGTTTAGATTGTATACATTTAGTATTGACAGAATGTACCTAAGAAAGGTGGAAGGTATAGAATGTATGACAATGAAATACAAATATATACTTTCAGAAATTCTTATTTTTTCTATCTACCAGATGGTTGTCATTCCCCTTTCCTGAATCCTAGAATAAAATCTATTATTGACATTGAAATGATTTAATGGAGGAATGTTAGATATTCAATGAAGCAGCAAATCTGCTCACATTTTTATTAGCATATAGTTTTGAAAAACAAAGCAGGTCTAAAGGAAAGACTTTGAGTCTGAGATATAGAAGTGAAACAAGGTCATATCAATATGTCAGGTATATACTGAAATCAGGACTAAAAAATTTGCTGTCTGTGATTTGCTGTGAGACAGCCATACTGCAAAGCCATAGAGTTATATTTAGAGAACTGCTTATTTTACTTATTAATAAATATTTCGCTGCCAGCTGGGTTGGACAAATTGCCCTTGTACAAAATCTAAAAAGGCTACTGCAGAGAAAGATGATCTTCCCATTAAAAGGGAAGATAATTTATAAAATTATGAGAAGCACTGAAAAAAAATTAAGCATAGAGCCAAGAAAATGGGTTTGTAAAATAAGAGGTTGATTATAGTGCTAGAATCAGAGAAACTAAATACAATAAAGTTGTTTGTAAAATTGGAAGTAAACATAGAGATATTCGCAAACCAAACAAAAGAGAACAACGAAGCACCTATGTTTGAATGAATTTTGATTGGGACAGATAGGTAGGTGCTTTTAGCAAAGAACAGTATAAAACACTCCCCTTTATGCTACTCCAGTAAACAGGCAAAACCCCACCCTCCCTTCTACCTCACCAAAACCTGATACAGGAAAAGGCCAAATTTATGTCATCAATGTAGGAGTTTTTCTTTGGAAACTAGCCAGTGAAGTTGAATTATATCTTCAGATGCTTCTTCTTCATCTTTCCTTTTTGCAAAACCAACACATTTTCATTTTTGTGAGCTGTGTGTGTGTGTTTTACCAGCACTTTTATAAATCTTTCTCTAAATTTTGGCTCTTGAATGCCCCTGAAGAGGTTTTTGGAAGATTGTACAAAAATATCGCTCCCTTTGGAACTTCCATGTAGGCCCTGGAGACATTGGAAAAGGCTTGTGAGTAATTTTCTTACAGAAAAAAAAGGACACCCAGCTGAATACTAGACTGTAAATCAATCTAGAAGCTCTGATGTCATTTTAAAACTAGAGAGTACAGTGTGAATGCTTTATGGATAGCACCACATTGCCATCATTGAATTACAGCTAGTATTTTCATGTGCACCCTAGGGATACTAGGGCCATAAAACAATTTTATGGCCAGTTACCTTTGAGGTAGAGAAGATGATAATATATCACACCAGAGGTCTTTAGTGCGTGCCACCAAGAAAGATTTTAATCTATGTAGGATTGAAGGCTTGCCACTTGTTATTCTATGTGAGGAGGGTTTGAGTTAGAGGACACAGTGGTCTGCAAAGCATTACAGGGCTATGATATGAGGATGTGATTGCAATGCTCTTGAGGACACTGAAGTTGCCAGGGACACAAATCCTAATTCTACTATGTGCCTCATTTATACTCTAATCATAAAAAATTCTATTGAGACTAACCTTTGAGTGAGGGAATATTATCTAAACTGAACACAGTCATCTCAGCTCTTAGATGAACAACTTGCATTTTATGAGCCTAGAAAGAAGGGAATTAAATGTTATCATGAGATAACACATGGTCTTGAGGCACCCTGGGGTGGTGATATCTCAAATCCCAGTGCAAGCTCAAAAAACCCTTCCTTGCTTGTTAATTGTCAAAGTTATTTTAATTTGAGCCGCAACCAATTATTTATGTAAAAATATACTGTAAGGATGATAGTTGGAGAGCAAGAACATAAAAAATATATTTTTTAAACTTGTTGAGATTAGTGAACCCTCAAAAATGTTATTAACTTTGCAGAATGAGTATTAAGTCTAAACAGCTCTGAATTTCAAAATGCCTTGGCTTTTTCTCAAAAGAATGAATTAAGTTGATACTCATGACTGAGTCAGAAATGTACTATGAGCAGGTACTCAGCACATTTCCCTCTGTATGACTCTCCACAAAGATACCTTAATTTTTCCATGAAGACTTTTATTCTAGTTTTGTTCCTTGTTCTTGTTTGAGAGCTCTCATCTCAGTGACACAAGAGTAGAATGAATTCCCAGGAACATTCGTTATTCAGTTACCTTTGGCATCATGGTTTTTGTTTTGTTTTGTTTTGTTTTGGAGCTCGGAGAGGGGTGTTCTGCTCCTTGTCCAAAGCGCTACCAGAATATGGTAGCCAGTATCAATCAATTCAGCTAAATGGGGATGTGAAGAACCTGAGAGGTCTTCCCATGGAGTGCCACAAAATGGATTGGGGGCTGGAAAATGAGAATGATTAAACAGTGATTTGCAAATACAGATCAAGGCTTAGGATTTCTTGGTTATGGTTCTTAAAAGTATGAAGAACTTTTGAATAGTTGATGTTAACTATCTTTTAAAAATTTTTCAGAAGGATGGCATAAGAATAAATGGCCAGGAGCAATGTCACAAAGGATTTGGAAATCAAGCTAAGAAAAAGCTGCTAGTCTGAGACAGTTGTCGTAAGAAAATAAGAAATAGAGGCTAGAGAGAGGAAATAGCTTGAACAAATTTAAAAAGGAAGACCAAAAAGATGATATCTGGAAAAGAATATCATCTCCTTCCTCTCAAGAACTTTTACTTGACCACAAGCTTGAACTTTCCCCTCTGCCATCATTGGGGGACAAAGAAAATGGTTGGGGAGGAACAGTGATTCTGAAAGTTTTGATTTTGGAAAATGCCTATGCCATTCCACCCTCCCTTTCTTCTGCCTTGTTCTGATTTAGCTCATGGTTTCTGTGTGTGAGCATGCATGTGTGTTAGTGAGTGTATTGGACTGAGAGAAGGATTTGTAAAGGAAGGCCTCAAAGAGAAAAACAGTCTATCTGTAAGTAAAATGCCCACCCTGAGGATCTCCTTTGAGGCAGAGATTCAAGCAATGATGAGAAAGATACCCTTGGACTTACCTTTTAATGAGGAGTTACAACCCATTAATTTTATGAAATGCCAAAGAAACCACAGCCAATCTCAAAAACAATAACTTTTTGAGATTAATGAATGAAATTTGACTCTTTGTTTCTCTTTCAAACTAGTATTTGAAACTAGTTGTTCTCAACTTGTTTTTGCATTTTTCCTTGAAGCCCTTATGAAATGCTTGGGTTCTAGGGTTTTCTAATAAATTGGGAGCTAGAAACTCTAGAAAGATAGGAGGTCAAGGCGGAAACAGTTGCTCAAAAGCCTTTAGTAGCTGTAGAGCTCCCATTTCTCTGAAGATTGCTCAAATCTACTCTAAGCTCATGAGGGGCCACAAGACCTGGCTCTCAACTCTCATCTCATTTCTCCTCTTCGCTGCCTCACTTCTCTCAGTTCTCAACGTCATGCTTCACCCACCCTTGGCCTTGGAATTGGTTGTTCCCTACTCTTACTAGGCTGAGTCCTACTCATGATAAGAGCTTTAGCTTCGACTTCACTTTACGTAACAAGTCATCCCTAATCACTCACGCTCCTCCCCAAGTCTGGGTTGATCCCTATTATGTACTTCCATTATGCCTGATCTTATCACCACTCTGCATAATAATTTAAATGCGTATGTTCTTTACTGTAGTAATCCTCACTAGACTATAGATTCTATGATTGTGTTCAGGAAGAATTCATATAACATAAACTAGCTTTTTTGAAAGGATTATTTCTAATTTGGCAGCCTCAATTCAGCTGAGGCAGCCAGTGAGGAGCATTTATAAGAAGCACAACTATAGATCTACTTGTTTTCTCTTGAGTGCCCAGTCTCTTCCAGCTTCTGGTACATATTTCCTGTTTTAAAGTATAGCCCTGGGGATTGAGGAATTAAAAAAGAAAACAAAACAAACAACAACAACAACAAAACGAGGCTTTTAGCTTTACTTGTGGGCCACATTAATTTTTTTTTTAAATTGTCTGAAGATTGATTTGAAAGCTTGATTGTTATCAAAAGCCCTTCTCTCTCCAGGGTCATTCCTTAGTTGCTCTTACAGAAGCACATAAACTGTGGCTACTTTTAACATTGTGTGAAATGAAATGGTTGGTGGGAAAGTTTTTGATGCTTAGAAAATATGCAAGCCATCCTTGAATGCCTCTACCCTTTGAACTGCAATTTTTTCATTATAAGTACAGGATACATTACTGTATCTTTCATTTGTCTCATAACTAGGACACCTTATCCCAATGGCATAACAGTTTTATTCCACTATATTCTGTTAGCATTTTGCTAATGTGTTTTTTTCTTTTACTAAGTTACATGCATATTGGTTTCAGAACAATATGCCAATAATATCCTGAAAACCTCTGTTGGTTTTAAAAGAGAAAAAATAAACCTATTATGCTTCTGGCTTGGAATGGTGATAAAATCTATGTCTGAATTGTTACCTAAAGGTATTATTGTCTTCTTAATTGGTACCTGGTATTACATAACAGTGCTTGTTATGTCATACTTTACCTTACAAAAGTATTTTATCCTTCTCTCATCATCAGTCTGAACTTGTATTCTCAAAGACAATAGCCCCTAACCACAAGTGGCTATTGAACACTGGAACTGCAGATAATCTAAATGGAGATGTGCTATAAATGTAAAATACAGGCCATATTTCAAAGACAGTACAGAAAAAAAAGAATGAAAAATATCTCAATTTTTACTTTGATTACATGCTGAAATGGTAATATTTTGCATGTGTCAGTTTAAATAAAAGATATTAAAATTAATTTCATTTGTATATTTTTACCCTTTAATGTAGTTACTAGAAAATTTGAAATTATCTACATGACTTACAGGTGTGAGTTCATTATATTTCTATTGGATGGTGCTAGTCTTCACAGTATCTAAATAATTAGGATTTTTGTTTTTCTTTTGCTGGGAACAGGGGCTAATCAATTACTGTAGTAAGTAAAACTTGATACTGGGTGACTTGTAGGAATGAGATCCCCAGAAGGCAATTATATATCCCTAATGTCCTGGGATAAACAAGCCTTATAATAATATTAATCATTATTATTCTAGTGAGCTAGTAGTATTGTTTACCTCTTTGGATTTTTATGAGGATTCAATAACATGTGTGAAGAAGATGACCAAAATAATATTGTCTTATGGAGAAAAAGGTGCACGTGAAAATTTTCAGTTTAAAACTGTCAGAGAATAATGTTAAAATTATTTTCAAACCTGATGTGTAGGAGTAATGTGCTTGATTATCTGTGGGTTCAATTCAAACATCAGAGAATGGAACTCTTTTGGTTCATGGGAAGACTTGTTATGCAATAGCATTTTTCATGTAGCTATATAGTCTGTGTAACCATCTTTTAAGTTGTGCATATTTTATTTTATTGATATATCATCCTTTGCGTAATAATTCCTTGCTGTTAGGCATTGAGTTACTTCCAATTTTTACTTACTATTATTAATGTTGTGGTGATAAATATCTTCAAAGCTCTTCTTATATTTTGGGTAATTTTCCAATCGTGTCAAGCTGATTTTAAAGAATTATGTGGGAGTGAAAAAATCATTCCAGTTCCTGGCTGAAACTGAACAATTACCCAACTAAGTGGGAGTTAGCTATAAATTATTTCCTCACCTGACCTGCATTTCCAAGATAGAAAAGATAAATGGGGAAAAGATTTACTGAATGTTGGTCTGAGGTTGTTCCTATTGAGAGAATATTATAGATAAAAATAGTAATAAAACCAACAGAGATTTTTGGGATATTTCTATTTTAATATCTAGGCATCTTTATTACTGAAATCTTGAATGCAGAGCTTTAGTCCCATTGACAAATTTCTCTAAAGCAATCGTAAGGACTGAGGGTGACATGCAGCTATATAAGGACTCCTGTCAGTGCCACCACTACATGTGAATTAGCTACATTGAGTTTGAGAAGAGGCCATTTATTTGCATTTTCAAATTGTTTCAGACCTTTCAGTACCATTACAAAAAATTTTTGGAAAAGGTTTCATATCCATGACTGTGTTTGCAAACATTTTATATTCAGAACAGATGCTTTAAACTGCAAAATCTGCATTTACATTTTGTGAATATATTTATTGTCTTAATCACACAGACCTTCTGTTACTGTTACTAGGTTAGAAATTGCAATGAATTCCAAACAAAATTGAGGGGAAATAGAAAGGCAACCCCAGATTAAGGCAGAGCACTTTAATAATGATCTCTTTTAAAATACGACTTCTCATTATCGTGACGTTACAAACTCATATTGTAGCCAGAGTTTCGAAATTCAAGAGCAAGCATTCAGAGCGACGTTCAGAGCTCCTGTGGCAGTGCTCTTTCTGATGGAGAGAACAGCCCAGAAAATATATATTCAGTGAGGCCTGTTTGTGTAGTTTATGTTCTATGAATACATGGCTGTTAATTTTAATATAGTTGTCCTCACTCTCAAGAACACCTGCTACTCACCCAAAAAAACAGTTATAAAGTCAACTCTCCCCAAAATTATTTCTTACATGTATTTCTTGTGTTAAGAGCCATGCTGAGCACTGCTTTATAGAGAACATTTTCAGTGACAATTAAATCATCACTTTGGTATTGGTTGAACATTCTGAAAGGTTCTGGGTGCCTTACAAACAGTGACTGTTGCCCTTGTATCTTGCTTTGCAAATTACAATAATGAGCTGACATTGTGTGTTTGGAAGGAAAGGTAGATATTCCATTTAGACTCAAAACACCTGAGTTTGGGTGCCGGCACTGTTGCTTGGCAAGTCACATTAACTTCTGAAATTTACTGAGTTTCCTTGTTGGAATAGTAATTGCTTTATCCTATCTCGTCCAACAAAACGAATGAGGAATCAGATAGGAATGTGTTTGAAAGAGTTCTGTACATTTTGAAAAGGCAAAACTATGGAGACAAGCATGAATCAGTGGTTGCCAGTGGGTGGAGGGAGAGGATCTACTATAAAATAGCACAAAGGAAAGTTTGGGAGTGATAGAAATATTCTACATAGAGATTATGTTGGTGGTTACATGACTATGTATTTGTTAACACTCAGAACTGAACACCCAAAAAGGATACATTTTGTTGCATGTAGGTAAAACCTCAAAAATTAAGAAAAGAGCTCTGTAAATGCCAAATCCTAAGCAAAAGAAAGTTATTTTTTCTTTCCGTAAAGTGAGTGTTAATTTCATAAAGAAGGCAAGAGTTTTATAGTGATTATTAGAGGGGAAATGTCCTTCCCCACTTAGCTTAGAGATAATGTCCTGATTGCTCTTGAATCTTGATCTGCAAAATTTGTTCATTTTTCTTAATCCTTAGGTCAAATAAAATGAAACTTTTGTTAAAATGATATCCCCAGGGCACCATCCTTGCCAACATCTCTCACTCTCTGAGCTCATCCATTCCCATGGTTTCAACTATTCTCACAACATCCAATTCTCTCTCTAGCTCTGACCTCTTTCTTGTGATATAGACCTGCATTATTTTTGACTGGAAATTTTTACTTGGAATCCCACAGGCATCTTCAAACTCATTATGTCCAAAATCAAACTCATCATTTTTACCAGTCCCTTGCTTTTACTCCTTTATACCTTACGTATTTATTGAGTATACACTTTATGAAAGCATTGAACTAGGCACTGGCTATGCAAAAGTAAATAACATAGACTCTTCCTTAGACTAATGTATTAGGTGGGGTTCTCTAGAGAAACATACTCAACAGGAAATATCCATAAATATAAAATTTATAAAAGTGTCTCATGTAACCATGGGAACATAGAGTCTAAAATCCACAGGGCAGGCTGTGAAGCTGATGACTCCAGTGGAGGGTCTGGATGAACTCCACAAGAGAGGCTCGCTGGCTGAAGCAGGAAGAGAAGAGAAGCTGTTTCTTCTGAATTCTCCTTAAAAACCTTCCACTGATTAGATTAAACATCCCTCATTGCAGAAGACACTCCCCTTGGCTGATTACAAATGCAATCAGCTGTGGATGGAGCTACATGATCATGATTTAACTCTATGAAATGTCCTCATAGCAACAGACAGGCCAGCACTTGCCCAACCAGACAAACGGGGGCCACCACCTGGCCAAGTTGACACATGAGTCTGCGCATAACAACTAATATAAGGAAATATAAATTAAACAAATAAGTTCAATAAAATGTAATAAATATTTCCTTCCTTAATTTTCGGGAAGCGAGATACCATGCTTGATTCCTTTTTCCTCATTTTCAAATATTACATAAAATCTTCTGATTTTTGCCTCCCTATCTCTCAAATGTACCTCCATCTCTCTATCCTCCTTATTGACTGTAATGTAATTAACATAGTGCAAGCCTTTAGAATCTATTTATTGGGCTATTTCAATAGCCCTCTAATAGTGCCTCAAACCTCTTTGCCTCTCTTCCTCAAATCCATCATCAGTACTGTTATGACAGTGGTCAGTATACAGTTTATTGTTTCTCTTGATTAAAACTCTTCTGTAGTTCTCTATTACCTATAGGGTAAAACCCAGGTTATTTTTTTTTATCTCTCTCCAACGTTCAGCCTCTTCCTTCTATACCAGCTTCATGGCCAGATATTTGCTTCATGCTCTGTATCCCAGAAATACTGAGCTACTTATGTTTGGTTGATATTTCACACAACATGCCATTTGTCACTTCTAAACCTGTACTTTGTTTATAGTTTTTCAGCTGGAAATACTTTTTATAACTCCTGTGGTACCTTTCTCTGGTTATCTCTTGCTCATTCTTATAGACAATTCAGATGAGTTTTTTTTTTTTTTCACTATCTTAGGTGGGGTTAAGCGCCCATTCTATGATTTCCTTTAAATAATGAAATTTTCTATATGCCAGGCTCACATACCAGATTGTAAAATTTTTGAAAGTCGGGACTGTGTCCTAATCCTTGTATCCTCAATGTCTGGCACATAGTAGATACTCAGTAAGTGTCTGGCAAATTGAATCAAAGTATGTGACTCTTCTCCAACTTCATTTCCTGCCATTTCCCTTTCCCTCTTTTGTTCCACCTCACTGAGCTACTTGTAGTTATTGAATATTCTGTGATTGATATTCCATTGTCTAGCTACTAGGCTATTTATAGGATGATCCTGTTCCCTAGCCTGAAATACTTTTCTCCCTGCTTCTCTGTGTGGTCAGTTAACTATTTTTTCTTTAAGACTGACAGCTTGTCTGAGGTGAGTTATCCTCTTAAAGCGTACTCTGATCTCACAGCACTCATTGCACTAATTGTCCTTTGGGTTTAACTTGTCTTTCTTCTCCACTAGACTGAAATCGAATGATAGATTAGTGTCTATCACCAGGCCCCATATAGCAAGCTTTTAATAAAGCTTCCCCCAAAATAAAAGACATATTTTTTTCTTGCGCTTAAAATCTTATAAAAGAAGGAAAAGAAAATTAAAAATTTGAGAACCTCCTATGTGTTTGTCATTTGCCAGATGTTTTTCTGTAATGTTTGGAGAAAAGCAACCGGGGGGCAAAGTGCTTCACAAACAAAGCTTTTGTGGTTCCATAATCTTAAATCTGTGCTTCCTCATAGGCTTAGGGGATCCACCTTGTTTTCCCCATGTGTCCTGTAAAAGGCTCTTTCTCTCATTAAGAAAAGTATAGAGTACTTTTGGGGCACTCCCCTTATTGGGGCACTCCACAGATAATCAGCTTATTTTGTAACATTCTCTGCTTTCTTAGGGGTAATTTCTATTTAAACATACTGTAAGATGCTTCATAAACTGAATCATTCATTCTCTTGGGGGTGTGAGGCCTCAGAATAAATAGACCTATTCTTCCTATCATGTTAATATTTACTGGCACTTGCAGATACTTCTAGATAAAATGAAATAGGCATTTTAATCCTGCTTTCCTTCTTGAAACTCATAAAAACAAACCAAAGCAACCCTCCCCCAAATCCCAAAGGAATAAATGCCAGAGAAGAAAACTCTATGTTCAAATGAAAACAGGAAAGAGACACAATTATAAAGAATATCAACCAAATATAGTGAAATTTGTATTAAATATGAGAGACCATGTAGAGCCAAAATAAACCTTCTCAGACCTTCAGCAAAATAGATTTCTGTAAACATAAATGTCACTGGCCTGAAAGAGCCATTCAATGATCTTTTGTTTTGTTTTGTTTTTTGTGTTTATTTTTTTCTAGAAGTTGTAAGTATAAAGAAAATTCATGCAGAAAATGCAGAGTTCCTATTAATCCCCTCAGAGTTTTCCCTGTTGTTTAAACTTTGCATTAGTGTGGTAACTTTGTTACATTTGATGAAACATTATTGTTATACATTAATTATAGGTCAGAGTTTATATTAGGATTCACTGCTTATGATAGACGGCCCTATGGTGTTATTAAAACTTTTTATTCCATAAAGATGTATACAACCCCAAATTTTACCTTTTAAACTGTATTCAAATATACTATACAGTGATGTTAATTATATTTACAGTGTTTTGGTACCTTCACCACTATCCATTACCAAAACTTTTCTATTACCCCAAGCAGCAACTTTGTACCAATTAAGTATTAACTCCCCATATCTTGGATATGGCTGGTCTTTTAGTCTTTTGACTTTTAGTCTTTTGACTAAGGCGATCAGGTATAGGGGCCTAGGAGGATTATAAGAAAAGTAGGGATATTCTTGTAGAGTTCATGTCCAGAACCCAAACCCCATCCTAGTACCACACCCTAAACCCTGAATGAGTGGAGGACTAAAGGGGAGCCACATAGCCTAGCTGTCCGGGTTGGCTTTAACTACATTTTTAGTTGAGGGAGATTTACAGAGAGGCAAGATTGGTAAAGGAATGAAAAAGGGAAACTAATATTACTGGAGCCTGTATGTATGGCCTTTTGCTGTAAGTCAAGCCAATCTCATGAATGTCTAAAACTGGGAGATGATATACCTCTAGAAAAGAGGACACAACAGATATGGAAACTCTTGGAAATGAAAAGCTGAAATTGAAGCTTCCAATGTCCCAAATTCAAATGATCACATAAAAAATGTTTAGTTACAAATATTGACAAAATTACAGGGTGCTATGACAGTGTATAAAGAGGGAAAGCAATGTTATGTGGGGTCTTGGGGAGCTTTCCCTGAGAAAGCAGTTTGAATTGAGAACTGATGCATGAGTTGGCTCGGCAGATCTGATCCATGAGTTAGATAGGCGAATGGTGGGGAGAAACATTCTCATCAGAAGGATGAGCATGTTCACAATCTTTGTGGCAGAAAAGTGCACGTTGTGTGTGAGAAACAGAGAAGGCAAACATGACTACAAAGAATGGGAGTAGGAGAGAGTAGAGCAATAAGGGAGTCGAGCAAAAAAGGAGGGTGAAACATATAGGACTTCATCGTGCTGGTTAGAAATCCTAAGAGCAGTAGGAAGCAACTGAAAGATTTTAATCAGTTATGGCATGATTAGATTTGCAATTTTAAAGGATCACTTTGGCTGCAACACAGATGGCTGATTTGGGAGCAAAGGGGAGTGTGGCTCGAAACCAGTTAGGAGGCTATTGTATTAAGGTGATAAAACCTCAGACTAGGGGTCTGGCAGTGGTGATGAAGGTAAACCGGGAGTCTTGTGAAATGCAAAGAGGGCAAAAGGACTTATCTCTGTGACAGACTGGAGTCTGGAATGGCAGAAACTACTACTGTCCCCAGTAACCATTTTTCCTTTCTTCTTTTAGTGATAGTAGCCCCTGCTCCACCCTGAGTTTGTGCTGTACACAGGGTCACCTTGCTAGTCTACATCTGCCAGCTCTTCGCTCAGTTGGATGTGACCATGCACTAAATTGGGACTTCCCCAAAGGCAAGGCCCTGGACTTTTAAGCTCCATTTATGGACTGGAACATGGGCAAGGTGCTAATGATCCAGTTTCTATTCATGCAGACACAAGTATCTCCTTAAGGGATGGCACAGCAACAAAGTATCCTGCCACTTTGCTGAACTTGTTTATTAGCTCTAGCAGTTTTGTTGTAGATTTTTTTCCAGGACTTTCTAAGTATAGAATCAGGTTAACTGCAAATAGTGAGAGTTTTACTTATTCCTTCCCTATTTGGATGCCTCTTATTTCTTTTCAGTGCCTAATTGCTCTAACCAGGACTTCTAGCACAATGTTGAATAACAGTGGTGACTACTGTGATCCCGATCTTAATGTGGCCAATCACATTTTAGTATGATGTTAGCTATGGGTTTCTCATATATGCCCTTCATATATTGAGCTAATTTCCTTCTAGAGCTAATTTCCCTCTATTCCTACTGTTTGAAGTGTTTTTATTGATAAAGGAAGCTGAATTTTGTCAAATGCTTTTCTGCATCAGTCGGTATGATCATATAGTTTATTCCCTTTGATTTTCTTGCAGTGAACCACCCTGGCATACCTGGAATAAAATCCACTTGATCATGGTGTAGGATTTTTATAATGTGCTGCTGGATTCAGTTTACTAGTATTTTGTTGGGGTGGGGGGTGTTGCATCTATATTCATTAGAGTGACTGGTCTGTAATTTTCTTTTCTTGTGGTATATTTGTCTGGTTTTAGTTTTAGAGTGATTGATGTTGGCTTCATGGGATCAGTTAGGTAGTGCTCCCTCCTCTTCAACTTTTTAGAAGAGTTTGGGTAAGATTGGTGTTAGTTTTTGGAATTATTGGTAGAATCGACCTGTGAAGCCTTCTGGTCCCGCTTTTCCTGGTTGGGAGGTTTTTGATACTAATTCAGTGTTTCTACTTTGTGATTGGCTGGTTGAGGTCTTCTATTTCTTCTATTGACAGTGAAGTTTGTGCATGTGTCTTTGGGCAGTTATCTATGCCATCTAAGTTGTCAAATTTGGGGGCATACAGACATTCATAGTAACCTCTTATTTATTTCTGTGGGATCAATAGTGAGGGTTAGCTCACTATCTGCTGGGGGGAGGGGGTGTTTCATATCAAAACACCCCAAGGAGGGAGTCAGCCCATGTGTATCATCCATCCTAGGAACTAGGCCAACACATCTGGTCCTGAGTGGAGGGTT
Source organism: Tamandua tetradactyla (assembly GCF_023851605.1). Lineage (NCBI taxonomy): Eukaryota > Metazoa > Chordata > Mammalia > Pilosa > Myrmecophagidae > Tamandua > Tamandua tetradactyla. The sequence continues at coordinate 50,284,044 of NC_135337.1, forward strand.
CATTTCGTTGGTCACAGGGAAAGATGGCATAGACTACACTCAGACTGTTCTCTTCCCAGGATGCATGCTTTTTGCCAGTTATAGAATATTCTGTCATTACCTGTTCCAGTATTGCCCTATCTCCACTCTCTCCTTATTTCATTCTGGGCTTTAAATAGAGGATTATTAGATCTTTTCATTCTATCCTTCATGTCACACAATTCTTTCATATTCTTTATCTTGTTTTCCTGTGCTGTATTCTGAATAAATTTATTCATATCTGTCTTTCAGTTCATTGATTCTCTCCTTGGCTATGCTAAAATATTACTGAGTTTTTAATATTAACAGTAATATTTAATTTCTAAAAATTGAATGAGGCTTTTTTTCCAAATGTGATTGGTCATTTTTGTAGCCATTTACTGCTTGCTTATTTTGTAATCCCATCTTTGTTTCTTTATTTTTTTCATATGTAGGCTTTTTTCCCCTCTGATTTTAATCACTGTGCAGAATATCTGAAGTTGTTGGGGAAATAGAAATCTATTATTTTGGTTGCTTCTTGCTTGTGGTATTTGGTAACTATTTAATTGTAAATTCAAATTTGTTTGACTTTAATCTGTGCAGCTGGTTCAAGGATTAGGCTCTAGTCAGTAGTGAGGATATTATTATTTGCTTTCAGTATAACCCCTCCCTCTTCTCATTTGGTATTGCACAGTACTTCCTACTTAGGTTTCAGCTCTTGGGTTTTTGTTTTTTAGCTTTTTTTTTTTTTTTCCCAGTGGTGGTAGAGATACTTCATTTCTCTTAGTTCCTGAAAGCATAGGATGTGTTTCAAACAGTATGCTTCATTCATGATCCGCTTGGTTTGTAGAAAACCTGGTTTACCATTCAGTGGAAGCCATCATTCTGCCTTGAACCCTCTCCAATCAGGCTTTCTTTGCCATCATTTCAGTAAAACTACATTTGTCAAGGTCATCAGTGACTTCCAGATGGCCCAATCCATTGATAGCTCTCGTTTCTCTCCATCTGTTACCATTATTTGAGTAACAACTTTTAACATCCCTTAACGGTACCTGTTGAATAGCTGGGCTTGGAATTGCTTGATTTTCTGAGATGCATTCTGAGAAGATTTTCTGAGATGATTTCTGAGATTCAGTCAAATTATCCTAGAGTGAATAAGATGAGGTCCAGTTAAGTCTTCAACAGCGGCCCACTCTGGGGGCTAATGCTACTCAGGATCAGTGCATCACACAGTTTAGGAATATATAGGAACAGATACAGTTCCAATAATAAATCAAGCAAAATACATGAATTAATGAAAATCCACTATGCTATACAAAATTTATCTCTCCCCTCAGCTAACACACTCCTTTAATAATGAAGGTGATACTCTTGACAATCTCCCATTAGAAATAGTGGGAGTCAGGGGAAAATCATCACCTCCTCACGGGATGTGATTAGTTTTCAGAAACTTACAAAATATTGTCTGCCTATTTAGACCACCTGGTGTTAGAGATGACACTAATAATTCTGGTGTTTTTGTATCACCTACTTGACCTGCACTGTGATGCCATAGAAGCCCTTCTATCCTTTGGACTTCATTAATAATGACTGAAACTACCCTTGATGAAACTCTACTATGCACAGTAAAGACAAGCGCTTTCCGTAAATACTGTCAAGTACTAGTTGAAGACAATTCAGAATGGAAGTTTGTTAGTCCTATAAAGCCTCTAAATCAGGATAGAGGCAAATCTTGATACTAGAGTATGTCATTGGCTCATTGTTTTTATGCAAGGAAGAAAATTGCATATATTTGGATACCTTTTAATTTCTGGTGCTAGTTAACAAATTTGCTTAAACGAGCTTCATAGATTTTTAATATTAAACCCTAAACCTGCTTATTTTATAAATTGAATTATTTCATTTGTCAAGTATTAGTATTATCTGCCTCTATATGTCTGGAACTCATTATGGCCTGAAGATACAAATGTAAACATGAATATATAGTGGATTCAGACTTCTTTGTAGATTCAATTTTATTTCTTAATACAAGTTAAAAAAAAAGTCAGGGATCTTATATCTTATGAACCAATATCAGATTTAAATATCCACTATAATAAAAGGCTTTTGGAGCCTGCATGCATCTGCATGTGCATTACTTGATTTGGATTGGGTAAAAGTTGGTAGTACAGATAACTAAAATTCCTTAGGGAGGAATAAAACTTTAAGTAACCAGTGATTGAAAAAGAATGTTATAATTGTGACATGTACAGAAGTTGTGAAACCTAAAATAGCTTGTGAGTAATATAGAAGGCAGCCATGTTTGCTCTATCACTTAAATTCATCATGCTGATTTTTAATATTAACAGTTATTCTCTTTGAACTAACCAAATTGAGAGATTTTTACACAGATAATTAGTTGATTCTTTATGGAAGATGAATAAGTGCACATTAAAAAAATTATTTTACCCTAAATAAATGTTTCATAGTCAGAAAAACTGAAATTTGTTAAAACTGTATCATGTTCAAGTATAATTTATAGACTATATTGTGTTTTTATTTGTTTTTGAATTCCTGTAAGATTTTGATGCAAAATAGAAACCAGTATAAAGCACTGGCTTAGACAGTGAGATATTCAAAGACGTCCTTAAGGAATTTGTCCAGTCTAGTTGAGGAAATTTCATGTGCTTGTACCTAACTGCAATGCAGAGTACAGTACACTGTGTGCTATAAGGAAGTACAAAGTGCTAGGGTACAGAGAGAGAAGAGCAAATATCTTCACCATAAGAATTGGAGGAAACCAATTGAAGAGGTGGCATTTTAGTTCGATCTTAAAAGTTGAGTAGGATTTCAATTGGCAGACATACAAAACAGGCGTTCTGAACTATATAGATGTAGGAAATACAGAATCAGATACTAGTAATGCAGGGAGAGTAAATAATTTATGTGGTGGGAGTGGCAGGTAGGTTGGATACATGATTGGAGATTGAGACGATAGTAAATTAGAAGCAGGCTACGGAAGATTTTGTCATGCCAAGGAATTTTTTCTTGATTTTGTAGCAAATCATTGAAGATGTGGGGGCAGTGAATTTAAATGATCAGATTTGCATTTTAGGAAGCTAATTAATGGCAATGGGAGTTCATTTCCACAAATATGTATTGAGTATTTGTAATATGCGAGGGAATACAACGATGAGTAAGACATTCCTACCCTCAGAGAATTTGCCTGTTATTATGGAAAGAAATGAATTGGAGAGGGAGAAGTTTGAAGGCAGGGAGATCAATTAACAGGCTTTTGTAATGGTCTTACTGAGAGATTATAAAAATTTTGACTAGGGCAGTACAAAGGCGAACGGAAAGTATGGGGCAGAATGAAGAGGCATTTCAAATACAATATCAATATAGTTGAAAGCTGAATAGAAGTTGCAGATAAAGGAGATGGTGGCCTCAAAAATCACTCTTTAAGTTTCTAACTATTGAACTCGGAGGGTGGTGCTACTGTTCATTAAGTTTGGAACATATGGAAAAAAGTGGGCTTAGGGATGGGAAGGAGGGCAGATAATGAATACTGTTTTGAGCTGTTGAATTTGAGATGCCAGCATGATATCTATAAGGAGAAGTACAAAAGGGATTTAGAAAGGCAGATCTGAGAGGTAGAAAGAAAATGTGAACTAGAACTCAAAGTGTGGAAGATGCTGACAGAGAAGATAATTGAAACTGTGTCAGTGCTGGAGATGTCTTGATGGAAGTATAGAGAAGAGGGTTAGAAAAGCATGACTCATCAATGAATTGTGAGAGAAATGGTCATATAAGTAAGAGGAGACTCAGGACATTGCAAGTAAACTTGAGAGAAGAAGTATTAATAATGAGGGTTGGCTAGCAATGTCAAACGCTTTGTAGAGGTCAAGCAGAATGAACGGTAAGGAGAGCTCATGGATTTTTTAAATTGGGAAGTTATTGGCCACCTCTGGAGACCAGTTTTAATAGAGGAGTGGGTTCAGTAGTTTCATTAGACTGGAATGGAATGAGGAATAAATGTGAGATGGAGTGATAGGGAAATAGATTTCTCTTCACAGATTTAATCCATAAATATTTATTGAGAACATGTCTCTCATTTGTGAAGTGAGGGCAAAGGGAGGGATGGGATAGTTATTTAAAGGGGAAGCCAAGGTCAAACGAAGATTATTGATGAGAGTAAGAAGAGTCTGTAGCAGAGGGAATAAAGCAGTGGAGAGGGAGAAATAACAGAGCCAAGTTCTCAAGAGGCAGGAGGGGATGAACTTAGGAGCATAAGTAGAAAGGTTTTCTTTAGGTTAGAGGGTGCTCAGGAGTGTGGGAAAAGGGTAAAGTTGAGCTGGGGCTGCATGTTCAGGCTCTTAAGTTTTAATCTACACTAATGACTGGCTTTCTTTATGGCTTGATATTGCTTGTGATAATGTTTGTGAAATGGCATAATAATAGTGTTTTTCTTTGGGGCGGATCTTTACATTTTTCGGGCAAGTAGTTCTCTGGACACCGTTTGAAATATTATTTGGAACTGTAGTATTGTTAAAACTCCACCTAGTCATTTAAGACAATATTACAAAATAGAACTGGGTATCATTTCCAGAAAAAAATGTCTCCCAAGCAGTAATTTACTTGCTATGTAGATCATAATGTCCATTCTCTGGAAATGGCTCCTGTTGGACTCAATTGTTGATCAGGTGAAATAATAGCAGTGTCAGCCTCTGAATGTGTAATGATATACATAATAGTTAAACCTTTTTGCGAGCTTAAGGAATTATGTCTTTATTCATGAAAACATGAGAGTGTTTGGAGCATGTAATAGTCTTGCAGAGGAGACTAAGCAATAATTGCTCCCATTTGTTTACGTCTTGATGCAAAGGTTACTATTCCTACTTGTGTGGGCGCTACAGAAAACGTTTCCAGGGAAGCCAGTCCTATTGTGGGATACAAGAAGCTGGGTTTATTATGAAGAATACTCTCAATTTGATTCCATTTGTATTGAAACTGCTTTTGCCCTGCTAAGGTGTTGTTTAATAAAGATTCATTTTAGGAAGTTACATCACGCAGCATGGGAAGTGGATTTCTGAGAGCAACTGAGGAGAGATCAGAGTTGACAAGAAAACAACCTTAATTTAATGCATTGTGAAATTCACTCACTGAGATGAAAGGGGAGGGGTCGAAAGAGAATCTTATTTTCATTATTGAAATGAACTGGCTTGACATTCACACATCCTAAATGAGAACTGTCTACACATAGGTAAGAATAAAATGAAGACAGGAAAGCTCTAAAAATTCTACATTGTAAAATAATTTACAGAAAAGGAATGGAATTAGAAAGTCATTCCTCTCTGACTAGTAGGATGTAAACTACTTTTGACCATTTATTTCAATTATATGATTTCATCTAAAGGACTGACCTATCTCTGCCCTTCCCTTCAGATGGTTGTTTTTGTTGCTCAGTTTTTGCTGTGTCATCAAAAATCCTGTATACTTCTCACTGGGCGTGAATTAATAACACTTTACCTGCAACACAAAGAATATAAAAATGGGGCAGGCCACGGTGGCTCAGCAGGCAAGAATGCTGCTTGCCTGCCATGCCAGAGGACCCAGGTTTGATTCCCAGTGCCTGCCCATGAAAAAAAGAAAAAAAAAAAAAAAAAGAATATGAAAATGCTAAAAAAAACAAGCACAATGAGTGTATTTCAGCTCTCCAATGAAAAACAAAATCCACTCCTCTTTCTCCCCACTAGTGTATTTAAATGTTCAAAAATCCATAGGCTTCCTACAAAGCAGATTATATTGAGGGTCTACTAAACAAATATGTTAATTAAAACTTGACGTTCTAAGACAATTCTGAAAAGTTCTAATTAATTTTTAAACAATAGTGAAATGATTTGTTGCCTCACATTCTTTTAAACATACTGCAACCCAGTCAATCCCACAACACGGTATGCCACGGTAGACTGCTGATTTCCTAATAGTTAGAATCAGTTCATTGGTCTGGATAGTAATCACCAGAGCTTGGGGAGAGGGGAAAAAAAAAAAACAGAACACTGAGGTTTTATAAAAGTGAACAGAATTTTTAATGGCTTTATTGACTCTTCAAGTTTTTGCTTTGTTTCTTCCTTGAGAGCATGTTAAGACACAGAAACTAAAGTAATATTTTTAATTTAAGCCAGTGTTTACCTAAGGTGGTTGAACTGACTGTTTTGATTGGAGAGATTTGCCAAATCAATAGGTTTGGATTTTTTTCCCCATGAATTCTCCAGTTTTGCCCCAATCCTCCAATGATTTGACAGCATAGTGTAGACAAAACCATTAATCACTGGTAACCATTCACCTACTTTTTTTCGTTGTGGTTGTTGCTGCTGCTGCTGCTTCTATGCTGTTGGCATGAGGGCTGAGCATCTGAATGCCCTTGTGTGCTTGGACCTGAGAAGTGGCGGGAAGCAGTAGAGAAGGTGCTGAATCTGGTTAGAGCCAAGATTCTGCGGTCAAGGCCCATATCTTTCTAAAATGTTTACCTTTCCATTGAAAGCATCCTGATTAATTGGCTTCTTTGTTTAGTAGACCCTCAATATAATCTGCTTTGTAGGAAGCCTATGGATTTTTGAACATTTAAATACACTAGTGGGGAGAAAGAGGAGTGGATTTTGTTTTTCATTGGAGAGCTGAAATACACTCATTGTGCTTGTTTTTTTTAGCATTTTCATATTCTTTTTTTTTTTTTTTTCTTTTTTTCATGGGCAGGCACTGGGAATCAAACCTGGGTCCTCTGGCATGTCCTTTTCATCTGCAACTGAGTTTCTCCCCACCTGTGTGAACTTTCCAGCAGTGCTTGTTAAAAGGCAGATCTAAGGGCTCCATTCCAGTCTATTGAATCAGATTCTCTAGGGATGGTGTCTGGAAATAGTTCATTTTAAACAAGATCCATGATTTCATACTGAAGTATGAGACCATGACCTATGGGATAATGTCTATGTTTCTTTACACAGCCAAGAAGGCCCTCCTTGAAGTATTGTCTTTGATCTCAAACCTTTTCCACCCACTAGCAGTTATCAGTGGGGAAACACACATATTTCTTCACATTGTGCTGTATTTGGACCTCTTTCTTTGTGCATGGCTTTCCCCCAAATTGCTCACCTGACAAACTGCTATAGATCCCGTCATATCAGAGAGTTCTGCAATACATAGGCTCCATAAGGGCTGTGAGGACCTTGTCTGTTTTCATGGTTGTAGCCTTAGTGCCTACCTCAGTGCCTGGCATATCAATAAATATCACATCCCTTTGCCCAAGAAAGATGCAAATCACTTTCTCCTCTATCTTTCTTTTGGACATAGTTTTACCATGAAGCTAGCTTATGAAAGTCAGAATCCAGCCCTGCCAAGCCTAAAGTCTGTTCCCTGGTTTGTAAGAATATTTTTCTCTAATGAGAACCACCCACAGTAGTGTAACTTGAGTAATTTGAGATGTGGCATGCATCCATTCGGTACAAGTACTGTGTGGTGCGTGGAAGTCGCTTTAGTTGATGATGATTCCTGAATTCTTAACCATCCCTAACAACAACAAAAGTTCTATGTGTTCTCTTAGATCTAGTTATTTCTGAAATATCAGAAGTGATTACTGCTGAAATTGGCAGTAAATCCAGCCATAAATGAACCCCATTCAATTCCACAATCCTAAGGGATAGGACCCAGGCATGCATCCTCTTTAGAAGCAATAGAGAGGGTTCTGATGTTCAACTAGGCCTGAAAACCGCTGCTGACACTGCATGCAAAATAAATATTTTAGTGACCATCTATTCAATAGATGGTCCATAAAATATTTTTACTGTGGAAATACCAGACCACTGAGGCACATTACCTCTCCCTCTTGGTCCTCACTTTTACTACATTTAAAGTGAAGCTCTGGGTCAATCTCAGATCCCCGACAACTCTACTCTTACATACTCTTGTGGTTATAACCTAACGTATGATCAGATACTAGAATGGCAGAGTTGCACAGGTGGTATATGTGTTGGTGGCAGCTGTCATTTACTTTTTCCTAAATAAATCATTCTAAATTTGTTGCTAATGCTGGGAAAGCCTGTCAGGTTTAGTTTATTATGCTAAATACTCTCTTGGATGAAATTAATTTAGCTTCCAGAGTCACATGGATTCACAGCTTCCACAATGAGAATATCTGAACAGATCACGTTTTGCATGCTAAAGCTTAATTCAGGTTAGCAAACATTTCCTGAATTCCAACTGGCCACTATGCTAAATTCTGGGATACAAAGATTAATATGATGCAGTCCCTGCCCTTGAGTTGTTAACAAGGATAATAGATGCCTAAATAGGGAGGGTGTTAGCAGGATGATTGCCCAAAATGGAAAACTGATGACTTTTAATTTTCTTGTTTTTCCCTTAGGTCACTATATTTCTAGGCCTTTCCTCAAGTTACAGTCAGATCTTGTCATAATCCAAGGTTAAGCGCATAGAGGATAGAGAATATGTATGGCAACTGTATTTTCTAAGGAAAACTGGACATTGAGGATGCGTCTTGTAGAAGTGGGTCTTAGAATTTAAAAAAAAAAAGAAAAGGAAGAACAGAAAAAAAAAGGGAAAAAAAACCCAGATGCATTTCCTTGCATCATACAATGGGAAGTCAAAGAGATGTAGGAACTAGGACATCTAAGAGGGTGTATAGGACACAAAATGAGAAGTAGTAGTTATGAAAGTATGTTTTGATATAGTTTATGCAGAGAGGAAAACAATCCAAATTTTCTCGAGTCATTGGAAAACAGCCAAGTTACTCTTGGCAAGCTCAAGTACAATCTTAAATTTTCAGAGAAGAATATGAGATCAACTAGATGAGAAGATCTACAATCTAGCAACTGTGTAGGTGAGAAACAGATATGTTGCATTGGTATTTCCAGCAGAATTATAAGAAGCATGAAGACTTGACTTCCTTGCCTTGAAAATCTTCCATGACTGATTATCATACCCTTTCAGAAACAATGCAACTAGTGCTTTTGGTGTGTTATGGCAAAAAGACCCCATTAAAGTTGAAAATGAGATGAAAATAACAGTAGCTAACATTTGTTGTGTGTGTTATATGCTAGGCATTCATTATCTTAATTCTCACAACAAACTCTATAATAATAATTTTACCAAGATGTTAAGTATTTTGCCCAAATTCAAACAACTAATAAGTGGTGGAGCTAGAGATCGAGCCTATAATTTAGTTAGGACCCCTCCTTTTTTAAAATTTTCTATGCTGTATGGTGGGGTCACATTTCTTCTTCTTCTTCCTTTTTTTTTTTTTTTCCATGTGAGTATTGTTATTGCAGAACCATTTGTTGAATTTGTTTGTTTTGTTGGTTTCTTTGTTTATTTTGTTTTGGGAAATGCATGGGCTGGGAATCTGGGTCTCCTGCATGGCAGATGAGAATCCTACTACTAACTACCCTCGCATCCCCCCAGGACCCTTTTTTATTATAAGTAAAAGAAATAAACCTAAGCCAACTTAAACAAAAGAAGGGAAAAGGACCGTCTGATGTAACCCATACATCGGAATGAGATAAGAGCTCTAGAGGAGATTCAATTTCTATCCTTATAGTCTTCAATTTTTCTCCTTTTTATGTGTCTTTCTCTTTAGCAGTCCTGGGCCCCTTACCTTAGAACTGACAAAATAAACAACCGAGTATAGTGGTTAAAGTCCTGATGTGGAAATCAGGCATGAGTCTTGTAATAACTCATCAAATGGCCATGAGCAGGTCACTGAGGACATAATTCAGTAATCCCTGTATTGGCTGGGTCTGCCTTAATATAAAGTGAGGATGAATATCAGATAATTATCTCATAATTCTATAATTAAACAGCCTCCTAGATTTACCCCATACATTCAATTATTTTAGAATTATATACGAGAAAGAATGTCCAAGTTTATCTCTCAGTGTAACCCTTTCCTCTTTCCAGCTCTTCCTTTTCCCAAACCTTCTGTTCTAGTTTTCTAGCTGCTAGAATCCAGTACACCAGAGACAGAATGGTTTTAAAAAGGGGAATTTAATAAGTTTCTAGTTTATAGTTCTAAGGCTGAGAAAATGTCCCAACTACAACAAGTCTATAGAAATGTCCAGTCACAGGCATCCAGGGAAAGTACCTTCATTCAAGAAGGCCAATGAAGTTCAGGGTTTCTCTCTCAAGTGGAAGGGCACATGGCGAACACAGTCAGGGTTTCTCCCTCATCTGAAAAGGCACATGGTGAACACGGTCAGGGTTCCTCTTTTATCTGAAGGGCACATGGTGAACATAGCGTCATCTGCTAGTTTCTTGTCTTGGCTTCCTGTTTCAAGAAGCTCCCCAGGAGGCATTTTCCTTCTTCATCTCCAAAGGTCACTGGCCGATGGTCTCTGCTTCTCATGGCTTAACCATTAAGCTGTCTTGCTGTGTCTAGATTATTTATAAATAACATAATTTCCTTGAGGCAAGATTTATTTATGACACATTTCCTAGTGAAACTCTAAGTTTGTAAGCATATCTGAAGTGTAAAATAAAAAATTTGCTTGTATTTTGTCAGTCTATAAAAAATAGAACTGGCCTGATACTGAGAGCATTTGTTATGGGAAGCATTTTTCTATTTTGGTATGCTTTTAAGTTTAAATACATGACTGGTGTCCCTATGGCAAGGTCTAATTTAGACTAAATAAAAAAAAATGATAGGTTATTTATAAATATCAACATGCAATGCAACTTTAAAACATATTTACCTAAAAATGAAGGTAGCTGTTAGGGCTGTTAATATTTAATGATAGGAATGAGGATGCAAATCTGAGAGAATTCTGCTGTGGTGTAGAATGGCCTCCTCAACACATTTGCAAGCCTGGAGCATCAGTCAAGGGCAGGAGGGATGAGCAGCAGGACCAAACTTTAGTTGATATAGCAGAAGATGAATTTATTGAAAGGAATCTGCCTAGCTGGCAGAACTGCTGGGAGTGCTAGGGAGCCAGTGTCAGAAAAGAGCCAGAACAAAGGGAAGCTGATTCCCAGAAACTCGGCCAATGCTGTGAGAACCCGTCTAGTGTTGGCACTGCTGCCACAGTGCCGAGCGCTGGAGGCTGCAGCTTGGCCTGCTGGACAGATGCCATTGCTGCACCTGGAAACTACACATTGCCACTGCCGTCACAGCCTCTAGAATGGTTCTCCTCTGTCCCTTGTTTTACTGCCTCACCAAAGTCCTGAGTGGCTTCAGCTGCTTGGCCAGGCCTAGGTCAGGTGTCCGTGTTCTAATTGCCCGAGAGAGAGAGACTGAGAGACAAGTCTGTTTTTAGTTTTATTGTGGGCGCTGGACTGTACCTTCTGTGGATGTGGGAATTCGCTAATCAGGGGGAGTTCTATGCTGAGCAGCCAGTGAAGGAAAAGAAAATCACATGCCCACCATAATGGGTTACATGTGGCTTTCTGCAATGTTATTTATATGATTAATTAGGAAAAGGCATCCTTGTTCCCTCGTCTGCTTTCTTTCTTTCATAAAGATTTGCTTCCAAAATTTGTTCATTTGTTTATTGAGTCAAATAATACTTATTGAATTCCTATAACGTGTAAAGCCCCATCCCAGGTACTGAGAGGGATACAAGAACAAACAAAAGGCACGGCGCTTATCTTCTCGTTGCTCGGTTCAGTTGGAGGAGCATAAGGAAGTGGCTGCAGAGGATGGAGGATGAGATGACGGAGAGACAGCGCCGTATCAGAGCTGAAAATGGGGGAGTAGAGATGAGATCATGGACATTTCACATGGGGGACAATACAGTAAAAGAGATAAAGTGATTGTATTTAGGGGACAGTAAGTTGGTTGTCTGATGATAAGTTGGAAAAGATAAGTCTAGGCCTAGATCCTGGATGTTCTCGAATTATTGGATTGTTTGGGTTTTAGCTCATAAGTATTAGGGACCTATTAAAAAGATTGTTGAGTCAAGAGAGCGATAGAAAATCAACCATGATTTTGAAAAGTCAATCAAGCAATGGCATATAGGATGGATAGACAGAAAAGGGAAGTGGAGTCAGAGGAATTACTTAGGAGATTATATAATACAGGACAAGGATATTAAGGCCCTAAAATGAGTTGGTAGCATTGAGCATCAATAGGAGAGGATGGATGTGAAAAGTGTTTATGTCTATTGTAGTCAAGCAAATGGTTTGTTGTATGTGGTAACCATAAAGAGAGAGGGGAACCTAATAAAGAACCCAAGCTAGCTCTTGAGAGATGGATGGATGGATGGATGGATAGATAGAAAGTTATATAGATCCTCAGAAAGAGACAGACAGAGAACCGGACCAACCCTTTCCTGAACACCACGTTAGGATGCTAATGTCCGCCATCTTTCTGGGCCCAGAAATGTCCCTTGCTATCCTGGCCTAGCTGTAAAAAAGTGACTTTTTCCATTAGTTTGACTGAAGTAAGAGTGTTTGTTTTTTTGTTTTTCTAACATAACTGGTAAAAACTGCTACCATTGATTAACTGTCATATGCTAAGCATCTTGCATGCCTCATTTTCAAACTTCATAACACCTTTGAGAAGTAGGTATCAGTATCACTTTATGTCTGAAGAAACTAGGGATTAGAGAATTAATAGAGCTAACATTCAAATGCAAGTCTTTTCAGCAATAGCCTGTGATTTTTTCTCTGCTCTTTATTCTGCCTTTCAATAGACTTTAAAAGAAACAACAAAATGTGATTAAAAAATTAAGTAAATACCCTAAGAGAAGAGAAAGTAAAATAAAAAGTACATACGTGAATGAAATCTTATTTCAAAATAAGATTTTTCTGCCCTAAGTTAACTATGCTATGGTTTAGCTTGGCTATTAAAGCTTATAAGAAAGAACCCACCTAGTTCCCCTCTTCCTCAGGGTAAGGGGGAGCTGGTAGGAAGTTAGGTGTATTAGATATCCCTGAAGAAGGTCAGGAGAGTCTCTCAGACACCTCCCTTCCTGTGAGAATGCTCAGCGGCCATTTCCTTGAGACTAATAAAAGCAGGCAGTGGTGAAAACATGAGAAAACCTGACATGAAGGAGACAGAAAAGAGACCCTTAAAGGGAGAAGGAAGGGCTTGCTGGGTCTGAGAGCTTGGGCAGTGAAGCCCTTCCTAGGGTAGCCTGGCATATTTTCTAAGGTGCTAATAGAGTCCCACAAGCTTGGTGGAACCATGAGTTCTAGGGACTAAGAAGGGCCAATGGTAACGTCTGTTCAAGGGAACCTAATCTGTGTTTTTGAATAATTCAGAATACAGCATTGTTACTGGTGAAATCCATGCATGAACTGTTTTGGCCCACTGTCTTTACTGTCCAGTAGAATGATTAGGACAAACTTTGTAGAAATAAAACAAGTTTCTTAATTAAGTTGACCTGTCTATTTGATAGCCTTTGGGTTCTGGAGAGGATAATTGTCTGTGCAGCCTCTGTCTCTTCCACTAGGCACTGGCCCCTTGATTGCTGACAGTGTTCCTTTAAAATGTAATGCTTCTGCAAGTTTACAGACTTCAGGACTTTACAGCTTTATCGACCATCTGCCACTTCCACACAATTAGTTTTGCCCTTTCGCTCTGATTTTAATTGTTCCAGCTCGCAAAGTTCTTAACTATTTATGTCTTTTATTATTCAACCAACCAACCACCAAATACTTAATGGAATTTCTAATATGTGCCTAACGTTGTACTGGGAACCTGAAGGGGATATGCAAGAAGCATGTGGCATAGTTCTACCCAGGGTTGGGCTCACCCCCCACAAATACTTTGCCCTCTTTTTACTCTGCCTTTCATTTTACCTACCAGCAGAATAGATTAGTACATTTAGATTTACTATCTTGTCTCAACTTTTGGACAAGCAGCACTTAAAGAAAATAAAGATAAAAAATCTTAACAATCTGGGAAGGAAGCTGAAATACTATTTTGAAATTTATTTAATGGAACAGTGTTATTATTTGAAATACTTCTGACGGCCAAAGGGAAAAATGTTGAGAAATGTGTTTGGTATTTCTTGGGTTGCTTATAGTTTTCAAATGAATTCTTGCATATGTTTTAGTTGTCTCCTTAGTCAGAGAATGTAGTGGTTTGAGTCCATGTATCCCAAAAAACCATGTTCTTAAACTTAGTCCATTCCTATGGGTGTGAGCCCATTATAAGTAGGTCCTTTTGATGAAATTACTTAGTTAAGGTGTGACCAAGCTCAGAATGTAGTATTCATATTGCTGGAGTCTGCTATAAGCAGAATGAAATTCAGAGAGACACACGAAGAAAGAAGCTTTATGTGAAAGGGAAGGGAGAGACCAGGAGAAGCCACCATATCAATTCTCACATGACATAAAAGCCAAGACTAGGGTAGCTGGCAGCCAGACCCAGAATTCTAGTCTTAGGAAAGAAAGCATTGCCTTAATAATGATTTGATTTGGACTTCTCCAAGTTTCAAAACCGGGAGCCAATAAATGCCTATTATTCAAGCCAGGATACCATTGCATGGTATTTGCTTTAGTAAAGAGGAGTCTAAAACAGAGCATATAATTGCCTCACTAAATTTTTCATTTTGCATTTTTTTACAAGAAAGAAAATCTACTGGACTACTATAACTTAAAATCGTGTTTCCTGTAATTTGATTGCAGAGAATGCGTAACTTGAAGAAACACAATTTTCTTGACATTTGAATATTTCATCTTAGAAATTCAAACCAAAGCAGACCTCACAAAACCAGAAACTTATTTTCTACTCTCTGTTATCATTTTCACTATAGAAAGACTCATAGGCTATTGTTATAACAAGAGACTTTGCTATTAAAAAGTATGATACACCAAATATTTAAAATTACCCTAGAAAAAAACTTCAAAAGCATGGAAGTGGTGGCCTCTTTGTTGATGCCTTATGGCTATAGACTGAGAGGTGTCAGATAGTTCTGTACTCTCAGTATTATACAGCAATCTTTAAAAATAAAACAATCCTCTTCAAGCAGAATTAAAAAAAAATTATCCAGAATTTTTAAGCAATGATATGTCTTAAAATCCATTGGTATCCTGGGAGGTAGTCCTAAATATTTGGACTGCGCAATTACTTATGGAGATGGAAATAAAATGACATACATCAAAGCCAAGTTCAAGCTCTGTAGGGACATACTGACTTCCAGCAAGACCACAACACCTTTTCTAACCACGTGATGGTGTCTTTGCTGCTTAAACCCAGGGTGACAAACCATAGGAAACTAATGGTGTTGAAATGGAATACAGCAGTTCATTAGGGTTGGTTAATAGGTTCTTGGCAAAATGTCAGCCTAATGGGTATACAAGTATATCTGGTGTGTTCAACAAGGCTTGTTCCCGGCTTCCTAATGGTGTCATTCAGTACTATAAATTTACTATGACAGCTAGTAAACAAAGAAATATATCCCAGGAGCATGGAGTGTGGAACTGGTAGCAATCTCTAAAAGAGGTAGGGCAAATAGAACTAGAAACATATTAACACAGCAAATATTTAACTTTTCTGCTTCTTCATTCTTTAGTAGAATGATAAGAAGATGGCAAAACATGATTTTTTGAGTCCTTAACTCATAGACCATGATTAGGAATTGAAGTTGAGAAATAAATTAAGAAAAAAATAGACATTTATTAGGGAAAATGATGCTAAAAAGGCAGAGTAATCATTTAAAAATATTAGCTTTCTTGCTCTGTGTTAAATCATTATTTCTTTTGGCTACAGCTAAGTTGGTAGAAGATTCATATAACAAGGAGACAACCATCTAATTTAATTCCATCAGCCATAGAAAACTGCAGTATTCAATGTTTGTATTTCATTGTTTGCTAAGGAAACTTGACCTTACTAAGCAAATTACTAAGCATTGTTTTTGTGGTATATAAAAAATTTCTATGTACATGAGAAATTGCTATAGATGTTCATTCCACAGAGAGTTCTGTAGCTTTCTGTTCTGTTTCAGGCAGTCTGAATAATATAGCCCACCCAGGAGAATGCTCCTTTTTCAATATTTGCAAAAGATGCTTTTAAGGGAAGCCTCAGGTTTTAATGTCAATGAATGGAAGTAGCTTGTACCTTGAGAATTTGGGGAGCAAAAAAAAAACAGGAAGGAAGATTTAACTATTTAGTTAGTAGTCTGTGTGCTTTTTTTTTTTTTTTTTGCATGGGCAGGCACCAGGAAATGAACGTTCTTTTGTTTTTTGTTTTTTAATTAGAAGTTAAAGGCTACAGGAATGGAAGAAGGCCAGTTTCTTTTAAGTGTAAGTCTATAGAAGAAAGCAGCTGTGGGTAGCAAAAAGAACAGTAGACACAGAGTCAAAATCTAGGCCCAAGTTCTAGTCTGGCCATTCAATTATTGTGATACCTGGAGAGACTCATGTAAACCCTCTGTGATGGTTTCCTAACAAATGAAGTAAATAAGACTCCCTCACAGGCTCAAGGTGTTATACATCTGCCAAGTATTCCATTTCTGCTTTTTAAAATATGAAATTTGATGCCATATTCCACATCTCTGTTTTTCACTTTCCTATTTCTGTTCGTGACATCACCATGGCCCCCAGCCACAGTATCGCCGCCAGCGTGTTATTGTGTATGGTGGCAAAAGTTCTATGTGATATCACTTTGCTTAGGATACGGTTATATGCCTGAATTTTAAAAGTTCATTTCCTAATCTTTCATTATTTGTTGCCCAGCTATGCCCTGAAGGCCTGTTGAGTGTAGGACACTGTGCTGTGCACTTGGAAACTTGGATGAGGGGACATGAACAAGGCTCCCTTCTTGCCCTCAAGGAGCTTGTAGTCTAGTGAAAGACTGAGATGTGTCTGTGACTAAATCTGGTATAAAGCATATCTCTTAGCAGGATTTTTGAATTGTTTTAACCAGAAAGCATCAAGGCACATCAGTATTTACCCCAGAAAGGGCATTCAGTTTTCTCTCTGTGCTGTCTAAATTTTTCATCACCTCACTCTGTGCAAAAAGCTAGGTATCTCATTGAAAATTACACATGCACACACACACACACACACACACGCACGCACCCCAAATCCTCTTTCACCAAATATTTGTTTAGTGATTTTTTTTTTATACCTGAGAGGTGAAATAGTGTGTTCATGTTATGCAGTCACATCCTTCTTCCTGAATCCTTCTCCTTGTCACATGAATAGCAGTTTCATGGCAATCTTTGAATGTGAATGTGGTGGTCTGAAGCTGTATGTGTCATAGAAAAGCATGTTCATAGATTCGGTTCACTCTTGTGGGTGAGAACTCATTGTGAGTAGGGCCATTGGTGAGGTTTCCTCAGTTAAGGTTGCCCCACCTCAGTCAGGATGGGTCTTCATCCAATTACTGGAGTCCTTTATAAAAGAATGAAATTCATGTACAGAGAAAGAAAGCCACAAGTAAGAGGCTGAAATCAACCAAACCCAGAAGAGAAGGAAGAGATGAGGAGATGCCCTCATGTGTCTTGCCATGTGTCAGAGGAACCAAGGATTGCCAGCAGCCAGCCCCAAAATACCCAGTCTTCAGGGAAAAAGCATAACTGTAATGATACCTTAATTTGGACTTTTTCCCAGCCTCATACTGTGAGCTAATGAATTCCCATTCTCTAAGCCAAACAATTTCATAATATCTGCTTTCAGCACCTAGGGAACTAAAACAGATCTTGGTACCAGGAGAGTGAGGGCCGCTATTGCAAATAACAAAACTGTGGAAATGGCTTTGGAATTGGGTAATGGGTAGAGCTGAGAGAATTGTGAGGTGCTTGATAGAAAAGGCCTAGATTGCTTTGCAGAGACAGCAGAAGTATGGAAGCTAAAGGTACTTCCAGTGTGGCCTTAGAGGGAAATGATGGATGTGCTATTGGAAACTGAAGGAAAGGTGATCCTTGTTTTAAAGCGGCAGAGAACTTGGCAAAATTGAATTCTGATGTCACAGGGAAGGCAGAACTTGAGAATGATGAACTTGGATCATTAGCTGAGGAGATTTTGAAGCTAAATGTGGAAAGTGCTGCCTGGTTTCTCCTTGCAGCTTATAGTAAAATGCAAGAAGAAAAGTATGAGCTGAGAACTGAACTCCTGGGCACAAAGAAACCATAAATTGATGGTTTAAAAACTTCTGAGCTTCTAGAAAGTGAATCCCCAGTGAATAGCTCAATGTGAGAGTTTAACTCAACAAGGATCCAGTCAGCTATTTCAGTGGAAGTCAGAATTTGAAATGCAGTTATCAATGAAGGATTTATGGAAAGTTTTTTCTTGTGTAGTCATGCAAGGCTGACATTTTTTGCATAGTTTTTTTTTTTTTTATGAATGGAACTATAGCCAGCCTGGACTAAAAGGGACAAATTGAAGGGAAAGTCACTTCAAGGGCAGAACTATGGAAACTGAGATCTGGACTGAAGACATGTAAGGCCAGGAGACCAGGTATAGTCGTGTGTATGGAAAGCATGAATCTGACTTGATGCTTGGAGAGGGTGAGCCTTCCACCCTGTTCTTCAGGAAGAATGCTGTCACCCTAGTGCAAGTAGAGGGTACAAACTGTGCTCCAGGATTTGCGGAGACCTTTCCCACCATTCCGTTGTTTAGAGAGGGTGGAGGATTACCCCAATATTTGAGCAGAGCATGGCCCTGGGCAAGCACTGGGACTTCTGCTTCATCAGGCCAGGAGGACAAAATATTATTCCATAGATGACTCTTAGAAGTTGAAATCTAAGAGTCCTGCAGGGTTGCAGAAATTGTTTGGGACCCATGACCCCTATTTTCCTTCCAACTTCTCCCTAGGGGAATGGAAATGTTTATCTTGTGTCTGTCCCTCCGTTCTATATTGGAAGCATATAACTTGTTCTCTAGGTTTCACAGTCCACAGACAGGGTGGAATTGTCCCCAAAGACAGACCACACCAATCCATAACTAATTTTCATGAGACTTTGCACTGAGGTCTGAAAGGAGATAAGGCTTTTGGGACATTGTGATGGAATGAACATGTTTTGCATATACAAAGAACATGTCTTTTTTGGGTTCCAGAGGATGAAGATGGTAGTTTGGAGCTATATGTACCATAGAAAAACATGTTCTTAAGTTTGGTGCTTTTTTGTGGGTGTGAACCCATTGTGAGTAGGATGGTTGATGAGGTTGTTTCAGTTAGGCTCAATCAGGGTGGGTTCTAATCCTATTACTGGAGCCCTTTATATGAGAATAAAAGTCAGACAGAGAGAAAGCCAAGTAAGCAGGAAGGTGAAATCAGTGAAACCTGAAAGAGAAGGAAGAGACCAGTAGGCACCACCATGTGTCTTGCCGTGTGACAGAGGAACAAAGGATAGCTGGCTGCCAGCTCCAGAATGCCACAGCCCTTGAGGAGAAAGCATCTTTTTGAAGATGCCTTGATTTGGATTTTTTCCAAACCTCAAAATATATATTATAAATTTATTATATTTATATATAAATATATAAATTCCCATTGTTTAAGACAAACCATTTCATGGTATTGGCTTTGAGTAGCCTAGGAATCTAGAACAATACTCCATACCTCAAAGAGCTCAACTAAGTACTTTTTCCCAAATAAATATTGTGTTCTTCTAAAGAAGATTTCTGGTGAATAAACATGTGTTTATGTTACAGAAAAGTTTGTGCCACAAAAGCTTTCCACGTACATTTTTTCTAACCCCTCATGGGCTTTGGCCCTCTTAAGCAATGCAGCAAAGAGCTAATGACATATGTGAAATGAATATCAGCAATTGGCCCTTCAACAGCTGTGTGCAGTCATAATCTTAATGAAAGGAGAAAGCCTTAGTAAATTTCTCAGACCACTAGGGTACCATTGAGTACAATTTTAAAGCAGTGTCTCTGTGCATTCAGCCAAATGAACCACAGTAAACTACAGAGCAGTGGGCCATTGGCTTCCCTTCCTGTTGAAATAAAAATTAAAATGAGTAGATTAACCCGGCTGTCATCCATTCATTATTTTGCACATATGGCTTACAGCCTACATGAACATCTCTAACAATTATGTGTCCTTCTCTACGTAGAATAAAGAGCAAATCCTTTTTCTCCTCCTCAAGTTCATAGGTTTCAGGCCAAACAGGGTATCTTAAAGATGATGATGACTGTGTTAGCCTCTATAGACTCGTGAGTCCTAGATCAGATGAATATGTCACATTCTCTTCCTACTAAATAAAATAGTATAAAATGATTTTATAGTACATAGTGAGGTATATTTTTATACTAACAGATTTATATATGGTTCCCATTTTTCAAGCTATTCCATGTTAAATAATTGTTGAGTTTAAAAGGGCAGTATTTAAGTTTGAGACAGCCCATACGACATTTGAAAATAGTCCTGTGAGGAAAAAACAAAAACAATTTTTCCCCTCTGAAACAGTGGAAGTATATTAAATAGCAAAGAGATAGTTTTGTAGGTATTGAAATGTTTGCTGTTTTCACTTTTATGAAATACATACATTTATTCCATAGCCATTGTCAAATACGGATCATAACATGGAATTGTCAGGAAAGAAACTCCTAAGTCCCTGGTATTTTGAGAGTGGTGACTATGGGCTATAAACTCTTTTGACAGAGAGTGATAGGTGAAATGGAAGCTTAAGAATAGAAATTTTAGCCTGCGTATACATGAATTTTATAAATTCCTTTATGAAACAGTCTGTACAACTATCAAGACAATTCTTTCAGAGAAAACAGTATGTTATTACATTGTTGATGATATTATCACATTATCAATTTATCATATTGTTAAAAGTATTTCCTTTTATTGAGTGTAGAAAGCTCCACACACCAAAATAATCTAAAAGCCTATGGAATCTATGTAAAGAACTGAAAGTCTAAGAAATTGAGGAACATAGATTGAAAAATTAGTTGAACTCAGGATTTGTGTTTCTTATGAACAGTAGGTAGTTAGGCCTTGCTTTTTTAAAAAAAAATTTTGACACCTTTAGTCCAAACATTTAGACCATTTACTTTTCATATCATTATTGATATAGTTGGGTTTAAATCTAACACCTTGCTATTTGTTTTCATTCGTCCCATTTATATTGCATTCCTTTTTTCCTCCTTTTCTTCCTTTTGGATTTAGTATTTTTTTCCTATTCCATTTTGTCCTCACCAATGATTTAATGACTATAATTCATTGTTTCATTTTTTTGGTAACATGTCTAAGGTATGTAGTATACATCTTTAACTTATTACAATCTACCTTCAATAATATTATATCACTCTATGTATATAAGAATCTTCGAGCAGTGTACTTCCATTACCCTTCTCCTCTCCTTGGTCTTACTATTGTTACACATTTAAATTCCACATATACTATAAAATCCACAATATGCTGCTATTATTTTTGTTTTAAACAGTCTTTTATCATTTAAAGAGATTAAAAGTGAGAAAAGTGTTATATATTTACCTATATGTTTACCAAATCTGTGTTCCTTCATTTCTTTGTGTAGGTCCAAATTTCTATCTGATATCATTTTCTTTCTACCTGTAGTACTTCCTTAAACATTAACATACAGGTCTTCTAGTAATGAATTCTCTCATCTTATGTTAGTCTGAAAATGTTTTATTTCACCTTCATTTTTGAAAGATTTTCTTCTGCATATAGAATTTCATATGCCATATTTATTTTTTGTGTCCATTAATTGTCTTGAGTCTCAGAAGAGAAGTCTTTCATTCATTCTTTGTTTCTTGGTACATACTGTGGCTTTCCCTGGCTGCTTTTGAGATTTTATCTCCATTGCAGATTTGAAGCAATTTGATTATAATGTTCCCTAATGTCACTTTCGTCATTTTATCTGTATTTGTTGTGAATTTTGGATCTGTGTGTTTATAGTTTTCATCAAATTTATGAAAATTTTGACCGCTATTTCTTCAAATAGCGGTCTCCCCTCCACTATTTCTGGGCTCTAATTACATATGTATTAAGCCACTCAATGTTATCCCGCAGATCTTTTTTTTTCCCATACTTTTTTATCTTTATGCTTCATTTTGAATGGTTTCTACTTCTATCTTAAATTTCGCCATTTCTTTATTATGTGTTGTCTAATCTTCTCTTAAGCCCATACAGAGTATTTTTCATTTCAGATATTGTATTTTTCATCTCCAAAAGTTTTGTCTCAGTTTTACTTTAAATACCTCTACTTCTTTCCTTGTCAGGTTCATGTTTTGCCTTACATACTTGAACATATTTATATGATTTATAATAGCAGTTTTAATATTTTTATCTACCAATTCCACTTCTGACATTTCTGAGTCTGGTATTATTGATTAATTTTTCACCTGTTTATGAGTCATGTTTTCTCATTTCTTTGCATGTCTATTGGATGCCAGACACTGTGAATTTCATATTTTGGGGTGCTGGATTTCATTTGGCATGTAGTTGGGTACCTTCTTGATCAGTTTGATCCTTTCAAAGCTTTGTTTTAAGCTTTCTATGGTGAGTTCAGAGCAACTTTATTCTGGGACTACATAAGCCCTACTATTAACGCATGACCCTTTAGAAAACACTGAAGGGTCTGTTCCCTGTATTATTAAGTGTCTTCCCTGTGGTTGGTGGGAACACAAACCATTCCCACCCTTATTATTTAGGCTGCTTTCTAATGTTTCTTTCCCCGACCTTGGCTAGTTTCCTCCTAGATGATCATAGATTGGTATTCACCCAAGACACAGAGGTCCCTCTGCAAATCTCTGAAGTTGTGCCCCATAAATTTTAGGCATCTCTGCCTTTTTAAACTCTCACCTCTGTCTCCTCTAGTCCAGTGAAATCATTGGGTTCTTCTAGGATTCCCCGTCCCTGCTCAGTGTCCAGGTGGTAACCTGGAGCAATGAGAAGGCACACCTGGTTTATTTTTCTTCTCTCAGGAATAACAGTGCTGTGTTCACTGATAGCCAATGTCAGAAAACTTTTGTTTTATATTTTATTTTTTGTTTAGTTTTTTCATCACAGGAAGACAGTTCTCATAGCAGTTAATTGTTATGGGAATATTGAGAAGTTATCTCTCTTTTATTTTTTATCAATGCATAAAATGCTTTTAAATAACCAGTCTTTTCAAAATACAAATTAGGTATCAATTCAATGAGCAAATTTATTGTATTTACCATAAACTTTGGAATCCTTTCCCTCACTCAGAGGCCCTGGATGCTCCAGTCCCTTCTTTCCTTTGCAGATGCCCCCTTTACTACTTACTCTTCATATCCATCATGTATGCTCTTGCCTCAGCCAGAATTCTTCCCCCAATCTTCTTTTGGGTACCACTTACTCACTTTTTACGTGTAGGCTTGAATGTCACTTATTCATAGTGATTTTTTCCCTGACCCATACCACCCAATGTAAGAAAAAAATTAGATTTCCTTGTTATTTTCTGTTAGTATCCTGCAGTTTTCCTTCACAGCAATGAACATAATTTGTAGCTATATTTTTATTTGTGTTCTTATTGTTAATTACCCAATGAGTTGTGACTATTTTGTACATCCCTGTAACCCTACAATATATCACAGAGGTTGTGCAAAGCTGAGTAACAGTGAATTCTAAACATTGCAGGGCATGGGATAAGGAAAAGGCGTTATTATTAGGAAAATGTACAGTTGCTAGAAGGTATCTATGTGTTACAGATCCTCTAACTTTATTTTTACTACCACATGAAGGTTTTGGTAAGGGATAAAAGCAAAGGGAAATACTACTTTGTGGCATTTTCTATGCATTCTGACATGTGTCTATCACTATTAGTTGCTATAATCTGTGGTTTAAAAGTATAGCACAGATGTACCATGAGTATTCTGACTCATTTTTCCCACTTTAATGTCTCTTACTTTTTAGTTCTTATGCAACTTTCTAATTACAGAAAATTTAGAAAATATAGAAAAGTTCCCCTTGTATTTCTTAGTTCTTATGTTGATTCATCACCCTCTTCCTAGCCTTTTCAGTGTAGGCTTAAGATTTTTTTCTAGTCCATTCTTAACCTGGCTCATAGCTTCTCTTTGCAATGTATACTTTCAATCTCAGTATTTTTTTCTGAGCTCCAGATGCATTGCCCAATGCTAATGTGACACCTCTACTTGAGGATCTGACTTATGTCCAAAGTCCGATTCACCATCAACTTTGCAAACTTGATCCATGTCCACTCTTTCCTATCCCAGTGACTGGTATAGCCGTCTACCTGATTTTCCAATCCAGAAACATCGATATCATCATGTACTCTTTCCCCATCTTCATAGCCACAGTCAGATACTGTCACATTTACCAATATCTTTTTTGTCAATCTATTTTTATAATCATGTAGAAATCATATAATCATCTCTCACCTAAGAATATTGCTCCAGTCCCTTGACTGGTCTCCTTGCCTAATTATTATTTCCATTTTTTTCATTCTCCACAATGGAATCAGACTAACCTTAGAAAAAATATACATTATTTGCTGGCTTAGAATCTTTTAATGGCTTGCTACTGATGTTGGAGTAAAGACAAAGTCCAACAGGGAATCTTCTACCTTTTTCTCCTGATTCTCTTATACCATTCTTTCTTTTATTCTCTCTTCTCTCCATCTATGCTAGACTTTTATTAAGTCCTCAACTGCACATGTTCTCGTCTTCCCTGTAGAATTCACACATACTATTCTCTTTGTCTTGAATACTAGTCCTCCTGACCCTTTGCCTATTTAATCACTGTCTGTCTTCAACACTTAGCCCAACTATTCCTTGACTCTCAAAGCAAAAATCAGTTCTCCTTGTTTTGCACTGTTATAGCACTTTGTATCTCTCCTAATAGCACCTTAACATATTTGTAATTTAATAGTTAACTATACAATTAGTTGGTTATGGCTTTCTTCTAACTAGAAGGTAAGCAGAATCTGTGTCTTTTTCCTTGTTCGCACTGATGACTAACACAATGCCTTGAATAATATAGGTACCCAGTATTTTAAAAATGAAATAATCTTTGAAAGTACTGCTGGTGGGGCCCTGCCTTCACAGAAAGGAAAAGTTCATTGAAAACCAAATCCGAGACTGTGTGACAATTACAATTGTGTTCTTGACCAGGTCAGAAGTCAAGAGAGTCAGAGTTAGAAAAGAGAATGGGTATAAAGGATATTTGGGCAAAACAATGACATTTGAAGCACAGGATGGTTTTGGCAACTAGAATTTTAGTTTAAAAGCTAGAAAGGTGTGAGAAAAATAACCAAGATCTATCCCTGAAAGTAAAGAAGCTGGTAGATAAAAGTTGGAAGAATAAAGCTGATTGGCTTGGTTCCATTGCCCATATGTAAATTGGGTATCAGAGAGAGAGCAGAAAGGAGAAATCAAGACAAAGGAAAAAGGAAGAATGCCAGGCTGGCCACATATGGTATAAAGCTAAGGGGAGTATAGTTTTCAGTTCATGTAAAGTACCAAGGATTCTGTTCATCCCTGGTTTATGGTTTTGGGGTGTGGGAAATGGAGTAATTTCAGAATCGCCCCACCGCCTTGCTGGTGGAAAAGGGACTCCTAAAGATGTACCACTGAACTCGGGTCACATTAATCTAAAGACCTGGCTAGAGTGAAACTCGTGGGTAGCAGATTTTATTGCAGCCTGCTCTACTGGGATCAGGACAGACAACACTCATTTCAGCAAGGTTAGTGTCTACAGTAGAGAGAAGGGAAGCTGTGGGAGCTGAAAATTTTATAAATTCAGTTAATCAACAAATATTTATTGAGCACCTAATATGCACCAGACATTATATAAATATACAAGGTTCCAGATAGCTAAGAAAAATTGATGTCAAATTTTATGCATTAATTTTACTTATAGCAAGGATACCTGCAATAGCTGTCCTATGCTGAATTTGTGTTAAACCCAAGATTTATGGATGCAAAAGGTGACTTGTGGAAGAGTAAGAAGAATAACAAGCTCTAAAATGTACATGTTTATGGCTACAATAATTATCTGAATAGTTAATACCCAAAGAGAAATTTTGGAAAAATGTCTCTTCATGGGCCTGCCTGATGGAGACCTCAATAGAAATTAGGGATAGAAATTAGATTTCACTCAAAATACGAACTTTGATTTAGTAGGGTAGCTGCCTGGAATGTTCTGTTAAGAAAGGGTCTGAGGTTGTCTCTAGGCTCAAGGTATATAGTACTATGATTGAAATATTGAAATGCTTCCAGTGTATAGTGATGGAAGCACTCACATCACAAATTTGTCCTCCTTGCTGAATGTGGTAATGGAAATTAACCTCCATCCCTGACTCGTTGAAATCCATCCATTCTTTTATTAATTCGTTCAACAAATATTTTTTGAATCCTTGGTATGTGCCTGGCATTGTATTATGCTTTGGAGATAGAAAGATAAAAAGACACAGTCCTTGCATTTAAAGAACTTCCAATTAAGTAAAACAAAATGAAAATGTTAATGCATTTTTTAAAGAATGCCTGTCTCTATGCATTACAATATTGTGAATTACTGCATTTTATTTTTCCTCATCAAATCCTAATGAGAAAAATTTGCCTAGTTGAAATAATTAAACTGAAGGTAGGTTGAAAACCATCATTCTCATTTTATTTGGAGTTCAAGATGAAAAATCTTGCAAAATTCAAATCATAGTGAATTGTCATTCAACAGAGAGCATTCCTTCTAAGAATATGGGCTACACTGAACTAGCAATTGTATTTTGGCATGTATTCTAAATCCCATGGTAATAACAACAGCCACAAAAGATATCATTTGGTGTGGCAGCTGCTGTAGAATAAAGATGGAAAATATTCTAGTAAAAAATATGCCCCATTTAGAGTGTATCTGTGTGTTGCGTAATGATTGATCTCCATTTCTTTGTCTTTATTTTCCTCCTTTCCCCCACACTGCCATTCCCTTAAGTCACAGGATTTTCTTGCTTACTATTGAGAAGAGTGATTCTGTTTCTTTGTATGTGGTGCATGTACACTGTTACAGGTCAATGATTGCTAAAGAAAAAGAATTCTCACTTTTCCTTCCTTTGGCTATTTTGACCCTCTCCCTATCTCCAATAAATCAGATACCTGTAATTCTTCCTCATATACCTTGTCCCCTTTCTTTTCTCTTTGCCCATTACCTAGGCTGTAGTATGTCTATTGTTTCATATCTACTTTTAGTAAGGCAAACATAATTGGACATTCTTTACAGGATGTTGAATCTATGTGAGGTGGTATTTGGGCTAGGCTGAATTGTTCTTTTTTTTTAATTAGAGAAGTTGTGGGTTTATAAAAAAAAGTTGTACATAAAATACAAGTTTCCATATACTGCCCTATTATTAATTCCTTGCATTAGTGTGGTACATTTGCTAAAATTGATGAAAGCATATTTTTATAATTGTATTATTAACTATAGTCATGGTTTATCTTACGGTTAACTGTACTGAATCCACAGTTCTGTGGATTTTTAAAAAAATATTCTAGTAACATATATACAATCTAACATTTCCCCTTTTAACCATATTCAAATATATAATTCAGTGTAATTAATCACATTCACAATTTTGTGCTACCATCACCATCACCCACTACCAAAATGTTTCCACCATCACCCACTACCAAAATGTTTCCATCATCACAATAGAAACTCTGTACATCTTAAGCCATAAATCCCTATTCCCTACCCTCTGTTCCCTGGTGAAATATATTCTAGATTCTAACTCTCTGAGTTGGATTATTAAAATAATTTCATATCAGTGAGATCATACTATATTTGTCTTTTTGTATCTGGCTTATTTCACGTCACGCAACATAATTTCAAGGTTCATCCATGTTTTTGCATGTATCAGAACTTCATTCTTTTTTATGGCTGAATAATATTCCATTATATGTCTATGCCGCATTTTATCCATTCATCAGTTGGTGTTCACTGGGGTTGCTTCTATCTTTTGCAACTGTGACTAATGCACTGTGAACATCATGTGAAAATCACTGTTCACATCCCTGCTTTCAGTTTTCTTAGGTATATGTCTAGAAGTGGAATTTGCCAAGTCATATGGCAAATCTATATTTAACTTTATGAGAAAATGCCAAACTCTATTCCACAGTGACTGCACCATTTTACATTCCAATCAACAATGAAGAAGTGTTCCTCTTTCTCACATCTGCTTCAACACTTGTTATTTTCTGTATTGTTTTTAATAGTTGTTATTCTAGCGGGTGTGAAATGGTATTTCATTGTGATTGTGATTTGCATTTCCCTAATGGCTAATGATATTGTAATGGTTTGAAGCTGTGTGTATGCCAGAAAAGATCATATTCAGAAAAGATCAGCTAATCCATTCCTGTAGGTATAGACCATTTGTGGGTGGGACCTTTTTTGATTAGTTTATTTCAGTTGAAGCATGCTCTAGTGTGGGTCTTAATCCTTTTACTGGAGTCCTTTATAAGAGAATAAAAGACAGAAGCTAAGAGAGATGGAAGCTAAAAGAGGGAAACATGCAGAAGGTCAGAGAGGGAGCCACTGAAGCCAGCCGCTGGAAGCAGCAAAACCCAGGAGAGAAGAGAGAGACCAGTAGATGTACCATGTGACAGAAGGAGGTGAGTATGCCAGCAGTTGGTTTTCAGAGAAGGTATCATCCTGTTGATGCCTTAATTTGGGCATTTTCATTGCCTTAGAACTATAAAATTGTAAGCTAATAAAACTCATTGTAATAGCCAGTCCATTTCTGGTATATTGCATTTCATCATTGTTTTGGTTTGCTAAATGCTGCTGAAACACAATATACGTGAAATGGAATGAACTCTGCCTGCTGAGCCACTGTGGCTTGCCCTGGAATGGCTTTTAAAAAGGAAATTTATTAAGTTACAAGTTAAGAGTTCTAAGGCCATGAAAATGTCCAAACTAAGGCATCCAAAGAAAGATATCTTGACTCAAGGAAGACCAATGTCTGTCACATGGAAAGGCACACACAGGGCTGGCATCTGATGGTCCCTGTTTCTGGTTCAATTGCTTCCAGGTTCAGATGCCAGTAATTTCCTCTCTAAGCATCTGTGTGCCTTCAGTTAGCTCCTCTGGGACACAATTCTAGGTTCTGGTTTGCTTAGCATCTCATGGGAAGGCACCTGGCAATATCTGCTGGGCTCTGCATTGCCAAACATTGGTGTCTAGGCATCTGTTCTCTCTGTAGGCACTCTAAACATCTCCTAATGCTTATGTCTCTGTAGGCTATCAAGCAATTGCGTTTTCTCCAAAATGTCTCCCTTTTAAAGGACTCCAGCAAACTAAGCAAGTTCTGTCTAGAGTGAACTGAGTCACATCACCATCTAATTAAAAAGCCACACCTATAACTGGGTGCGTTACATCTCCATGGAAGTAATCAAATCAAAAGGTCACACAAAGGTTTCAACCCTACAATACTGAATCAGGATTAAAGGATGAGGCTTTCTGGGGTACACAACACTTTCAAACTAGTACAATCAACTTTAGCAAACTAAAACAGATATTGAGCATCTTTTCATGTGCTTTTTAGACATTTGTATATCTTCTTTAGAGATATGCCTACTTCAGTCTTGCTCATTTTTAAATTGGGCTGTTTGACTTTTTGTTGTTGTATGCAGGATTTCTTTATGTATTCTAGATATTAAATCCTTAATTCTAGATATTAAACCCTTATAAGGTATTTTCTCCCGTTCTGTGGGCTATTATTTTGCTTTCATGTTAAAGTTCTTTGATGCACAAAGGTTTTAATTTTGATGATACCCCATTTATCTATTTTTTCATTTGTTTCCTGTACTTTGTGTACAAAGTCTAAGAAACCATTGCCTAATACAAGTTCCCGAAGAAGCTTTCCTACATTTTCTTTTAAGAATTCTATAGTTCTGGTTCTTATATTTAAGTCTTTGATCCATTTTGAGTTGATGGATCAAGGGGTCTACCTTCATTCTTTTGCAAATTGAGATCCCATCATCATTTGTTGAAGAAATTTTTCTTTCCTAATTGAATATTCTTCATTCCCTCATACAAATGAGTTGGCCATAAACCTGAGGGTTGGTTTCTGAACTCTCAGTTTAATTCCATTGGTTTATATGTCATCATTGTGCTAGTGTCATGATGGGTGTTTATTACTCTGGCTTTGTAATAAGTTTTAAGATTGGGAAGTACAAGTCTTCCAACTTTCCTTTTTTCCGAGATGGTTTTGGCTATTTGGAACCCCTTCCATATCAATTTGATGATTGGCTTTCCATTTTTGCAAAGAAGTTTGTGGAATTTTTATTGGGATTGTGTTGAATCTGTAAATTTCTTTGGGTGGAATTGACATCTTAACAATATTTAGTCTTCTAATCCATGAACATGCAATGTCCTATTCATTTGGGTCTTTGATTTCTTTTGCAATGTTCTATAACTTTCCCTGTACAAGTCCTTTACATCTTTGGCTTTATTCTTAGATATCTCCTAAAGGTAAATAAATTGACCACTATCTTAATACCAGGAAAATTTGTATAACCTATTTCATGACCATATTTAACTGGGAGGCCTCTCTTCCTGCCTCATCACATTTGAAACCATCTTCCTTTTCAACTCTCTAAAAGTATATAAGCTAAGGTAGTGGAATGAATTAGGATTGCTGAATATCATTTATCAAGTCTCCTATCCAGGCCCATGGACTTGAATAAAATTCTGGTATTGACTATGTTTCTGGCATTCAAAAATCGAATACAGCATTATGCTAATTGTTCAGTTTGAATCTCTGAAGCTAGCTTCCATCCTTGGTATTTTGACCATTGCACTTCCCCCTTTCTTTCCCATGTGTTAATATGATGAGACCACTATGCACTGACATTGCCCTGAAGAGATATGATAGAATTGCCATTCTTACTGGACTGCAAGCTGTTCAAGAACAGTGACAAGGTCTAGCTATTTCTTTGTGGCCATAGTGCCTCACACACTGTTATGTACATAGTAGTTACTCAAGAAACTTTGTTGGATTAATGAAAATGATACAAGTTAATGTTAATTTAAAATGTTAAATAAATACAGCACAGCACCATTTGTACAACTCTAGGAAGACATTGATGTTAATTTAAAATGTTAAATTCAGCACAGCATCAGTTGTATAATTCTAGCAAGACATTATACAGGGATTTGCAAAATCAAGTATGCCAGCATTCCATGAAATGCTAAGAAGAATCATTTTCAAGTTTATGAATGTATTTGCAGGTGTTAGCTTCTGTCATCCATCCGATCTCTACCTCTCCTTTTCTCACCTCAGAACCCACACACCATTTTGACATATTAGAGCAAATAATATAGTAAAAGATCGCACCTTTCCTAATTCAAAGGATAATACTGACCCTGGACAAAGCTGAGAAGCTATGGATGGCATGGATTTATTTAGGAAGACATTACTTGAAGGATGCCACATGGCTCTTCTTTTCTCATTCAACAAATGCTTGGTCTTCTCTTGGGCACAAAGACAATGAATTTTTGTTAATAATTATAGATAAAAGCAGGCAATCATCGGGAGACATGTTGGTAAACATGGCCTGCCTTATGGAGTCATAGCATGCAATTTTGTAAGAATTCAGAGATGGCACAATTACTTCAAAATTTATACTTTCCCTACCTTTCCTTGCCTGCCATCCACCAGATGGATGCCACAATCTCTGCAAGGAACCTGCTTATATTTTCCCCTTTGGGACATCTTTTAAAATGCAGTTAATACAAATATGAGCAATTACAGAGTTTCATTCTGTGAAACTTCGGTATTAAAGACATCTGGTAGGAGAGGATTTAAAACTGTTACACACCATATCTAAATATCTGGAACAGGAATAGGTTAATTGAGGAAATCGAAAGGGAGGAACAAGTGAAGAAAAGTGAGTTAAGGAATCCTGGAAATTTTGTTCAAATGGAGGATGATGTTCATCATAGCAGCAAAGGCTCCTGCATAGCTATGCCGGTTTGAATCTGTTGTGGACCCCAGGAAAGCCATTTCCTTTTATCCTTGTTCAATATTGCTGGATGGGAGCTTTTTGATTATCCATGGAGATGTGACCTACTCAATTGTGGGTGGTAACTTTTGATTATATGGTTTCCATGGAGATATGTCTCTACCCATTCAAGGTGGGGTTTGCTTACTGGAGCCCTTTATGAGGGAACCATTTTGTCAAAAGCTTTAGAACCCCTGCAGCCAGAGAGCTTTGGAGATGAAGAAGGAAGACACTCTGGGGATGCTTCATGAAGCAAGAAGCCTGGAGGGAAGGTTAGCAGTCAATAGCCAAGTGGATATGCTCTGAAATAGCCTTGGGCCAAAGCTGCCTGTGTTATGATTCTCCTAGGGGAGTTGGAGACTCCTGCCCTACATAAATATCAGTGACCATCTGTTTTAGTTTCTTAGGCTGCTGAAAGTAGATACCATGAAATATATTGACCTTAGCTTACAGTTTTCAGGCTGAGAAAAATGTCCAAATTAAGGCATGATAAAGGCATGGAAGGGACACCATTGAGTACATTTTGAAGTGCCCATGTTTGCTTCATACTTCAAGCTATTTCATAAAACATCTGTGATTTTTTAAATCTCTTCTGAATCAATCAATTCTCATTTCACCCACCTATTTTGTTGTTCTTGTGGTACAATCTTTCAGAGCTCCTGTTTCTATAAGGAAATGTTCTCCAAAAACCATTCATGAAATGCTTATTATGTGACAGACCCTGTAGTGAGCATTTCAAATATCTTCTCATTTACACCTCACAACCCTGTGATAGAGCTCCATCCCATTTTACAGATGAGGAAACACTCCAAATAGTTCAGTAACTTGCTCAAGGCCACATAGGTGTGACCAGTGGCCAGTGCTGGGTCAGGTATCTCTAACTCCATTGAGCTATTCAGAAAGCGGAAGTTTTTCTAATCTCTCTGAAATGTCTTTATTTCAGACTATGAATTGTCAAATCCCCTACACTTCATAAAAGCATAGATTGTTTCTAATTCCTAAAATGTATCATTCAACTTCCTCTCCCACATAACCATTCTACAGCTTCATAATTTTATAGGCTTCAGTCATCTTTTCTATCACTTTTTTTCTCTCCAGGTGATACATCTCATGTGTGAACCTCATTCTTTGAGTATTTTTCTGTTACTTTTCTCCAGATCTTTCTCAAACTCCACTACATTTTTGTTTAAATTTTGTCTACTAACATTGTAAAACATATTACAGATGCAGAGGAAAATTATTTCTCTTTTGTTTCCAGTACCCAACCCTGATGCCCAGAATACTGTGACCTTTTTGGCTTCAGCAGCAATTCTTTATTTGAAGACCACGTAAAAGTCGTAGGAGAACTCAGCAACCTAAGGTCCATCTCAGACCTCAGAGCTAGAGCTTATATTTCTACAAGGGCATTCATTTGGGGAACAATCAGGACCTTTTATATGGTACCTGTGTCTCCATTTGCTCTCCCTTTCTGTTTGTCCAGCCCCAGCTCAAATCACTCAGCCCTCAAATAACTCAGAGCCAGCCACACTGGCTTACTTTCAGTTGCTTGTAGTTGCCAAACTCCTTTCTATCATAGGCTCTTTGCCCATTCTCTGTCCATTGCCTGTCACTGCCAACCACCATGCCATCTCTTATTCAACCTTTAAATTTTAGATTAAATACTATCCTCACACCTTGAACTTCTTTTTTATAGTACCTAACATATCACATTTGCAAATAAACAATTATTAGCATATTAACCACTTAATTTCTAGCATCCCTGATATATTACAAAAAACTCCATGAGGGTAGGGATTTATTTCCTTCTTCATTCACCTATGTAGTTCCAGTTCTTTGCATAGTATTTGATACCCAGTAGGGAGCCAATAAATGCTCCCTAAATGAATGAGTAAATTTAGAAGGAAACAGAATGGGCAGATTTATAGAAATAGAAAGTAGATTAGTGGTTGCCTAGGGCTGGGTTGGGGGCTTGGGGGGAAATGGGCAGTGACTGCTAATGGGTATAAGGTTTCTTTTTTGGGTGATGAAATTTTCTAATATTGATTATGGTCATGGTCGCACAGCTCTGTGAATATACTAAAAACCACTGAATTGTACTCTTTAGAGGGGGTGAATTGTGTGATATGTGAATTATATCTCAATAAAGATGCCATAAAAATTAAGAAAGGAATAAATGAGCCTATGGACAGAATTGTTCTCATATATTGGCTCCAGTTCTTGCCCTAAGTAAGGAGTGTATAACCAACCTCTTTCTCAGATGACCTAGGCTCAGCAGTTCTATCTTACGTATGCAGACTGCAGGTTCTCAACAGCAGGGTTCCATGATTAGGGTGAAGGTAAAAGTCCGGAGAGAATGGGAAATGAAGCCAGATGCAGAGTCTGACTCTAGAAGGGCAGCTACCTAGTCCATTGCAGTATATGGGCATACCAAGCTCAGGCATGGTTTGGGTAGGCATCAGCAACCAGAGGAGGTCCAATTTGGCACGCAGTACATAGTAGTATATGTTCCAGGCATTAGGAGATGTTGGAAAGTCAAATAAATGGCAGCATCATGGCTCTGGGCATTCTTTCCAACCACAGGTGTATTCAGGTCGTGGAAATGGAGTTCTGAGAGCAGAATCCAGGTTTCAGGGCTAGCAGTGATGAAGCAGGACCTCAGGACCAAGGCTTAGCAGGCAGGTTCAGGAAAGGAAAATGGAATGCTTGGCAAAGGAATTAAGGCAGAAGCCCACACCGATAGAGCCTGCATTGTGGGTGAGAGCAGCAGCTAACAGGAAAGGCAGAGCAATTCAAAGATTAAATGCATGCCTGGGGCTTATCTGTAGTACCTGAAACCCAGAAGGTGGGCAGAGAGACTAATTTTAGAAGTTCAGGTGATACTGAAAGATGTGCAGGCTTTAGGTTTAATTCCTAAATATCCTACTACTGGTTATTCTGGGTACTGAGAAATGATTTCTATGGGAAGAATCATGCACTTCCATTTTAACCCCTAATTCTTTTCAAAATTTAAATCACTTTTTATTACTATAATAGCATTTATATGTCTAATATAGAAAGTTATTAAATGCATAGAAGCAAATAAATACATTTATTTATTTATTTAGATAAGAAAGTCAGCATATTCCAATCACCTAGGGATACAACCCTTATATTTCCTTCCAGGTCTGTAATGTTTTATCAGACGGAGATTCTGTTTTATATATTTTCTGTTACCTCCTTTTTTTCAGTTAACAATCTGCACCTTTCTAAATTAATAAATGTTACTTAACTAATATTCTTTATATTCCAATTTCCCTGGTTGTCCCCAAAATGTCTTTCAACTGTTCTGTCCAAACTAAGATCAAATCCAGGTCCAGATTTTATATCCAATGGCTTTATCTCTTAAGTCTGTTCTATGTACATGGTTCCTTTTTCCCCTGTCACTGGTTTGTTGTCCTGCCAGTTCCCCTAAGTATAACTCACTTTCTGGATTTGTTTCCTTTCCAGAGGTGTCATTTAGCTTGTTTCTTTATCTTCTGTATATCCTCTGAAGTGTAGATTAGATTAAATCTAGATGATTGGTGGATTCCTATTCCAAATGTTCATTGACAGAATATGTCCTAGGTGATGGTTTTCGTTTTTTGTTTTCTTGTATGGCTGGGTCACATTTCATTATTTTTCCATGTGAGTATTCCATTATTGCAGCACCAGTTGTTGAATTTGGTTTATTTGTTTTGTCTGTTCGTTTGTTTTTGGGGGCGAGTGCATGGACCGGAATGAAACTCAAGTCTCTCACATGGCAGGTGAGAATTCTGCCACTGAACTACCCTTGCACTCCCTCTAGCTGATGTTTAATAATCACTGTTGCATTAGGAGAAACATAAAATCTGGTTAACTCCCCATTAGCTTGTTAAACTCCCCATACCGAGCTTGACCCTGGGACTAGGGTCCTGGTTGTTTAAATAAGACCCCAGGTTGACATGGTAAGAACATGACTTACACCAATTTCAACCTAATTGGACTCTTTATTACTCCTTCCTTCACCCTCTTCTCCAGCCTATCCTCATCCCTCTAAGTAAGTAACTTCTAAGTATGTAAGATAAAAGGTAATAAAGTCTTCAGAGGTATGGCCCCAGGACTGGAAGTCCACAGGCTCCCTGTCTGAGGTTTCAGACTATTTTGTATGCACTAGATACAACGGGGCTATTGCATATCTGGGAGCTAATCTCACTGTCATCTTGATTCCAGTCTTCCCAGCTGTTGTGAGGGTTGAAATAATTTGGCTTTGGTGTCTGTACACACCGCAAGGCAGTCTGCATGAGATATGAATGTTCTTGCAAACAGCTTTTGAAAAAATCATAAGCTTGTACAGAAAGCTGACTCAACCGTCTTGTAAGTTGATAATACCCCCCCCCCCAAAAAAAGAACTCTGTTTTATTTTCTATTCGTCCTGAAAAATCTGGGCTACAGGAGTCAACCCTATATTGTATGGCGTTCAACCTGGGAAATAGGAGACCAGCACCTAGGCTTTACTTTGCTTTATGTTTTGATTTTTAACCAATATCCTAACATGTGACTGTGTGACCTTTGTCAAGTATTATTCAATACTCTACATTTCGATTTTCCCCATCTTTAAAATGGGGATAAGGGCATTTATTATGCATGGTTGTTGTGGGATTCAGCTGTACCTGGGAAGCACATACATTACAGTGAGTACCCGGAAACGTCCAGTTCCCTTCTCCCTCATCTATTGGGGCTGAGATTATTAGTATGTCTTGCCCTGTCCAGGATTTAGGATAGGTCTGGGCCCAAGATGGAGTTCATCAGTATATAGCTGGGGGAGCTGACAGTGTTAGGAAGGAGGAGGGGGTTCAAGGCATAGACTCTCCACCTTTATTCAATGACTTAGAATCTGATTAGAAGCACGTGGTACACTGTTAGGCATTTTACAAAAAGTGTTATAACATGTAGCATTATAATGTGACTACAAACCTCAAATATAATACTATATATTATTAAAGGTAAGTCCCATCATTTAGAGTTTAGCGACAGGAATGAAGCTCCTAGTAGTATATCTTGACATTGTATTCTACCTTGCAGGCACCAGACCTTGTGCATATATGCTATTATTCTAACAAAATCAATGAGGCATGGCCATTTTCATGAAATGTTGGGGGTTTTATTTGACTTTTCAAGTGATAAGTCTGAAACCTATGTGTCCCTAGTGAAAGAGCTGGAAAGTCATATAAGGCTTGCCATCCTAATGAATGTGAGCCAACACTGCAATTTCGAAGAGGGGTACAGAGGAAAGTGTCCTGAAAACCTTTATGAATAATCTTTATTTTTGTGAAAAATTTGATGTTATTAAAGACTAGTAGTTGTACGGATTCTGAGTAGGCTCTGGGGCCATACAGAGCTCATTTGAATCCCAGATCCCAGGTCTGCCTTGCCTCTGTGACCCTCAGGTTTTCATTACTAGAAGAGGACTGATTATTCACAGACTTGTGAAGATTAAATGAGATAATATAACACAGCACCTGATGCATAGTGTTCAAAACTTGGTAGCTATTTTAATTATCATTGTTAATATCTTTGCCAAACACAGCGAGCACAGTTTACAAATATTTGTTTTCCCTAGAATTTTTGTTCCAACTCTGACTCTCTATGATTTGCTCTTATTAATTAGACTGATGAGAAGCATCAATACTTAGACCAAAAGTAATAATTTCTATACATCAAGTCTATAGAGGGAATTGTTTTCAACAGCTTTCATTAATGACAGGCTCTGATTAGGTTGGAAGTCTGGTAATGCACCAGAAAATGGCTTCCATAGAAAGTATTAATGCTTTTGTTTAACATAAGTGTGAGTTTTTTTTGAAGGTTGATATCTAGAGGTGCTTATCTTCATTTTTATGGAGTGTGCCTTATTTTAAAATAACTATAATTACTGCAACTTCTTACCTTCCTACTTGAATAAGATACATAGCTATCATGTAACCGCTTCTGTTAATACAAAAGGTCACAAGTAATGTGATTAAGTATTGCTGTTGAATTCAAACTACATTTCTTTTCCCTAGTCTACACTGGCTAATCTGCATGTAACTAAAGGTATTTAATGCATATTAAGCATTACATGACTAATGTGTCATCTGAGGCCTAAGCAATAAAGTAAAGTGAAAGAAAAGAAACACTTCATCCCTTGCTGCTGAATTTGTCAAGTCATCACATATCACCTATATAGTACGAGGCGTGGATGAAATGGAAGAAGCAGCAGCTTTATTCCCCTACCCCCCAAATTCTCACCTCCATCTCTGTCATGCAGTTTTTGGAACTTATTATTATTACATGCTCACCATCAGTGGCTGTGAGTATTAAGTATTAGTCTGGCCAGTTAAACTGTCCTTATGTTATTCTCTGTGTTAGAGTCTAAGAATTAGGATTTTTAGAGCAGGAAAAAATGGGTATAGAGGTCCAGAGTCATCTACCCCAGCTCCCCAAATAAAGATTTGCCCTTTGTGCTTTTTCCTAGAAGAACCACCAGACTCTCCCTTAGACGAAGACAACTATGGTAAGTCATAGTCTGAGTGTTAAGTGCTAAGTTAGTCTAAAGGTCTTCACAACAGTCAGTCTACTAAGAAATGTATGATTCCCTCAAAGTCTGGGAACACCTAAAAATTCAGTAGGTAAGGAATAACTGCTGACTGCAGGCCCTTTGGGTCCCTCTTTTGAGGGGCTAATCTCCTCTCCCTGAGGGGGTTCCTCTCTCTGGAATTATAAAACAATCCCCCAAGCACATCAGGTACCTACTGCTGCTTTATTTCCCTAGTTCGCCTGCTTGTTTTCTTCCCATTCTACCATTCGCTTTATGACTGACACGTGTGAGTCTTGTTCAAATCTCTCTTTCCAAGAAGGACCTCCACCGTCACTCTTCTTGGCAGTTTCATGACACTCTGAGTCTTTTACCCAGTCCTCTTGTTTTGGCGACAGCAGATGCTCTCTTCAGTCAGACTCAAACAGTAGAGTCCCCTCCTCAAGTGCAGTCTGTACTCCAGCAACTTGGGCAGCACCTGGAGCTTGTTAGCGTGCAGACTCTGCGGCTCTACCCCAGACTAACACTGAATCAGAAGCTGCATGTTCACAAACTCCTCGGCTGATTCATGTGCACGTGAGAGTTTGAGACGCATTGGCCTCAAGTATGTGTTTCCTTTTTGTATTCTCGTTGCCCATGAGTGCTTTTCTGCTCTGATTTCCAAAGTTACTTGGATCCCAAATGCTTAATTAAAAAGATTACCATGTATGTCCTTTCCTGCCTCTATTCTCAAAGTCCTTTTCTTGACTCTGTGTACTCTAATATGCATATTTAGAGTTTACTGTTTGTTCTTACTAATAAAACATTTTATAGTCTTCAAAATTCACATATGATCCTATGACGTCGAAAGATAGAATGTAATCTTTCATGGAAGCTATTTTGTACATTTCCATTTGTTTTGAACTAACTTGAGGGGTTGGGATAAAAAAGGTGAAAAAATGTATCAGCATTTTTCCTAACTTGGAAAAAGTAGAAGCCAAGCCCGTTCTTAGCTGTCAGAAGTCAGTTAGTGAAATATTCAGACTCAAAATAAATCATGAATCGAAATAATATTTTACAGCTCTGTATGATCAGATAATGTTTTCATTTGTAAAATTGTCTTGTTAATTGGGATAAACTAACTGGGCCTTCAACAAAATTCTCATCTTTCTGACAAGATTTTTTAAGATAAATTAGCTAATGAGAAGTAATCACCCTACCTCTGGTATAATAGCCTAAGGAGAAAGGGACCACTGAGTGCTTCTGCTTGGATGGACAGGGATATGAGAAAGGGAAAAAGTCCAAAATAAGATACTGCCTTGAGACCCTATGGAACTTCCATCTCCCATGGATGGATGGATGGTGGACCTCGTTGCTCAGTCATGTCCCAAGAGGAACTGTTAGTTTTACACACCCTTAAATGTTTTGTGTACCAGGAGGATGCACTCCCAAATCCTAAAGTAGTACACTCGGGATGTGGGGTGAATTGGTGAATGGAAGTTGCAGGTGAACTGGGTGAGTGGGACTATTTTTATTCTTGCCTTTTCTTTTTGGTCCATTCACTCAACATTTACCTTTTTTTTCATGGGCAGGCACTGGGATTCGAACCTGGGTCTCTGGCATGGCAGGAGAGAACTCTGCCTGCTGAGCCACTGTGGCCCACCCTACATTTCTTTTTAAGGGCCAGGTGTTAAAGAAAGCTTAAGTGCATTTGACAGTATGGGTGAAATCAGGATAAATGGAGTATGTTTGAGATTAGACCATAGAAAACATTCTTCAACAGCCTCCTGTTCAAAGAAGCTGAGGCTCAGAGAAGCTGGTGACTTGGTCCCATGTGCTCCACCTCCACTTCCTCCATCAACAGTCCCTCCATCAACAGTCCCTCCACATGGATCTTGCTTTTGCAATTGTCCTTTTCCCCTCCTACACCATCCATTAGATGAAAACATGTCTTAATATCAACCACCTGAAATTAATAACAAAAAAGCCTCCTTTGATTGCCCTCCCATCCCACTGTTCTCCAACTACATCCCATTTCTTCACTTTCTCTCATGAAAACTCCTCAAGAGCATTGTCTATAGATACTTTCTTGCCTCCCATTCTGCCATTAACCCAGATCAGCAGGGACCTTTTATCTGCTTCATAAAACAGACTTTTATCCAAGTTTCCAAAGGCCATTCCTTTGCTCCTCCAGGAGACAATTCTCTTCCTCACCTTACTCATTCTCAGCCACATTTAACACAGGTACAGAAAATAGCATATTCCCTTTTTTTCTTTTTTTTAAACTTTCTTCTCTTGCTTCCATGGTACTTACACTCTCCTGGTTTTCCTCTTGTCCTCCCAATGTCTCCCAAATCTCCCTCTGCTCAGTCTCTACAATGTGGAGTCTGAATGTTGGAGATCCTCGAGGATGCATCTTCTTTTTCCTTTCTCTCCCCAGGGGATTTCTATCCTTAGTTGTTCCACTTTGCTGCAGACTTGTTTATCCAAATTTATATCCCAACAAACCTGCTCTTGTCCCTTTCTCATCTTTAATACTGGCGACAGATCTCACTATCTCCCCTGCATGTAAACCACTATCCTTTCTCCTTAGATTCCTTCATTAATCTCCTCACTGGTTCTTATGCCTTGACTCCTGCCCACTCTGGCGCACTCTTCACCGAGCAATCAGAGGAATCTGTTTAAAACTATAACTTCCATTCTTGAATTTAAATAGTAAGTTGAATAAATAACCAATTGTTATTTAAATTTTCAGAGCCCACATACTAATGGCTTAATATTATTCTTTTCCCTAATCATGCTTTATTTAATCTACAAATTTCAACAATTTTTATTTAGTGCATAAATATAGGAAGCGCAAGAGCATATATTATATTGGCTTAATGGGTAGTATGCTGCTTTGGGTTCTAGCCATTTTGACATTATTTTTGACCGCACAATTTTGATTCTGACATTTTGACCCAATTAAAACCTAAGGATATTTTGACTCTGTTTCTAAATACTAACATTTAA
This sequence comes from Tamandua tetradactyla, assembly GCF_023851605.1. Lineage (NCBI taxonomy): Eukaryota > Metazoa > Chordata > Mammalia > Pilosa > Myrmecophagidae > Tamandua > Tamandua tetradactyla. The sequence goes on from NC_135337.1 coordinate 50,325,484, forward strand.
ATCAGATTTATACCAATATTAATGAATTTGGGTCAATAAAGTATTTTTTTTGAAGATTCTAGTATGTTAATTTGATTCCTTAATTAATTTCTTTATAGCAATGTTAAACTATTTATGGTTTTATTCTTCTTTGTTCTAGTAAATTTATTTTAATTGAAGTAAAGTATTTTCTGTGTTAATTTTACATTTTTTCTATATCAAATTTTATCACCTATACGTGCTTCTTACATATTTTTTGTGGTCATTATTTCTACTCAATCCACTTTTCCAATATCAAATTTTGCTCATCTACATTTTGTAAGATCTGATTCTTCTACCAATCTATGCTCAATAAACATTACTGTGAGCGATTTTAGCCAGTGTCAATTTTCTGTTAATTATTTCCCTAAAAGTTTTATCTCTTTCAAAGACAATTTTTGCAGTTTTCAGGGTTATTAACAATATGTGATTATTCTGTTTTTTATTTTTAAATTACTTAACTATATATATTAGCATTGTTAGTTTTATTTTGTCAAGATAATTTCTACCTCATCAAATTTCCTTTGGGTCAATTGTATTTAGTGTAGAATGTCCTCAATGTCAAAATGCCTGGGTCAAAATATTCTGCTACAGTTTTAATTACTCCTTTTCTCCCTCATTATCAGCATTAGCTAGAGCTATAAAAATGGAAGCTGACTGCTAATATGGGTTTCACTCCAAATAGAAATTCTAGAATGGGTAGAGGCATCTGGGGGGGAACAAATGTAAATTAAAGGAATCAGGACACATTTCTTCCTTAGGCAAAACATGTAAGGGAGAGTTGACTTCTGATTCCCTGAGAAGGAGCTGTGCCCTTACCCTTGAGCTTTATTTCCTGTGGAAATCCAGCCTGGCTTCTTCTTCCTGCAGTAGGGTTGACTGCCTCTTGGCATGAACTGTTGCAATCAACTCTTCTCATCTTTGTGAACAACAGCCTTTAGAAGGAGGAACTGGTTAAAATACGTGGTCTCTTTACACTGTTAAGTAGGAGACCCTTCATTTTAGCTTTTGATAACTTGCTTTATGTAATTGAAATGTGTATATCTCTCATTGATTAATTCTTTTTTTTAAGAAATTTTTTATCTAAGAAAGCAAACAATACATTTAGAACCACCAAAAATGGATGACTTAGTTAGCTTAACCATAGGCATTTTTAAATAAAGTATCCATATAAGCATTGTAAAGCCTGTGTTTGCACAGTAAGTTTCATAAACCAATTTAAAATTAAGGCAACAAGGGAAAAAATCTACAAATTCAGATAGCAAAGTTCTTAAATTCTAAGTATTAAGAACTAATTTAGGTACCATTTGATCAGCTGTCAGAACATGAATGATCTCAAAGTATTTCATTGATTAATTCTTAACACGATTTGCATTTTGCCTGCCTAAGCTTTACAATTATTAAAAACAGATGAAATTGGCTGCTCTGGAATGGATTTCATTCTCTTCCCCAAATATATTTTATTTTTTAATTTTGTTGAGAATCTGCAAGGCTGAATATCATGTATTACAGAAAGTTACTTGGGTCTTTGAGTGTGTTGGTATAATAGTAATAAAATGATATATAGCATTTACTATGTGTCAGATGCTTTTCTAACTGCCCTTCATATATTCACTGACTTAATCTTTCCAACGACCCTTTGAACTTGGTTCTGTTTTCCTGAAACTGAAACACAGAGAGATCAAGTAATTTGAGCAAATAAACACAGCAATAATCTGATCTACACAAACTGCATTAGATTTTCTATATTAAAAGAAACTTTATGTTTTGTTCTTAATTAGAGAGTACATTTTTGATTCTTGCCTTAGGAAATAGGGTGAATATATGATTACGCAGTGACATATCCTTGCTGCCCTCAGGTGGACGGAGCATGAAGCTTGAAGTATTTCATAAAAGTGGACTCTGCTCCTCCATTTTTTGGTGGCTACCAAACCCAAGAGGAAAACTGAAGTGATTTCTCCATTTCTCCCAACCCTTCTACTCACACTCCCTCCTGACACGCATCTTGGTTTAGCTCTTCCCCTATAGTCCAGTGCACGTATGTTGTTTCAAATAACCAACAAAATTACGTCATTTCATTAAGGACTTTGTGGGGACAAACTACAGGGCTTTGAGATTTGTTAAATGCAGTTTCCTATTATTTAAACCTTGAATGAACGTTTTCCTTCCCATTCCCTCCATCCTGTCTCTCTAACATGCTTTGCTCACTTAGCCTACATCAGAACCACTCTGATCCCATGTCAAAGCTACTGTTTTCAGTGATACTGAGGTTCCTTTTTTGATCTCTGCAGGTAACTGAGATTCTTGTCTGAATGTGGATTATGTGTTCTAGGTACAACCTGTATGTATATAATCATCTCAGCAAGGGTTGCTCTGGTTTCTACTCCAGGAATTTTATTGCTTCTGTCCCCTTTCTACAGCCATTGAGATAGACTCTGCAATTCTCAGGTTGTTTTCCACATTCTCTACTTTGAATCAAAACTGTGTGGATAGGCTGTATTCTGATCATTGATCATTGTCAGTTGTAGGTGTTTTTATTCAGCAGTCATTTCTTCAGGGCCTAAACCTGCGGGAAGTTTGGAGCATGAAGGAGCCTTTAGGATCATGTTCAACCTCTTCAATAAATGAGAAGATGAATGCCCAGAGGGGTTAAAGGACTTGCCCTCAGTCACTCAGCTTAGTGCTGAGCCACGACTGGCCCGATGTCTTAGAATCCATGCTCTTTCAACAACATGCCCTTTTGCCCTTACACTTTGAATTTGCAGTTTTTTGTTATAACTAGTTCTTGAATTGCCCCTAGAAGCTTAAGAATGTTGAATTTCATTATCAAATAATAAGGATGTTTTGTTAAGCACAATGGATGCAGATCCCTACCTTACTGTGCCAATCAGAGATTTCATGATGAATGCTTGCACATTAAGGAGAGTTCTTATCCATTTGCCTTTTTTCTTTAGCCACCTATTTATATTTTATCACAGTTTGAATTCATGTTGTAGAGTGGTGTGGGAGCAGAGCATTTATTACAAAGGTAAGAGGTCAGGAATATAAATTGCATGAGAAATATCATCTCCAGGCATTTAAATGAACATGCCTTTAGCCACCTTTGCATTTAGGAAACCATGTTCGGGAATATTCTGATCAGTATGTCATCTGAGCCTGAGTCAATCTCAGTAGTTAGTAAGATAAAAGAGTTATAAAGGAGTAGAAACTCCCTCAACAACACGCAGATTGAACTGCTTTAAGTGTAAGAAATTCCAATAAACATATCATTAGAGTGATACTCTTCTTTCTAAAATAGTTATTTTGTGATGTGGATAAGTAGAAGTTTATGTTACTACTTAATGCAAAGAAGAGCACAGAAATTCTTTCTTTCCTATTAGAACTGAAAGACAGCCTATAATATTCATTTTAGGAGATTGACATTATTTGCCAGGTTATCATTCCTGGCTTTTAAAGCTGGAGGTAGAGCACTAAGGGATATAATTTTTCTGTATATTGAAGAAAACTCTTCATCCTAAGTCTCTCTTAGACTGGAAAAGCCCAAGCTACTAAAATAATTACACTTTTAAGCATAAATAAAATCAAAGCAATGGGAAAATTTCAATCAGAAACCTGGTAATTGGTTAACTTGTTTCACCTTTTTTTTTTTTTTTTTACTCTTTATATGAAGTTTTACTTTTCCTTTCTTTACAGATATAACTACTTCTTCAATAGTAAAAAACAAAAAAGTAAAGCTACTTTTTAATGACGAAAGATAAAACTGCATTTTATTGGAAATTTGGAAGAAATGAATGTATAAATTCTGATTTTTATTTTAAATAATCATTTAACTGTGTGAAAATTATTATGAAATAAAAAATTAATCTCTATTTGGAGACTAATTTTTAAATGTCTTCAAAATGAAATGCTATTATAACCTCAAAATAGAAATTCTTGACATGACATTACCATGAAATGTATCTCTCTTTCCACAAGCCACTGTTATCATCTCAATTATAATCATCACATTGAAAAGAACAAGTAATTATTCCACACTGGTTTATTTTTATCCTTACCTCAGGATCTCCTAAATGTTTTAATCAACCTCAAAAATGAAAATAAAATAAATAAAATTATTTTTAAATGTTTCTGATATAGAACTTGGATTATTTTATATGAAATTTAGTAAGTAGTAAGAAGGAAAGAATTCATATTTTTGCTCTTTGGATATAGCTACTATACATAGGGAAAGATGGGGCTCTTAGGAAAGTTGAAACATGAACCAGCCAGCAATGAACTTTATCTAAGCTTTTCATCCATAAAACTATAAGAGAGAAGCGTGCCTGCAATGAAAATTACTTCAGAGTGTTGTTTAGTGTTTTGATGAATTTTAATACGTATTTGACTTGTGAGCATGCTGAATGTCAGAAACGTCCCTGTTCTAGGATAGACTGTGGTAGAGTATGGAAATGCAGTAAACATGCAGAACATTCTCATTGGCATGTGCTTCAGGATGCAGAATTCCCTTTGACAATAATAAACATCACTTGCGGTAGATTTTCAGAGCAACGTTTGGTTTAAGCTTTCAAAATACCAGTTTGTTCTGATTTTTGTGTGTGGTGTGCACTTGGTGCATGCATGTGAGATAGTGAGCACTCGAAATTGATTTTATTGTTGTATTATCAAGGTTCTTTCTTAAATAAACTCTACAAGCACAACTAGAAAAACAGAGTTAATCCTACCTAACTCATGCCTATTAGGGTCTACTGAATAAATAATTACTCAAACCAATGATTATGATAAGGGCCTTACCCTCATCAGTAAGATGGTCTTGTTAAATGTTATATTTAACAAGGGACATTTTTTCCCTCTTGTCTGGTTACTCTGTCAAATAATTCTGGTTAAAGCAAATTCATTGATTATGTTGGCATTTCAACCCTTCGCTCAGGGATGTGACGACAGTCTGAATAAATATTGAAAAAAAATCCACATCTATTCTAAAAGGAAACCTAGTTAAATGCTCTTTTCCAAAAATACAATCAGTGTATTATGCAACCATAGAGAACATGGCATAAAATGCAATGCAGAAATTTGGCTTTTCATATAATAAACATGTGAAACTGGGCCCTAAATATATGAAGTATAGCATTAGCACAACAATCCTGAGTATAATTTAAGTACACCAAATATGGTATGTATGCTTATCAAGCTTCTATAATTCATAACAGCTTCCCCTATGCTTTACATATTCACCACATCTTGATTTGTATCATTTCAAGTATTTTTTTCTAGTGTATGTGCTGGAGAAACTTGGCTGGTCAAATTTTGAGTTTATAACAAGTTTTGAGTTTATAGCAGGCAAGTCATTTTCCAAATTTCCAAGTGCTGGAACAGATTTTCTGGTAGCTATGTGTGACATGTTGAGTCATACTTGTTGGTTTTTCTAATGAGATCTGAGTGTAAGGCTTTCAACTTAGCAAGAAAGATAAAATTGGCTGATTTGAAGGAGCCTTTAATTTAAAGTAGCCAGTATCTGCCCATTTTCCCACTGTGTGGTCCCTATTCCTGTCCACATTGACTTTCTCCACCCCGAGTTATGCTCCCTCCACCCACGGGCCCTGGTCTCTCACCCACCCTTCAGTGTGCAGCTCAGATGTCACCTCCTCCATGTGAGGAATCAGCTGAACGGCAACGTCCATTTTTCACATTTTCTGACACCTTTGCTTAGATCCCGTTGAGGGTACTTTGCAAGTGCTTCCTTTTATTATGGGATTTGCGCATCTGTGTTTTCTTCCATCTGCACCGTACCTTCCTTCCCCAGAGAAGCTGCTTCTTACTCATGTTTGTTTCCTGGTAGTACCTCAGAGAGGAAGTGCTCAATGAAGTATGATCAATGCTATTCAATACTCAGAGAAGTCTATTTAAAGGTTGAAATGAACTTAAAAGGAAGTTTTGGTCAGACACATCTGTATTTTGAGGGTCTTCTGTGTCCTGGGCCGCCTGAGCCTGCAGGTTCAAGCTCTCTTGTAGTTGAGGTACATGAAAGCATTTTTGATCATTTTAGTAGAAAGGAGAAGCTAAGGCAGAGAAAGAAAGACTTAAAAATTCTCCCCTAAATTTTTCTAAATTCACAATGATACTAAGATAACAGAAAAAAGTGGCATAGATATGGGAATTAAAATTGAACTGGGTTCTTAGGGGAAGAATGGGAAAAGAGAAGTGAAATGATTTTTTATTAAGGACCCATTTTTGCCAGATATTTCACATATGTTATTGAATGTATAACAGTAAATGCTAATCACAATGCTTTCTTACATTCATAGATCATCTCGGGCTTTTAAAAAATGATTTTACCTGCTGATTTCATTTGATTTTCAGACCTGTGACTTAAACAATATATGGATTTTATGCTTCCTTTAACAAAATCTGAGACTTGAAAAGCCTAAATGATTTGTTCAGGGTTGCACATCGAATCAATGGCACAAAACTAGAATATAAGCTTTCTGTTTATTGGTTGGCTCTCTTTCTATCACATCTTTATACATTATAAATCCAAAGACACAATTTTTTAAATCTTTTTGGCATTTGTCTTTTAAATCAGTTAAGAGCTCTTTGTTGCCTCATGTGTACCAGCCCTGCTTTTATTTCTTTGTGACGGTTTCATGAATTAGAGTTTGTCTAGAAATTTTTTTTTTTATTAAACAGAGGACACCATGATTTAAAAGTTTTGACCATATGCATCTTCCTAAATAAATGAGCATATTTTACTAACTTCTAATTCATGAGTCTGACATCACACAATAGGGAAAAAGTGGACGTTATAAACTAGTACATTTTTAAATTTCAGAAGTAATGCAGAGATATTTCTCAGTCTTCTGCTGACTTTAATATTGGCCTAGGAAAAGAAACAGAAGGGGGCTTTCCTTGATTAGGTGATGTCTTGGCATAGAAAATAATCCCAGAGTTCCTTTTTTCTGAGAACAGAAGGAGGGCTGCCTGGTAGATCCGAGTAAGAAACAGTTAATTCAGAAATTCTGAAGAATTCCAGGGACAATGAAAGACCTAGTAGGTTTCAGTTGAGATAAGAATTCAAGAGTTCATTGGGCAACTGGCTGGTCATTTGATTTTATAAGTTCTTCTATCTTATTTTAGGTATCCTACAAATAAAGAAACCTTGGGAATGAATAGGATTGGGAAGTATGCTGAACTATCTTCAGAATACCTAAAGTGCCCACCTACTTATGGCCATAGCTGGCCTTCCCCAAAGCTCTAAAAGATGTAGGTTCAGTCCTTTAAGAGCTTTATCTTATGGCGCTGGAATGATCAGAGGGACTTTATGGTTAAAGAAAAAGATAGCACTTCCACAGAAAGGATCTATATATGTTCCTTAAAAGTAAAAAAATTGCCCTAAAATCACTCAATTAGCTATGTTGTTTTTTAAAAATATTTCACTTCTTTAAAAAAAATAGCAGTATTGGAAAAGGTGATGTGTTAATTTGCCTGCATAAAATGTAGAAGAAGAATCATTCTTAGAAAAGTGTTGAGAATTGCCCTATTTTGTTTTTATCTTTATGGGACCTAAGGCTAGAGGTGCCACCTAGCCTTGGGTGCCTTAGCAGTGGTGAATGACTCTTGTCAGAAATATTACTCAGATAACCAAAGTGTCCGGGAAGTATGTACGTTTGCCCTCTATTACAATGACATCTTTGTTATGTCTCTGCAGAAAACAAATTGGAAATCTGTGCTGGTTGTCAGGTCTTTAAAATGTGAAAGCAGAGCACTTCTTAAGTCAATTTCATGTTGCATTCTGGCCAATTGTGTGAATAGCATTATGAAGACATCGGCCTGTGTTGGAGAGTGAATAACAAGTAGCAGCACAAAAACTTACTCTAGGAGACAGGCTACTGTTTGTTTAATGACCGTCGGTTGTGAACCAGGCACGGTTCTGAGTGGTGGGCACAGAATAGTGAACAAAACAGAGAAAGCCCCTGCCTTCTTGGAGCATATTATTCTAGTAGGGAAGACAGACAATAAACAAAAACCTTCAAAATGAATATAGATACATGTAGTCAAAATATAACTTCATTTTGTGTCAGTGACTTGCTAGAGTTACACAAATGTCTTTGTAATCAGTATGATAGCTGGTTGTTTCTTTGTTGGTTTGCTAAATGGACTTAGTTTAATTCATAGTGGTATCCCTTGTTGAATTTGTTTGGAGAAAGTAAAATGTTATTTTCTTCCATACTTGTGAATGTGTGTATGTTTGTGAGTGTGTCTGAGAAAGAGAGAGAGCATATGTAAAGAAGAGTGCATATACACCCATGCCCACACATACACAATTTAAAACTGTTACCTGGACAGCTTTGTTACCATCACCCAGATCCAGTAACAGGATGATGTCAGCATCCCAGAAGCCCCCTCGGCCCTCCCTCCATGCCCAAAGTAACTGCTGTCCTGAATTTTGTGATTAATCCTTCCCTTGCTTTTTTTTGTAGTTCATCGTCTCGTATGCATTGCCAAACAATAGAATTTAGTTTTGGCTACTTTTGGCTTTATATAAATGGTATCATATTATAGGTGGGACCTTTTTGTGTATGTCTTTTTCTCCTAGCATGATATTTGGAAGATTCATGCTGCTCTTATTTGTTAATTTTTACTACTTAGTATTCCAAGGTATTACTGTAACATAATTTACCTTCTTTGTTCTTGATAGACTTTGGACATTTTTGGCTATTGCAAACAACGCTGCCGTGAACATTGTTGTGGATGTATTATAGGTACATATGCAGTAGTTTGGGATATATATTTAGGAATGTAATTGCTGCGTCATAGGGTCAGATTATGCCACAGTTTTCCAAAGGTGTTCTACCAACTTTTATTCTCCCTGGAAATAAATAAAAGCTCTCATTACTTCACATCTTTGCCAAAACATAATACTACTTAGCTTTTTACTTTTTGTAAGTCTTTGGGATATATACTGATTTCTCTCTATAGTTTTAATTTATGTATCTATATTAATGAAATTGAACATTACCTCATTATTTATTGACCATTTGGATTTCTTCTTCGGAAACTCCTGCTTAGTCTTTCATTCACTTTTCCATTAAGTTGCTGGTCTTTTTCCCTTTGATGTATATATAACTTTATATATATATATAGCTGATATATAAATAAAGTTCTTTATGTATAACTTAGTGTTATATGTGTTACAAGTATTTTCTCTGAGTCTTCTCCCTCTTTTTACTACATCTCTGATAAACAGAATTTCTTATTTTTGTTGTGGCTAAATTTATGATTATTTCCTTCATGACTAGCACTTTTTGTATTCTATTAATAAATCCTTTCTTTCTCTGAGATCTTGAAAATATAGTTTTATAATTTTGGTCTTTCACTTTAGGTCTTTTCACATAGAATTGATTTTTATGTCTGACGTGAGGTAGGGATCCAAGTTTATTATTATTTTTTTCTTTATGGCTTGCCAATGTCTTATCATCATTTATTGAAAAGAATGTACACTTTGGTATATTTTGTCAGTTGGGTCAAGATAGTGTTTAATAAAATACTAAGAAATCTGTGTTAAAATCACCTGCTATGATTGTGTATTTGTCTGTTTTTCCTTGTAATTCTATATGTTTATATTTTATATTTTGAGTCTTTATTATTAAGTGCGTACAATTAAAATTGTTTTATCTTTCTGGTCAATTAAATTTTATCATTTTGAAATGACTCTCTTTATTTCTATTAATGCCCTTTACAACAATTTCTGATTTCGGTAATTAGCTACAACTCCTTTCTTTTGCTTTATAATTGTACATTATATCATTTTCATCCTTTTATTTCAACCTTTTTCTATCCTTACTTTTTGGTATACATGTAGGAAAGAGCTGGATTTTTTTCTTAATCAATTATGGTAATCTTTATCTTTTACAGACTCCTTAGTCCATTTACAATTGTCAATATATTTGAGTTTATATATATCACCTTATTGTGCTTCTCATTGCCCTGACTATTCTATGCTTTACTTCCCTTTCTTACATTGCTTTGCGTTGATTGTTTTCTCTTATTCCATTTTCCTCCTTCTACTAGTTTGGAAATTTTGATGCTGATTCTACTCTTGCAATTGCAGCATGTATACTGATTACTAAAATTTAAATATTATCAGGTTTTCCCCTACTTATACACAAGAACCTTAAACACTCTAGTCCTTGAATTATATGGTATTATTGTTATAATTTTCTTCCTTTATTTAGCCCCACTGTTCTTGTTTTATCAGTTCTTCATTCTTTATTTCTCCTTTCATAAAAAAACCCCTCACATCTGGGTTTGTTTTTTCTTCTCTCAGAAACATGTACTTAATATATTTTAGTGAGGATTTTGGGGGCAAACTTTCCTGATATTTTTGCAAGAAAGTGCCCTTATTTCACCCCTTTTCTAGTATATTGTCACTATATATAGAATTCTGTGTTGGCAGTTATTTTCCTTCGTTACCTCTCTTTATCATCTCTATCCTTTCTTTCTGGACATCTGATTTGACATATGCTAAAACTTCCTACACCATCCTTAGTTTATCAATCTTTCATGTTTTCCATCTCTGCATCTCTGGGCTGCATTCTAAATAATTTATTTTGGCTTATATTCTAGTGTGTAAATTGTCTCTTCAACTGTGTCAAATGTTAAACTTATCTACTGAGTTTTACATTTCATTTATTGTGCTTTTCATTTCCAGATTCAGTTTGCTTCATTTGCAAACCTTCTAGTTAATTTTATAGAGTTCTTCACATTTATTCTCAAGTTTGTTTTTTATTTCTGAAAACAGTAAGCATAGCCATTTTATAATCTGGGACTCAATTTAAAATTCTGAAGATTGTGGGGGTCTGTTTCTGCTCTTTGTTGATTATCTAGTTCTTTTATGATATCTTACTTCATTGTATAATTTTTTATTGTGAGCTGCATATTTTCTTTAGAAAATTATTTTTGAGAGTTGTTAGAACAGAGGTGCATTTCAACAGGAGTCTCTGTTGTTGTTGCTGTTATTTACATGTCTGTCAGTTGCCTAAGAATATCTACATATTGAATTCACTTTAGATTATTTCATGTAGGCTGAAAATTCAGGAAAGGTGGTTCTTCCCATTTTTCTACTCAATGCCAAGTGACTTTTCTAAGAGTGTGGTGGGTTTAATTCTGAGTTTATAGCCCTTTGAAGTCCTAACTTATGGAAGAGGTTTCCTATTTAACTCCCCACCTTGATCAGCCCCTGGAGCTTTCTCTTCGGTCCTCTTTGCCATAAATTTGCTAAGTTGCTAAATGTCTTTCAGGATAAAATATCTTTATTAGACTCCTTATTTTGTCCTGGTGGTTTTTTTTATTATTATTATTTTGTCAGCTCTCCAATGCTTTTCAAAAGATATTCTTGAGCCATGGGGCAGGCAGCAGTGGGGACTCAAAAAAAAAAAAAAGATATTCGTAAAAAATTTATATCTAAACTTTTTAGTTATTTTTACAGAGATATCTGAAATTGAAGCTAATAGGTCGAATTTTACTTCCAGATTTATCTTCACAGTTTTGTACTACCAAAATGACAGCATATGAGGCAAGCCCTTGTTTTCAGTGCCACATTCCCCATCCCCAGTCTTTCACTCCCTCTTAGAATCAAAGCAGAATATAAAAGAAATAAACCCAAAGTTTTCTATTTACAAAACATTCACAATATATTCAATCTCTGTGAAAAATATTACTTTGTTAAAATTTAAAAAAAGCATGAGCACTTTTGCTTCACATAGGCTCTGCAGAAAATTTACCAGTATAAAAGCCCAGCTAGGACTGACATTATCAACATGGTGAAATAACACAGGCTCTGAAAGAGTCTCCCCTCAGAATCAACTAATGAAAGGCTAATCCCACCTCATTGGATCTCTGGAGTAAAATAGAGACTGAAGAAGAACTCCAGATGCTGACTCAAAAAAAAAAAAAAGAAAGAAAGAAAGAAACATAGTTTCCAAAATCAGGAGATTTTCATCCTGGATCTTCCAGTCTGGGTCCCTCCCCCTCACGTGGTCCCACACAACTCGGTTGTTGCAGGGGCAGGGTCCCTCCTGCTACCGGTGAAGACTAGTTACTCCCAGCAGCAGATTAGAGCCCCGTGCATATCCAGACCCAGGGACCCAAGTCTTCTTAGATCCAGGGCAGGGCACAAGGAGTGCCACATACAAACGTGCCCCCCAGGGGGAGGGAGGTTAGGGCAGAGATCTTGGCAAGAGGTCTGCAAACTCAACCCAGCCTCTGTTTGCTGGGCTGCCTAAACACAAAGTGGGCCTTTCTGGATTGATCCCATCTGGTCCCCTGGGGCCGGTTACCCTAACAACAAAGAAACCAGAGGCAGAAAATCCTCAAGAAGGAAAAAAGGGAAAACTGAACTTCTGTAAGACAGGACAGGTCCCAGAACTGCAAGTTTAAGGAAAAGCAGGCACTGAAGTGAGGGAAAGAATTTAAACAAATCATTGGAGCTGGTGAGAAAATTCTGCACACACACACACAAATCTGAACAGAAGAAAGGAAGCGTTCTCCTAGAGGTGAAGCAATTGTACAAAATTGCAATCTTAAAAATTTTATGACATATCCAGGGCAAGAATCAGATGAAGAAGCGCTGAGAAAATCTGGACAGTTAAACACAGGCAACTGTTAAACACAGGCAACTCTAAAGATCCAGGATAAGTTGGACCAAGTGTCAAAGAAGAGCCTTAACAAAAATCCAGTCAAAAATAAAACCCTAAGTAAGAGGGAAAAACTGACCTTCAAGTTAATACATCAAAATAATCAGATGCCCAGACATCAGCAGATGTAGTTCTTCTTTCTCAGTAAGAACTGCAAATCATCCTGAGAAACAGGAAGATAAGACTCAGTCAAAGGAACAAATTAAAACTTCAGAGGAGACACAAATTTGGAACAATTAATCAAACACATTCAAACAAATCTCCTAAATCAATTGAAGGAGATGAAGGAAAGTATGGCAAAAGAAATAAAGGACATTACAAAGATGCAGGGTGAACAAAAAGAAGAATTTTAAGTTTAAAAAGAAACAATCAAAATTATGGGAATGAAAGATATAATAATGGAGATTAAAAATGGTCTACAGACATATGACAGAAGAAAGAACTAGAAAATAGGGCAATTGAAATCATACAGTCAGAAGAACAGATAGAGAAAAGAGTAGAAAAACATTTGAGCATTTTGCAGGGATCTCAGTGACAGCATGAAGTATCCTAAAATATGCATCATGGACGTCCCAGAAAGAGAAGAGAAGGGAAAAGGGTCAGAAAGAATATTTGAGGAAACTTCCCTGACACTTATGAAAAACATAAATAAAAAAAACATGTCTAAGTAGCACAATGTATGCCAAACAAAATAAACCTTAAAACACCAACTTCAAGACACATATTAATCAGTCAAATACCAAAAATAGAGGCTTCCAAAGGCAGCAAGAGAAAATCAATTCATCACATAAAAGGGATCCTCAGTAAAAGTGCCAATTCCTCATCAGAAACCATGGAGGTGGGAGGCAGTGGCATGATATATTTAAGTAGCTCAAAGAGAAAAACTGCCAGCCAAAATTTCATTATCCAGAAAAATTGTGCTTCTAAAATGAGGGAAAATTTTAATTATTCACAGATAATCAGAAACTGAGTTTGTCAACAAAAGACCTGCTCTACAAGAATAACAAATGGGAGCTGTGTAGGCTGAAAGGAGAGGACAGCAGAGAATAGGTGGAGTAGTGCGAAGAAATGAAGATCTTCATTAAAGGTAACTAAGAGGGTTAAATGCAAAACCCAATACTAGTGTATCTTCAAAATACAACTGTACTGTTTAATTCCTATGTTAGTCAGAATACAATTGAACAAAACAAGTCATATTTCCTGATAATGGACAGGCAAAATAGAGATAATGTGAGACAAAAACAGTATAACATATTAAAAGAATTATCAACCATTATCACATGAGTTTTATTCCAAGTATGCATGAGTGGTTCAACATAAGAAAATCAACTAATGTAATACACACATTAACAAAACAAAGGGGTAAAACCACGTGATCATTTCAATTGATGCATATAAGGCATTTAACAAAATTCAGCATCCTTTCTTATTAAAAACATGAAACTTACTCAATATGATAAGGGGAATATATGAAACACCCACAGCTAGCATCCCAGTGCTGAAGGACTGAAAGTTTCCCCTTATTATCTGGAGGAAGACAAGGATGGCACTGTCACCACTGTTATCCACCATTGTGCTGGAAGTTCTAGCCAGATCAATTAGGCATAAACAGAAATAAAAGGCATGCAAATTAGAGGGGAAAAACTAAAATGTCACTACTGACAGATGACATGATCCTACAAATAGAAAGTCCTGAAAAATCTGCCACAAACAAATTCAACAAGGTGGTGGAAGACAAGTTCAACATGCAAAATTCAGTATGTTTCTATACACTACTAATGAGCTATCTGAGCAGAAAATCAAGGAAAAAATTCTCTTTACAATATCAAATCAAATATTTGTGAATAAACTTGACAAAGAATGTAAAGGACATGTAAAACTATAAAACTTTGCTAAAAGAAAGCAAAGAAGATCTGAATAATTGGGAGGACATTCCCTGTTCATGAACTGGAAGATAAGTATAGTTAAGGTGTTAATTCTATCCAAAATGACAGATTAATGCAATCACAATCAGATTTACAGCAACTTGCTTTGTGACTGTGGTAAAGCCACTTATCATATTTATTTGGAAGGTTAAGGTGTTCCAAATAGCCAAAGCCACCTTGGGAAAGAAGAATGAAATTGGAGGACTCACACATCCTGACTGTACATCTTATTACAAAGCTACAGTAGTCGAAACAGTGTGGTACTGGCAAAAAAGATAGACAAATAGACCAAAGGAATCAAATTGAGAGCTCAGCAATAGACCCCTACATCAATAGCCCATTGATTTTTGACAAGACTTCCAAGTCCATTCAATTGGGAAAGATAGTCTCTTCAACAAAGGTGCTGAGAGAACTGAGTATCTGTATGCAAAAGCATGGATGAAGATGCCTGTCTCACACCATACACCAGAATAACTCAAAATAAATCAAAGACCTAAATGTGAGGACCGGGACTATAAAACTGCAGGAAGAAAACTTAGGGAGGCATCTTCAGGACCTTGTATTAGGCACTGGTTTTTTGGACTTTACCCCCAAAGCAACAAAAGAAAAAATAAGTAAATGGAACTGCATCAAAATTAAATCTTTTGTGCATCAAAGGACTTTTAATCATGAAAGTAAAAAGACAATCTATTCAATGGGAGAAAATATTTGAAAACCACATAACTGAAAAGTTTTAATATCCAGAATATAAAAAGAAGTCCTACAAATCAACAATAAAAACAAACAACCAATTTAAAAATGAACCAAAGACTAGAATAGACAATTCTCCAAAGGGGGTATACAGATGACTAAGAAGCACGTGAAAAGATGGTCAACATCATTAGATAGTAGGGAAATTTAAACCAAAACCATTATGAGATACCATTTCACACCCACTAGATTGGCTACTATTAAAAAAAAAGAAAAATTCAAGTATTGGAGAAGAAGGAAAGAATAGAAATACTTGTTCATTGCTGCGGGATTATAAAATGGGGCAGCCACAATGGAAGACTATTTGGTGGTTCCTCAGAAAGTTAAGTATGAGATAACCATATGACCCAGCAATCTCCCTACTAGGTATATACCCAAAAGAATTGAAAGCAGGGACTGGGACAAATATTTACACACTGATGTTCATAGTGGTGTTATTCACAGTTGCCAAAAGATGGAAGCAACCCAAATGTCCATCAAGCAATGAATAGATAAACAAAATGTTGTATATGCGTACAATGGAATATTAGTCAGACATAAAAAGGATTGAATCTTCTGATACAAGATTCAACAAGATGAATTTTGAAGTTATTATGTTGGGTGAGATAAGCCAGACACAAAAAGATGAATATAATCTGATCTCATTGACAGAAATAATGAGAATAAACATACTCATGGAGTTAGAATCTAGAACATATGTTCCCAGGGGCTGAGTTGGGGGTAGGGAATGGGGAAATAATACTTCAGTTGTACAGAATTTCTATTTGAGTTGATTGTAAAGTTTTGAAAATGGATAGCAGTGGTGGTACCACAACATCGTGAGTTTGAAACAATACTGAATTATATATGTTATTTTAGTTTGTTAATGCTGCCGAAATGCAATATACCAGAAATAGAATGGCTTTTATAAAGGGGATTTACTAAGTTACAAGTTTACAGTTCTATGACCTTAAAAATATGCACAGTAAGGCATCTGGAGAAAGATACCTTAACTCTTAAAGAAAGGCTGAATAGCGTCCAGGATTTCTCTGTCAGGTAGGAAAACACGTAGCTAATGTCTGAGGTACTTGTTCCTGTTTTGTTCCTGTGTACTTCTGCTTCCAGTGGTTTCCTCTCCAAGCATCTATGGGCCCTCACTTAGCTTCTCCAGGGCAAAACTCTGGGCTCTGGCTTGCTTAGCATCTCTGGGAAGGCACATGAAAACATCTGCTAGAGTTCTCTCCTTGCTTCTGGCTTCAAATGGCTCTCACAGATCATATGGGTCCTTTCGCATTTTCCTCTGCATCTCCAAATATCTGTGTCTGAGCTTTCTCCCTCCATGAGCTCTCTTAAAGACTCCAGTAAACTAACTACAACCAGTGTTGAATGGGCAGAGTTATATCTGCATCTAATCAAAAGGTCACACCCACAATTGAGTATATCACATCTCCATCTAATCAAAGGGTCACACCCACAGTTGGGTGTGTCACATCTCTATGGAAACAATCTAATCTGAAGGTCTTACCCTACAATATTGGATCAGGATTAAAAGGACATAGTTGCCCCTACACGATTGAATTAGAATTAAAAGACCATGGGGGCACATAATAGTTTCAATCCAGCACATATGTGAATCTGGTTAAAAGGGGAATTGTTAGTTGTATATATGTTACTAGCATTAAAATTAAAATTTAAAATGTAGGACACTGTGAACCCTATTGAAAATGATGCATGTAATTAATAGTATGATTATAAAAATATTTTTGATGAATTATTATCAAATGGGCCATACCACACTAATGCAAGGTATTAGTAATAGGGGAAAAATACACCCTAATGTAAGCTATAGACTTTAGTTTATAGTACAATTATACTGTTCTTTTATTAATTATAACAAAGGTGCTACACTAATGAAAAGTGTTAGTAATAGGGAGGGAGTGGAGGATATATAGGAATGCTGTATTTTCTACATGATTTTTCTGTAAACTTACAACTTTTCTTATTAAAATGAAAAGTAACTAGAATAAGTCAGGCTATTTTATCTTTGACTTCATCCAAGGAGACAAGATTCCAGGAAGGAATGAGATAAATCCCTAGGCATCCATTGTAAGTGATTATCTTGTTCTGTAAAACAAACTAGCATCACACCCACCCACTTAGCCTTAAGAAAGAATCTCTCTGTCTTTGTCTCTCTCAGTCTCTCTGATGGGGATCACAGCTTAAGGTGGGCCATGCAGTGGTCAGCAGACGCCCACTGTTGTCATTCTGGGTGACTGGCCTGACCCATCAGTGAAAGGCCATTCTTTACAGTTTTTCCTCTATTGCCCTTTAAGGATTGTTATCCAAGTGATACAGGTTGTAATCTTATACTCCATCTGTAATTTCATTTGTTGGATCATGATGGTTAAAAATTGTGCATTAAATCATGTTTCCTTTCCAGCACTTCAGGCCCAGGAAAAGGGATGTTTCCAGTGACTAGTAGCTTCCATCATTTTGAGTTGTGACGAAAGTCAGAGTTAATAAGCAGCTTAATTTTGTTCTCATCAATAACCTGTGGACAATATGAGAAAGCAGGAGAAGGTTTAACACTAGCCACCAAACTGTTCTATGCGCTTGTGATAAGTTGACAAATTCTTGCTATTTTTCCTTAGTAGTGTTTATTCTTAAATTCAACAGAGAGTCTTTTACTCAAGTATAAAAACAATTTCCTCCCTAATTTTTTTTAAAGTTAGTTTTTGTATTTATACAATGGTGAAAGGCTATCACTCTCTGCAACCTTCATACATTTGTTGTGCTATTGCTTGCAATCTACAGATGGGAAGATAAGATGAAGTCCCATATTTTTATATTTAGGGTCATTTTCTAATTTCTAGTTGTAAAATTGCATTTTATATTTTTAGGTAGGGGGATAGGATAAGGGCCTTGAATGATAATGGGATGCAAAATCTGTGAGACTAGAAGAAATTGAGGCATTGCTCAATTGTAATTAGAGGATGTCACAGGTTTTATTGTTGTTGTTTTGAGTTCTTCATGTTAAACAGTAAAATACAAATATGACTAGAAAGCAATATTAGAAAAATCCAAGCTGATAACCTTCAAACTCAATTCATGTTCTTGTTTGCTTCCAGGCTCTCTTTTCAAATCAGTATTGATTCAGAATATTATTTATTCTGAGAGGATGTGATTATCCACTAACTCATGACTGTTCTATAGCACAAATTCACTGCTTTGTCACAGTAGTCAAGAAAAATCATTTTTTCAAGAATGCATTTCCAGTGTCCCCTAAACGTGCATCCTTCAGCACTGCCTGTAAAATCAATCTGTTGAGAAGCAGCTCTAAGTACTTTGTGTTTTCTTTTGCCTCCTCCGTGGAGCTGAAAGTAGCTTCTTTTTAGGTATTATTTCTAAGGTTTTAATGGAATTGTTTATGCTTTATTTTTATAAAGGGTGAATTATTTTAAATGATGATGCAAAGTACCATCCTTGGAATGATTAGGAAAAGCTTTCTTAAAACTAGAGGCTTGACATTCTTTTTGTAATAGGATGGTTTACTATCCCATGTTTAGGATGTTAAACTGGGAAAAAGAAACAACTACCACAAGGTCATTGTACCACTATATTTGGTTTGAAATCAGTGCTGACAGAATCTCATTTGCATTTCCATTAATCTTGCCACTTTTAATGTGAGGTCATGTTTCTGCCCAAGATTTGTTTCTGGGATAAGCATCATTTCCTCCATGAGGCATAGTCATCATTAGGTGATGAGGCATGGTACCATGCCCTTTCTTTCACCCCTGCCAAATGTATTTCTCTGTAAGGCTTCTGGAATTGTCTGCTCTCACTGCTGCAGCCCCAGCCTGGCACCTAACCATCTTATGTCTGAAGTACTACAGCAATCTCCTTGTTGCTTCTTATGCCTTAACTTTCCCCTGCATCCTGCAAATACATAAACACATGACAATAATGTTGCTTTCTCAAAAGACTTTATTGGTTTTGTAGATCCTATTTGAACTTTTTATAATGTGCTCCTTTCCCCAACTGCTCTCACGTCTCCATCACAGGTATAGCTTTCTGCTGCAGCTAAATGTGTACTTTTGTCCAGCCTTCCCACATAACATTCTTTCCTCTAAGCATGCTCCATATTCCTCTCCTCCCAAAGTTTATTGCATAAATATCACATCTAGCATGGTTATTGAAGTCTTTCTGGAATTTTCTGTGTCAATATAGCCAATGTGCAAATTCAACTAAAGTTGAAATAACATTTGATTCAACATTGATTTACTTTGAGTATAAGAGTATTCCCTACACTGTTCTACATTGGATATGAGAATAATTTATATATACTTCCCTATTTCTTATGTTACATAGTCTCCCCTTCTCTTAGTTTCCTAGAGCTTCTGTAACAAAGTACCATGAACTAGGTGACATTAAAAATTTATCGTCTCAGTTTTGGAGACTATAAGTCTGAAATAAAGGTATCAGCAGGGCCATGCTTCCGCAGAAACCTGGAGGGGAGAATACTTCTTTGTCTCTTCTAGCTTTCTTGTGTTTGCTGGCAATCCTTGGCATTTCCTGGCTTATATATGCATCGCTCCTATTTCTGGTTCTATTTTCCATGGCCTTCTTCTCCCTGTGTCTCACCTCCTATTATAAGGACATGATGATATTTAATTAGGGCCCATCTCATCTTAACTTGAGTACTTCTGCAAAGGCCCTATTTCAAAACAAGGTCACATTCACAAGTACAGAGGTTTAGGAGCAACATATCTTTTGAGGGGACTTATCTTTTCAACCCATAATTCCCCTGAAGGCAGAAATTTTTAAATTTTTTCTGACTGCTTTTTGGTTTTTTTTTTTTTTTTTTTTTTTTGCTACTGTCTATCATGACAAAATGGAAGTTCAGAGAGATAATACAGATAATTCTCCCAAGACCATACATTTTATAAGTTGCAGAGATGACATTTGATAGCAGGTGATTTGGTACCCAATTTTTATTTACCAGTATGAGTTACTACCTCTCTTACTTCCTTTGTTAACTCCTACTGATCTTAACATTGCAAATTGAATGCTAAATAAGTGTTGGTGATGGGGAGTAATTTTCACATCCATGCAATTCTAGGAATCTATTAACTTGCCTTTTATTAAAGTTAAAATCTAAGATTATTAGCTGGTGATTATCAAGATTAATCCCCTATTTGTATTTTCATAACCTAAGTGAAAGATATAAGAGTTTTACATTCTTTTTAAATTTACTGTATCGTAAATTACTGAGTGCTTATTTTGCATATACCAACCAGATACTAAACTAGGTCATGGGAATAGAATAAAAACCAAGATCCAATTTCTGTTGTAAAGGAACTATTAACTAGTAGTAGCTATGTTCATGTGTATCGGTTTCCTATTGCTGCTGTAACAAATAACCATAATTGTGGTATCCTGAAACAACACAAATGTATTATCTTCTAGTTCTGTAGGTCCAAAGTCCAAAATGGGTCTCACTGGGTTAAAATCAAGGTGTTGACAGGTCAACATTCCTTTCTAGAGGCTTTAGGGAAGAACCCATTTTCTTGCCTTTTCCAACTTCTAAGAGTTGCCTATATTCCTTGGCTCATGGCCCCATTCCTTCTTTAAAACCAGCAATAGTCGAGTCTTTCTCACATCGTATCACTCTGGCCTTGCTTCCATTATTACATCTCTCTAACTCTTCTACCTCACTCTTCCCCATTTGACTACATTAAGCCCACCCTGGCGATCTAGGATAAACTCCTTATCTTAAGTCCTTAACTTAATCATATTTTGCAAAGTGTCTTTTACCCTATAATGTAACATTCACAGGTTAAGGAAACTAGAACTTGGACATCTTTGGAGGTCATCATTTTGCCTACCACAGCATGTAAACAAATGCCTTATGATACAGTTTTCTAAACGCAGCATAGGAGTGTGTATTTCAGCTAATATAAAATGAACTGATTTGGAATGGGGTTATATGTAGGTTCTCAGGATTGGCCTAGTCAAAGTGGGCTCCGCCCACAGGAACAGTGGCCAGTTGACTGTGTTGGCCTTTGTCCTTCTCCTTCAAGGTGAGTGGGCAATTTGTGAGGGGAACTGTATGCTTTTTTTAGCCACTTTCCAGGGAACAAAGAGGGGGGAGTCATTTTAGTAAGAGGGAAGCTGATTTCAGAGGGGAAACATTAGCAGTTCAGTATTGCTGGAAGCTGATAGGAGATAAGGCTGGTAAGATTGCCCAATATGTCATCCTGTGAGAAATGGTGAAAAACATGGTTTCTTACCTATTGTTGAGTTTTAGAGGGAAAAGGCATGCTTTCCTTGAATGAGATGACATTTATAGACACAGCACCATAAAATTGTTTGAAAAATAAAGTAAAACAAGTGTTTAAATTTTCACAATCCTCCACTGACTGTTGAATATACTAGCAAGTCTTAATTATGCACTATTCCATACGTCAGTGTTTGTTGGAAAGTTATTTTCAACTGTAACAATAATGTTCTGTCTTTTGGCTCTATCCTTATCTGACATGCTTGCTTAAAATAAGTCTAGTCCTAGAATACTAGCCTGTCGCATTCTGGTTCCCCTTTTGCTCTCTGATTCATTTTAGGTTCTCTATGGGAGCATATTCTTGAAGGACTAAAATTAAGTGTTTTGGATTTTTGTTTTGATGGCTGATCAATGGTCGTTACATTGTCATTTTCCTAGAGAAACAGATTGCTTTTAAAGAAAAGAGCCTGTTTCCAAGCATGACTGACTGTTTTATCTTGCCATTTGCTTTCAATACTGTCAGGTGAAGTCTGTACCCATGAATTGAATCAATTACCTGGACTGTATTCCTTAAACTCCATGAGTTATTTCTAGTAAGCAAAATAGCATTGTATAGGTACAGTTCAAACTGTTTACTACAAGAACAAATGTGTAACTGGTCTTTAATATTTTTCTTAGTGATTCTTTTACCAAAAGCCAATGTTTTGGGTGATCACAGAGTCATATAAAGTTAAAAAGTTTATGAAACGATGGCTTAATTTTATTTTTCTCATTTACTTTATTAATTTTTTTTCTCATTTAGTTTAAATGAGAAATATGAATCACATTCAACTTGTCAAGCCATACAACAGTGGAGCACTGTGGCTTTTCTCATTGAACTAGCCCTTCAGTCTATTTATTCCAGAAATGCAATTAGAGCACAAGGGCCCTGGAAAAAAGCACTGCCTTGTATTGATTTGAAGGAAATAAAATTTGCATGACAATACGAATTCTACCAGCGCATGGAGCAGGGTGAAGTCATCGCTTTCCAGCTGTCAGTACTACATGAAATCAGCTAAATCTTATTATTTGACTATGGCTTTAGTATATTTTCAACTGAAATATAAAGCAGCCAGGATTTACAATCAGAAAGTGTCAGCTGTTCAGGCGGATTTGACTATGGCATTTCATTTACGCTGCAATCTGCTTTTTCACCTGATGAGGTGCAAATCACAAAAATATTGGAAACCAATCTAGATACTTGTAAACCAGTTTTGACTACCATTAATATAAAACGCAAATGATTATAGAATCGATATGAGTTGTTAACCCTTTTCAATCTTTGTCTTGGATGTAATTTTTGTTTCTCTTCCCGTAATTGTTTTATTTGGCCTCTTCACCCTAATTGTGAGTCTTTCTCAAAGCGTATACCCAGCACAATACCTACTTTTCTCTTCACTCACTCCACCAGCTTAAATTAGAGACATGGTTTGGTCTGCTATGTAGAGTTAGAGTTAAAGACTGTGTGAACTGAGATAGAAGTTTAAAATGAAATTCAGAATTAAATCAAGTAGCCTAGTGGCTCCCAAATCTGCTTATGCATCAGAATTATTTGATGGGAAATTTTAAAAGCACAGATTCCCAGACCCATTCCAGATATACTGATTTAGAGAACTGGAAGATCCGAGGTGAATAGCACAAAGGTCATAGTGTGGGCAGAAAGTAGAGCCAAAGTTTAGTATCTGGCTTTCAGGAGCCTGAGAACACACAGAGGTCTGTCTGTTCATGACCACCTCTGTGTTTCACAGCATCCACTGCCTATCTTTATCATGGTTCTTGCTGCAGAGTATTGAAATTTTAAGTCTTAAGCTTATATTCTTATTCAACTGGGAGACTAATGAAGTCAGAGCGAGTCAAATGAAATGTTCCTTGTATTTTTAGCACTTATGCATGGCAAAAATATGATAAACGTTGTTAAACTGAATTGTTTTTAAAACATAAATTAAGACAAGAGAATGAGCATATTAGTAAGGCTGTTTGGTTGTGTGTAACCAGCTTGAATTAGCAAAAAAGTAAGAACAGACTGTTTAGTATAGGGATACAAGGTGTCTCATGAAACACAACTCCGGGTCTCAGGGAGAGACTGGACCAGGAAACTGAAGACCATCAGACTTTCCATCTCTGCTTCTCTTTGTACATCTGCACCAGCAATTTCCTTCTGAAAGATAGCTTTCTCTGCTTCTCTGGTCTTCAAGGTTTATATTCTGTAGTTTTTATTTCCCTACTTAGAATAACTCACTGCCCATTCTAATTCTAAAGTTCTGGATAGAGAATCTGACTGACCTACCTTGGGTCCAGTGTCCAACCAGATTCTGATGGCCATAGCCGGGGAGCAGGCACATGGTCAAAACATGACTGCTAGAGACCCACCCCAGAGGCTTGGAGATGGATCAGTTCCCAGACAAAGGGGAACTTAGACACCACCCACATTATTGCAGCGAGAGTGAGAGAAGCTGTCAGAAAATGAAAAGTTGACAGTGTATCAGAGAACTTGGCACTGTAGCACATACAGACTGTCTCAAACACACTTTGCTCTGGAGTAGGAGCCAATGTTGGCATTGCAGGGAGTGACCAGTGGGATCTGTTCTCTGCGATGAGTCTAGGCGGAATGCTGGATCCCAGGTGACTCACTTACTAACTTTGTGACTATTGGCACATTCCTTAACCTCTTATGCCTCATTTTTCAGATCTATAAAATGAAGCTAATAATAGCTAATAATAACTACCACCTAACTACATAATAAAGTTATTATGACTAAGTAAGTGAAATAATGCCTGTAAAGCAATTAGTACAGTGCT
Organism: Tamandua tetradactyla; assembly: GCF_023851605.1. Classification (NCBI taxonomy): domain Eukaryota; kingdom Metazoa; phylum Chordata; class Mammalia; order Pilosa; family Myrmecophagidae; genus Tamandua; species Tamandua tetradactyla. The sequence continues at coordinate 50,349,960 of NC_135337.1, forward strand.
TAGCACTTGTGTTGGTTTAGAAATATATGTACCGCAGAAAAACATTTTCTTCAATCCATTCCTATGGGTGTAAACTCAGTTAAATAGTATCTTCTGATGAGGCTACTTCAGTTATGGTGTGACCTACCTGTTCCATTAAGAAACACGGGTGAGGCCTCAATTTGAACAGGGTTGGATTTGTGAGTAATATACACAACTCTCGAATTTAAGCAAATAGTTATTTATTGATTAATATAAGAAAGACAGAAAAATGAAGTAAAATAAGTTATATCACCAAGTGGGAATTCACCAACACCCAAAGGGGAACACTGGGGAATCCTGGAGACAGCATTTTTGGGGTCCAACTGGAAAAGTCCCAAGCACAGCGTACATCTCTCAGATAAGATTTCCGCAGTCTAACTGCTTACATGCAGTTTATATGGTATATCTACACAATAGTGGCTGGATTTCAATTAGCTTGTGTGACTTGGCCCAGGTGATCCCTTGGGAACTGACTAGGGACTGAGAGGAGTTTCCTAGGACTTAGATAACTTTATCAAAAGACATCTCCTTCTGGAAGGATAGCCACTCCTCCCCGCTGGAGTGCATATCTTACCAATTCAGCACCAAAGTCATGCAGCAGTTCACATCAGTTGAGCACAGCAAACTTTGCAAACTTAATTTCCTTTCTTCTTTATGTTTCACCACCACAATCAGGATGGGTCTTAATTGTATTACTAGAGTCCTTTATAAAATAATGAAATTCAGACAAAAAGAAAGCCAGGGATACAAGAAACTGAAATCAACCAAGCCCAGAAGAGAAGCAAGAGACCATCAGATGCCACCAGGTGCCTTGCTATGTGGCAGAGGAGGCAAGGATGCTGGCAGCTGGTGATGTCTTGATTTGGGCATTTTCTCAGCCTCAAAATCATGGCCAAATAAATTCCCATTGTTTAACCCAAGCCATTTCATGTTATTTGCTTTGAGCAGCCTTGGAAATGAAAATAGCAGTTAATATAAAAAATGTGTTAAATGTTATTTTTATTGTCATTATAATAGCATTACACTATGCCTGGCAGATCCTGATGTTGTCCTTTAAGGAGTTCTTCTCTTTACAGGATATAAACTTTATGAATTTCAGATATTTACCTCAAGACTTGATCCATCCCTGAGGCTCCAATTCCTTAAGTCCTGTTTTCTACTGTACTTTCAAATTGTCACTTCCAACTCAATAGGATGAAAATCAAACACATATTTGTCTTATAACCACTTTACAATTTCTTCTACCAATTAATGTTGACTGTTTTAAGAGCATTTACATCTCCTTAAACCTAGATAAGGGACCAGAAGTGATTGAATGTCAAAACTTCCGGAAGGGGGTGGGCCATGGTGGCTCAGCAGGCAGGAATGCTTGCCTGTGATGCCAGAGGACCCGGGTTCGGTTCCTGGTGCCTGCCCATGTAAAAAAAAAAAAAAAGAAAACTTCCAGAAGGTCTGTAGCCACTTGATGTGGAGCTGTGTTAATTTTTCTTTCATATCCTAAGTCTTATCATTCATCAAATTATGTTTATCTCTTTCATATAATTATACAAATAAAGAACATTTAGTGGGGCTTACTAAAATGCCAGATGCTGTTCTAAGTGCTTCTGTAGTTATTGATTCATTTACTCCTCATAACAACCTTATGGGCTTGGTATTATTATTATCCTCATTTATAAATATTGAAAACGACCTTTCTAAGACCACCTTGCTACTAAGTAGCAGAGAGCAGGCAGTCTAATTCCAGAGCTGTTTCTCCTAACACTCAAGCTACACTGAGCCTGTGATAAAGCTTGACGAGTCTCTCCATTACTTTTGCTACCAGTTGGGCAATGTCTTACGTTACTTCACACTTCCATTATCACAATAGACTCCTAATTGATCTTCTTGACTTTGCAGTTGTAATACAGCTTGTATCCAGCTGCTAGATTGCTTTTCTTTAAGCACTGCTTCAAACATGTCATTTATTTGTTCAAAATCCTTATAAGGTTCCCTGTGGCCTATGATGTATAAAATAAATTCCATTCCTGTCTTTATTTTTTTTAATGCTTTCTGTAATCTATACTATCTATTCAGCTTTATTTTTGCTTCTACCTATCCCATTATCTATCTAGCAATCACACTGATCTTTTCACCACCTCCGCAAACATGCCACTTTATTCCTGCCTCTTCAATTGCATTAATCTCTACAGGTCTGATCTGACCATCTCAAAATATTGTGACTATGAATCTTTTCTCACTGATCCCCTCAAGTGGGCATGGCTTTCCTTCTCTAGTACTCTCTTTGTACCCTTCTCCTGACACCATGTTTTACCTTATTTCATGATGATTCATGTACTCATCTTATTTCTCTCCCTCTACCAGTGTGTTAGCTTCTTGAAGACACAGAATGGGTTCCACTAATCTTTATATCCCCTGCAGTGTCTCTTTCAGTGCAGAGCACATAATAGGTAATCGATAAATAGTTGTGAATTTAACAGAGTTCTTGTTTTACCCACCCACAATATTTCTCCTTCCCCTTTCATTTTGTTCCAGTCTTTCACAAAAATCTCACTTCTTGAATCAAACCCTCCTGACTTCTGTAGTCCTCAGTGAAATCTACTTTCTCAGAATTCTTGTACCAATTGACTCTTGTAAACTAGCCCTTTGTTAGGTTTTATATGGCATAGTCATTGTCCATGAGTTGCAGCACAGAGCGTGATCTATAAAGATTCTCAATAAATATTTGTTGAATAAATCAATATACCAACCTTGCTTCACCAATTGTAAGACCTCCAAGATAGGGACTATGTCTCATAAATCTTCTGTATCTGTCTAGAGGACTCACCCTATGATAGGTGGTCCATGAATATGCATTGATTTGCTGGCTCTTGGATTTTCACTACAAGTCTTCCTTTTCCTTCCTGTTGTCCAGTTGTCAGCATGTGATTATGCTGATGAGGTCTCTGAATTGTCTCCCTGATTTCCTCATCCAGCATAAGCAAGGTCATGTTGCAGATACATGGCATCTTTTTACCAGTTCCTTTTGAAATTCTGTCCTTAATTCAGGACCATGCCTTCTCACAGAGACAAATTGCTTATAGATTTGGGATTGAGTGGGAAAGGTTATGGTTAGGATGGAGAGATGGCAGGTTGGGGATTACAAAGTGCAAATCTTGGCTGGGAATGATTTCACAGAACTTGTTTACTGGACCTTCCCATATAGTATATGTGGGAAATAAGCCATTCCATGTATTCCTTACATTGCATTAAGATAAGGGTAATGTATCATAATGTAAGGGTAATTCATGATACACCAATGAATGAGTAGGCCAGCTCCCTGAATGTCATGAAATTGAATAGTAGATCTAAAAGAATCAGTAAGAAATATTTATATAATATAATAATAATTTGTCAGTACCGTACAGTAAACATGCAGAGGCCAACAGAGGCTAATATCCAGATTTCCTGAAGATAGACTAGTCTACTTAGAAGAAAGGTAGACCTGGAGTAAGAAGGCATCTAATGTTATACTGTGCATCTCTGAAGTACTTAGCTATACTTGGTGGTGGCAGTTGGTTGTATGGTTTTGGCAAAAAAAGGGCTTGAAGTTTTACTACCCTGGATGCCATCTACACTGTTGCTAATCAATATAGTTGGAAGATGAAAACACAGAGTACATAGAATATGGTCCTTAACTACTCCTTCCAGTCTTCTTTGCAGTTGGAGAGAGGGAACAGGATTGACAACTGTCACCAAGGCATAACTGATGTTTCACTGGACCAAAGAATGAGTTCAATATTTTACTGAGCAGTAGACTAGCCAATATGCATATTTGTTTTTCTTTACTATCATTTTATATTTATTTATTTGTGATTTTATTGGCTTGTATGATTTAAAAGGTCTTTATTTTAAATGCAGGTAAACCGAGGACATTTGACCCGGATTTCAAGGGGCCTGTTGCCAACAGGTAAGCAATTCTTCCCATGAGAATATAGTTTTTTAACAAACACACTAAGCTCTTTTTTTTTAGATTACCTTTTTTGTAATTAGAAAAGTTGTGTGTTTGCAGAAAAATTATGCATAAAATACAGGGTTCCCATATCCACTATATTATTAATACCACCCATGCTGTGGTACTTTGTTACAATTGATAAAAGCACATTTTTATAAGTGTAGTATAAACTATAGACTGCAGTTTAACTTATAGTTTACTGTTTGTGTTGCATAGTTTTATGGAATTAAAAATATTTATTCTATTAACATATATATAATCCAAAATTCCCTTTTAACCACATTCAAATATATGATTCATTGCTGTTAATTACATTCGCACTTTTGTGCTACCATCACCACCATTCGTTACTAAAACTTTTCCATTGTTCCAAACAGAAACTCTGTACATGATAAGCCTTAACTCCCTATTCCCTCCCCCGTGTTCCATGGTAAACAATATTCTAGGTTCTGACTGTATGAGTTGGCTTCTCCTCATCATTTCATATCAGTGAAATCATAAAATATTTGTCCTATTATGTCTGTTCTTATTTTATTCAACGTAATGTGTCCAAGGTTCTTCCAAGTCACGTGTGTCAGAACTTCATTCCATTTTAGGGATGAGTAATATTCCATTGTATGTTGTGGTGTTTTGGAGCTGGATGTACCAGGGAAAAACATGTTCTTAAACTGAATCCCTTCCTGTGGGTGTGAGTCCATTGTAAGTGGGACCCTTTAATGAAGTTACTTCAGTTAAGCTGTGGCTCGCCTCAATCAGGATTGGTCCTAATCCTATTACTGAAGTCCTTTAGAAGCAGAATGAAATTCAGACTGATAGCCAAAAAGCCATGAGAAGCAGGAAGATGAAGATCAATGGAACCCAGAAGAGCAGGGAGAGGCCAGCAGAGTCTGCCGTGTGTACTGACATGTGACAGAGGAGCCCAGGACAAAGAAGCACAACCGCCAGTCCCAGAATGCCAGATTTCAGGATAAGCATCACTGTGATGATGCATTGGTTTGGACTTTTTCCTAGCCTCAGAACTGAGCTAATAAATTCCCATTGTTTAAGCCAACCTATTACATGGTATTTGCTTGAGCAGCCAAGGAGACTAAACACATTTATATATCATATTTTGTTTATCCATTCACCAGTTGAAGGACCCTTAGGTTGCTTCCATCTTTTGGCAGTTGTTAATAATGTTGCTGTAAACATCAGTGTGCAAACACATGTTCAAATCCATATTTTCAATTATTATGGGTATATACCCAGAAGTGAGATTGTAAGGTCGTATGGGAATTCTATACTTAACTTTTTGAAGAATTGCCAAACCGTCTTCAATAGTGACTGCACTGTTTTATATTTTACCACCAATAAATAAGTCTTTCTATTTTTCCACAATCTCTCCAACTCTTATAATTTTCCATTTTTAAATATTAGACATTCCAGTGAATGTAAAATGGTATCTCAAAACAGTTTTAATTTGCATTTCCCTAATAACTAAGGATGTTTAGCTTCTATTCATGTGCCTCTTGGCCATTTGTATATTATTCTTTGGAGAAATGTCTAGCCCAGTCTTTTGACCATTTTTTAATTGGGTAATTTATCTTTTTGTTGCTGAGTTGAAGGATTTAAGGATATTAAACCCTTATTGGATATGTGGCTTCCAAATATTTTTTCCCATTCTGTGGGTGTCTTTTTTCCTTTCATAATGAAGTCCTTTGATATGCAAAAGTTTTTAATTTTCATAAAACCTCCTTTATTCTATTTTCTTCTTTTTTGCTTGTGCTTTAGGTGTGAAGTCGAAGAAACCATTGCCTAATATAAGGTCCTAAAAATGCTTCCCTACATTTTCTTCTAGAAGTCCTGGCTCTTACATTTAATCTTTCATCCATTTTGAGATGATTTTTGTATATGGTGTGAGGTAGAGTTTCACCATCATTCTTTTGCAAATGGAGAACCTTTTTCCCAGCACCACTTGTTAGACTATTCTTTCCCATTTATCAGATGCCCATAAATGTGAGGATTAATTTCAATTGGTCTACATATTTGTCCTTGTGCTGGTATCATGCTGCTTTAATTATTATAGATCTATAATAAATTTTGAAATCAGGAAGGATGAGTCACCAACTTTATTCTTTTTCGAGATGACTTTGGCTATTCAGGGCCCCTTACCCTTTCATATAAATGTGATGGTTGGCTTTTCAATTTCTGGAAAGCAGGCTGTTGGAATTTTGATTGGGATTGCATTGAATCTGTAAATTACTTTGGGTAAAATTGACATCTTAACAATATTTAGTCTTTCAATCCATGAGCATGAAATGTCCTTCCATGTATTTAGGTCTTTGATTTCTTTTAGCAGTGTTTTATAATTTTGTGAATACAAGCTCTTTACATCCTTGTTAAACTCATTCCTAGATATTTGATTCTTTCTTCTGCCTGCTCCAATCTGCTGTTAAAACTCTCTGGGAATTTTGTATTTCAGCTATTGTGGTTTTCATCTTTTTAGTTCCTTTTTAAAATGTCTCTTTATTGGGATTCTCCTATTGTTCATTCATTGTTTCCCTGATATCCTTTAGTTCTTTCTCTGTATCTTCCTTTATCTCCTTGAACATATTGAGGATCATTTTTAAAAAGTTTTTGTACAGTATATCCACAATCTATTCTTCGTCACTGATGTTTTCTGGATTTTTATTCTCTCTCTCTCTCTCTCTCTCTCTCTCTCTCTCTCTCTCTCTCTCTCTCTCTCTCTCTCTCTTTTTATGGGCAAAAAATCTTTTTTTTGCACACCATATGTCTTAGTTTGTAAGCTGCTGGATTGCAATATACAAGTATTAGAATGGCTTTTATAAAGAGTATTTAATAAATTACAAGTTTACAGTTCTAAGCCTATAGAAATTCTAAACTAAGGCATCCAGGGAAAGATACCTTAAGTCAAGGAAGGCCGATAGGTCAGGAATACCTCTATCAGCTGTGAAGGCACATGGCTGGCATCTGCTGATCCCTTGTTCCTGGGCTTCATTGCTTTCAGCTTCTGTTCCTGTGGGGGTTCATCATTTTGCTTCTCTGGAGCTGGCTTTCATCTCTTGGCTTCCCTTGGCTCTCTCCAAGTTCTGGATTGTTTAACATGTCATGGTGATGTCTGTTAGGCTCCAAGCATCTCTAGACATCTGTGTCTCCGTTCTCCAAGTGTCGGCATCTGTGTCAGCTCTGCTGTGAAGTTACTGTCAGCTCTCTCTCTGTTGGCTCTGAGGTTTCTGTTATTTCTAACTCTCTCCAAAATGTTTCCTTTTTAGAGGATTCCAGTAGACTATAATCAAGACCCACCCAGAATGGATGGAGTCACATCTCCCTCTAATCAAAGGGCCACACCTACAATTAGGCATCTCACATCTCTGTGGAGATAATCTAATCACAACCTTCTACATATACTGTTAAATCAGGATTAAAAGCAACAGCTGATCCCACAAGATTGGATCAGAATTAAAGCATGGCTTTTCTGGGGTACATAATATTTTCAAACTGGCACACCATATATTTTAATATTTTAAAATATGAATTCTGGGACTTATTCCCTGATATGTCTGTTTCTTCAATTTATAACCAGCTAGTGATGTGACAGAGAAATTTTGAGCATCAGAAACTATCAAAACCAAGGAAATCTAAGGAAAAAAATCTTTTACCATCTTTGTAAAATCTTTTACCATCTTGGCATTGGCGTGAACCCCCTGTTTGAGTTCAGCTGTGCTCTCAGGCAGGTCAGCCCAAGACAAATGCAAAGAGCATTTGTCTCCCTGTCATTTCTGGGTGTGCATCTTTCTGGGCCTGTACTTGTTGCTGGTTTTAGGGTTTACCTGCTTACAAGAATTTTAATGCCCCCTCTAATCCCCTGGAAACAGATCTTCTCCCTCTCCTGACTCTTCTGTTGCAGGGCTTAAAACAGATGAGTCTTTGTCCCAGGTAGTCCACCTAGTTTCTAGCTGCTTTTGTTGTCTCAAGCTGCTTTTGCTTCAAGGGCAAATTCTGCTAAGGGTAAGCTGGAGAGGACTTTCCCACTTCAGTCTTTCCTAGCCCAAACAGGGTCTGTGTTCCAGAAAGGGAGAGCTGGCCAGCTCCAAATTACCCTGCGGAGAGGTTGAGGGAGGGGCCAGGAACAGTAGCAGAAGCGTCTTCCGCAGCTACCCAAAGCTGTGCCGCCTTTACTCAGACCTACCCAGCCAATGCAGCCTTATCATCCCTCCTCTGCAGCTCTGAGGAAGTGCACTGTCTTTAAGTCTCCTCTGCCGACTTTGTCCTAGGTGGTTAGGAACAATGGCTTCCATCAGCACCAGGTCTCCGGCAATCTGAAGTAGCTTAATCAAAAGCAGTGATCATCGACCAATGGAATTGAATAGAGTGCTCAGATATAGACCCTCTCATCTATGGACATTTGATCTTTGATAAGGCAGTCAAGCCAACTCACCTGGGACAGAACAGTCTCGTCAATAAATGGTGCCTAGAGAACTGGATATCCATATGCAAAAGAATGAAAGACCCATATCTCACACCCTATACAAAAGTTAACTCAAAATGGATCAAAGATCTAAACATTAGGTCTAAGACCATAAAACAGTTAGAGGAAAATGTAGGGAGATATCTTATGAAACTTACAATTGGAGGCGGTTTTATGGACCTTAAACCTAAAGCAAGAGCACTGAAGAAGGAAATAAATAAATGGGAGCTCCTCAAAATTAAACACTTTTGTGCATCAAAGAACTTCATCAAGAAAGTAGAAAGACAGCCTACACAATGGGAGACAATATTTGGAAATGACATATCAGATAAAGGTCTAGTATCCAGAATTTATAAAGAGATTGTCCAACTCAACAACAAAAAGACAGCCAACCCAATTACAAAATGGGAAAAAGACTTGAACAGACACCTACCAGAAGAGGAAATACAAATGGCCAAGAGGCACATGAAGAGATGCTCAATGTCCCTGGCCATTAGAGAAATGCAAATCAAAACCACAATGAGATATCATCTCACACCCACCAGAATGGCCATTGTCAACAAAACAGAAAATGACAAGTGCTAGAGAGGATGCGGAGAAAAAGGCACACTTATCCACTGTTGGTGAGAATGTCAAATGGTGCAACCACTGTGGAAGGCAGTTTGGCGGATCCTCAAAAAGCTGAATATAGAATTGCCATACGACCCAGCAATACCATTGCTAGGTATCTACTCAAAGGACTTAAGGGCAAAGACACAAACGGACATTTGCACACCAATGTTTATAGCAGCGTTATTTACAATTGCAAAGAGATGGAAATAGCCAAAATGTCCATCAACAGAAGAGTGGCTAAACAAACTGTGGTATGTACATACGATGGAATGTTATGCAGCTTTAAGACAGAATAAACTTATGAAGCATGTAATAACATGGATGGACCTAGAGAACATTATGCTGAGTGAGTCTAGCCAAAAACTAAAGGACAAATACTGTATGGTCCCACTGATGTGAACCGACATTCGAGAATAAACTTGGAATATGTCATTGGTAACAGAGTCCAGCAGGAGTTAGAAACAGGGTAAGATAATGGGTAATTGGAGCTGAAGGGATACAGACTGTGCAACAGGACTAGATACAAAAACTCAAAAATGGAAAGCACAATAATACCTAATTGTAAAGTAATCATGTTAAAACACTGAATGAAGCTGCATCTGAGCTATAGGGGGTTTTTTTTGTCTGTCTGTTTGTCTTTTTTTTACTATTATTATTTTTATTTTTTCTCTATATTAACATTCTATATCTTTTTCTGTTGTTTTGCTAGTTCTTTTTCTAAATCGATGCAAATGTACTAAGAAATGATGATCATGCATCTATGTGATGATGTTAAGAATTACTGATTGCATATGTAGAATGGAATGATTTCTAAATGTTGGGTTAATTTCTTTTTTTTCTTTAATTAATAAAAAAAAAAAGGACAAGGTCTCCACGGTCACACACACACACACACACACACACACACAAAAGCAGTGATCAGTGATCAGGGGGGCGCCAGTCCCACCCCCACTCACCCTCAACCTCAGAGAAGGGGATTTTCATGTCCTTCTCTGTCACCAGCAAACTACACCAGGGCTCACTGACACCCCTCCCCCCCCACACACACACACATTGCTACCTGCCACAGAATGTGGGATGGACATTGGTAACCGCCACAGAAACAACAAGTTACCAGGATTGACCGTAATTGATCTGCTTCTTTCTCCCACTCTTCCTTGGATGCTGTACAGTGTTCTACTGGACCCCAGAGTTTTAAAATAGTTGATTTAGCTAGTTCTTTGTTTACTATTTGTTCTGGTAGAGGGACTGGATCGTCCTACTCTAGTCTCTGCCCTTTTTGAAAGCTTATTTTTTGGTACAGTTTCCTGGAGAATTGTGTCTACTCTGAGGCGAAAGTAATTAATTCTGCCAAGATTTCCCCTCATTCACACAGGGAAAGTATACAGAATAAACCTTTCCATGAGTTATGAATGGCCTCTTCTGTTCAGCAGGTGAATGGCCTTAGGTTACTAGACTGAAGGCTTGATTTTTCAAAAGGAAAAATCAAGAAAAGCTTTATAAGTTTTAACCAGTGTGTGGAGAAGCAAACGCATTTGAATAGTTGCTTTATGCTCATTTTCACTCTGTGTCTCACCTTTGCAAATGTAGAGTTGCTATGCCAACTTCTCCCACCCCATATATTTGTACCACTTGGCTTCCAGAAGCAGAGCACTTTCTGAGAGATGGCCACACACCAATGTATCATGTATGTTTCAGAATACTTTAAAATGATCTCAGAAAATATATATTATCTCAGCTGATGCTTTTCCCCACATCAAAGATGTATAGCATTTTAAAATTATCCACCTATTCATAGGCCTCCTTTATTATTATTTTTTACCCTCTGTTCCTAATCTTTGTGCTAATCAAAAAGCAGGCTGTGGGGTAGAATGGTTAAAGATGAAGATGCTTAATCTGTGGGTTGCTGTTTTCTGCTTAACTTTGACTTTGATTTCTGAAAGTTGTATGATATAGCAAACTGTGGTATGAAATAATGATCAACATGCTTATTCTCACTTGCCAACCATTAGAATATGCATTAACACTTACCATTATGTGCCTGTATCTCAGCTTTAAACAGATGTGCACTCGGTATATACTGTTTGTAAAATGCCAAATCATTTGTTTTAGCTTACTCATTTGAAGGTGTACTGATGCCTTCATTAGAATGAGTCTGAAATCACTTTCATTCTCTGCATTGTAACACCATAAATATGTTTTGTTGTACAGTTTACGAACAGCAGCAATCAGTGTGATGGTTACTTTTACTCTAATTGCAATCATTTTGCAATAACTAATTTGTGAAAATTGAATCTAGTCCATTTGGCTTGAAGGGGTCTATAGATATAACCAGATTCAACAGTAACAGTGATGATAATAATAATAATAATAATAATAAAGTAATGATAAATGCCACATTTGGGCAGAAGAAATATAGATAGAGATGTGCCTTTTCTAGCCTTAGAAAAGAAAGGAGTTAGGGCTGGCTGGCTTTAGGTATGGGAAGGAAATGAGCTCTCCCTATATGTAGTTATTTTTAATTTCATGATGGTACCAGACAAGTCCAGGTTTAGTCTAAATAATTGTATAATCACTATGAGGAAAGTAATTTATTTTTATCTGGGGCCTTTTGTGATACCTCAGGTACCACAAAGGCTTTCAAAGGGAAAATAGTCAATATATGGGCATATCCCCCTACCCTTCATTCAAAGAACAGAAGAAAAAATTATAAAGCCACAGGTGCATTTCCACAGAGAGATACAGCTGGCCCGTTTGTAACTTTGTCAGGCTGCAGGGTTCGTACTGCCCTTCCTGGGAAAATAATTGGGTAGTTTAGGAGTGAGGGAGAAATCCCCAGTTCTTCACATCACCACGAACAGCAGTGCAAGCTTTAATAATGCCTTTTGCTTTCATAATGTAATTCTCCTTCTAAGAGGTCAAAAGTCTTCTCAGGTATTTAGACAGATACAGCACTCTGCTGTCAGCTTCCAGTGCACAAGGACATTATTTTGTGCCTAGTCACCACCCAACTGTTTTTTGAGAGGAGGAGAGAGAATAATGGCATTGGAATAGAAGATAACTCAGTGTTTCATTTGTTCTCATATACTCCTAAGAAATGGACAAATGCCCCATCATATTAACAGAAAAAGTGATTTGATAGTTTAAAGGTGTTTGACAAGCCTCCTTGAAAATGAGAGTCTCCAGACCCCTTTACTTTCCCCCCTATATCCAATAGAATAAAAAAAATTGGTTAGAATGAGATTTGTAAATTGAAAGCAGTGTCCAGTGCTTTCCTTGGCAGTACATTGGAGGGTAGAAATGAATGTACATTGAAAACAAAGAAATAAAAGTTATTTTATAAGATGCTACATAAGAAATTCCTCTTGTAATTTAGAACTTCAGAAAATGTTCATTTAATGGATAATTCAGATACTTGCTTCTGTTAGATGAGGAGAGCTATGTAATCCACTGCTTCTCTTTTTGTACTGGTTTATAGGAAGCTCACTGATAGATTTCGTTTTGGTGCCAGCAACTATATTAGCATTTGAGTAAAGAATTTCTTTTCAGGACTTTGATTTTCTATTTCTATTTCAATAAATCTCTTACATCCAGGTGCTTTAGGTCATTTTATTTACGATCCTTTCTCAAAAACAAGAACAACAAAAAAATGCAACCTATAGGTGCATAAAGAGAAAGGAAAACCTTGCATATCCCATAACTGCATTTTTTCTGCTTTGTACACAAAACAGATGGACACAGACTAATCAAATTGGTGGATTTCAAGTGCTGAAAATAACTTATTATAGAAGGTGGAAAATCGGTCTGAAATTTAATAAGATGCATTTCCTTTTACCTGTAGCATTGAGGGGTGATAAGTTCACTGTTATGAAGGGGTTCAAGGGGAGAATAATGAGATGTTTTTAGGGATGTTGCAGAGGGGATTCATTTCTATAAAGGAGCTGAAGCAAATAACCTCTAAGTCCTTTCCAGTCCTGAGATTCTATGATTCAATTCTTAATGCCAAAGCACAGAAGGAAGAGTTCAGTTCAGCTTCTGGCCTAAGTGATAAACGTATCAAGCACTTTGCTGATGCCTGCCACACATTCTTGTGAATTCTAGTATGCCATTATCAAGTAGACATTGCAAATTATTGTGCTAGCACAATGCTGTCTCCTAAATGTATGCAGTTTTCAGTTTCCATATTTGCTTCTTGTTGACATATTTGTATGCTTCTTGTCACTGTGGAAGGAGCTTAAATATCTAAAGGACGAAGAATCCATTATCATGGAAAAATAAAAGGAAAAGGTTATAGAAAAAAATGTGTGAAGTTCACACAAAAAAGGTACGTTTGGTGTTGAAAACTGTGTGAGAGATGTTCTGAACTATTTTGACTGGTAAAATAATTTGAAATAAAAAGTCTACATTCATCATACTGCCCGTCAAAATTTTTAGATAGTCTTAAAATGTGGAAGAAAATGAAGGAAATAAAAATAAATAATGTCCCTGAATGGCTAATTCTTCAAAATGCAAATGTAAATTTGAAAATGTGCTCTAAACCTGGCATTCTCTTCATTCTAAATGGAGCAGATAGCCTAATGTGACCAATTATTTATCAGTGTGACTCTTTTCCACAGAAAAATGTAGACTAACACACGTTTTTAATATTTGCTGTCTACCCCTTTTATTCTCCTAAGGTGAGCTTATTCTTTTCTTTGATTTTACACTTTTAAAAATCTCCACCAACAAATAATTCTTTATAATGATGAAAATAACCAACAAAAATAGTACTTTTAAATATCTGGAGCACCTTTAAATCAAGGTATTTAAAGGAAATTATTCATTAAGTGAATGTTTCTTGTGTTCTAGGCACTGTGCTAGGTGCTGGGAATACAAAGATAAATTAAGCCAACTTTCTCACCCAAAGGAGCTTGCAGTCTAGTAGGAGAGATAGATGTTAAAGAGATTAATGTGATAAATGAAATAACAGAATTATTGACAGGGACTCTGGAAACAAAGGAGAATGTGTCTAGTGTTGCCAGAGGTAGGAAAAGGGGAATCTGGAAAAGCTTCAGAACAGATATAACACTTGAGTTGGTTCTTAAAGACGTTCCAAGAAGAGCCAACAGCATGTGTCAATACAGAGGCCCAAGAATGTGTTCTGGAAAAGGTCTGATGTAGGAGGAGCACCCACTGTACACATGTAGGGGTGGCGGGAGGCATGAGGAGCAGGGCTGAGGTGGGGAGAAATGGTGCCGAGGATGTAAGAAGGAACAAAATCACCGTGTGTGTGTACATTCTAAGGAGTTTGGTATTCTATTCTGTAGTCCTTGAGGAGGAGACAATTGATGGATTTTAAGTAAGAAATTGACAGAATCAGATTTGCTTTTTAGAAATCTTTGCTTGGCAAGCCCTAAGAGAACACTGTTCTGTACAAGGTCCTATGGCAGGTCCATGCTGGGCAGTAGGTACAAACCTCCTAAACATAACCCGAGTTTCAGAATTATTCCTTGTCTTGTTTTGTATGTTTGTGTTGGGGAAAGAAACTTTGCAGTCAGAGACATTAAAGGCTACAGTATAATGAGGTAAGTAGTATATAGAAGTATAGGTTGCAATGGAAACAGCAAGGAAAGAGCTTAATCATGTGTCAGTGAGAGGATAGTTTTCCATAGTCAGTGATGTTTAAAGAGCGTTGAAGAAACTGAACTTTAAGTTGTGCTTCATGTAGGAAAAGACAAAGGGTAATCCACAGAGAGATAGATATGTGAAGAAAGATAGTCTGTCTCTGCATGACTCATAATAGGGTACTGTAAGTACTGTAATTACAGTAGTGGAAGGAAGGAGATAAATGATGGAAAATAAAATTATTTAGATCTCAAGGGCCAGATCATGAAAAGAATTCTATACTAAGGTATGAAATTTGAACTTTACAGTAAAAGACAAGAAATGAGTGGTGAGTCTCATATTGTTTTTAATTTGGGGGAGTTGCATGGTTAAATTTCCTTCATTTATCTCTATTTACCTACTTTCTTCACTCCCTTGGTCCTAGACCTTCTACTCTTCTCTTTCTAAAGTCTGTTTTTTTGGTAAACTCATCCAGGCCCTTGACTTTAAAGATTATCTATATGCCAACAACTTCCAAATTTGTGTCTCTATCTATGACCCTTCCATTTACATCCCAAATTCTATCTATTCATCTGCCTATTTGACATTTCCACTTGAAGTTCTAATATATAATAGTTATTCAAACTTAATTTGGCCAAAACAGAACTCTTGATTCCCACCCTCCTGCCGTTTCCAAAGCTCTAACACCTCCTCCCCTAGCCTTTTCCATCCCAGTTAGCGATACCAGCATACACCGTTTCCCTCAGGTTACAGATCCTTGGTTTCCTCTTGTTTTCTCCTATTACACATGCAACCCATCAGCAAGTCTTATTGTCTTTAGTTCCAAACCATTTCCCCCAACCACTTACTTCCCCATCTTTCCTGATTTCACTATTGACCACAACACTGTAAATCCTGCCAATACTCTTGCACTTAACTCCGGAATGATCTCCCTTATTTCACTTCTGGTTTTCTTGAATGCATTTTCCCAGTCCTTGAATGAGCTTTCAAATTATAAATTAGGACATGCTACTCTTCTTCTTACATACAGTCAATAGCTTTTCATGATGCATAGATTAAAACCCAGACACAGAGGGTCCCACATGATGGCTTCTGTCTAATTTGCTGATCCTCCCCACCACTTTCCCTCTTATCTTCTCATTATAATCATACTTGCCTTTTTTCCATTTCTTGAACGTCCTGATAGGACTTGGCATCTGTTTGTTCCTCTGTCTAAAATGCTTTACCCCTAGATCTTTGCATGGCTTGTTCCATCTTATCACCCAGTTCATAACTCAACTGCCACCTGCCCGAGAACCCTTCATGACACCCAGTAACTCTCTACACACAACATTTGACTATACTTTTGTAGTATTTGTTAGTATTGAATATCGCTTTGTTCATTTATTTGCTCATTTATTTATTGTGTTGTCTAGAATAAAAGATCATGAAGTTGTCCGTTTTGTTCACCTGTGTATCCCCTAGGCCTAGACATGTTCTCCAAATGTAATATGTGGTTGTTGAGTGACTAAATAACCCAACATTGTGGCTTCAAAATCGAGGATGGATAGAAGTTTCTTGAAATGAAGGCAAGTTGCCATTTAGAAGATTATAGGCATACCTCATTTTATTGTGCTTTGCCTTATTGTGCATCGTGGATATTGTATTTTTTTTACAATTTAAAAGTTATGGCAACCCTGCATCGAACAAGTGTATCAGTGCCATTTTTCCAACAGCATGTGCTGACTTCATGTCTAGGTTTCACAATTTGGTGATTCTCACAATTTGTCAAACATTTTCATTATTATTATATTTGTTATGGTAATCTTTGATCAGTGATCTTTGATGTTACTACTGTAGTTTTGAGATATCACAATCTGTGCCCATAAAAGAATGCAAACGTAATTGATAAATGCTGTGTGTGTTTTGACTGCTCCTCCTAACAGCTGTTCCCCTATCTCTCTCTCTCTCTGTCTTTGGGCTTCCTATCCCATGAGACACAACAATATTAGTATTAAGCCAATTAATAATCCTACAATGGCCTCTAAATGTTTGGGTGACAGGAATAGTCACATGTCTCTCAATTCAAATCAAAAATTAGAAGTGATTAAGCTTAATGAGGAAAACATGTTGAAAGCTGAGACAGACCAATAACTAGGGCCTCTTGTGCCAAACAGTTAGCCAAGTTGTGAATGAACAGGAAAAGTTTCTGAAGAAAATTAAAAGTCTACTCCAGTGAACGCACAAATGATAAGGAAGTGAAACAGGCTTATTGCTAATAGGAAAAATTTTGGTGGGTCTGAATGAAAGAATAAACCAGCACAACAATTCCATAGGCCAAAGCCTAATCCAGAGCAAACCTTAGCTCTGTTCAATTCTAGGAAGACTGAGGAAAGTGAGGAAGCTGCAGAAGAAAAGTTTGAAGCTAGCAGAGATTGACTCATAAGGTTTAAAGAAAGGAGCAGTCTTCATAACATAAAAGTGCAAGATGAAGCAACAAGTGCTGATATAGAAGCTACAACAAGTTATCCAGAAGATATAGTTAGAAAAATTGATGAAGATAGCTACACAGAACAGTAGATTTTCAATGTAGATAAAAGAGCCTTATATTGGAAGAAGATGCTATCTAGAATTTTCAAAGCCAGAGAAGAAAAATCAATACCTGGCTTCAAAGCTTCAAAAAGGACCGATTGACTCTTTTGTTAGGGGCTAATGCAGCTGGTGACTTTCAGTTAAAGTGAATGCACATATACCATTCTGAAAATCCTAGGGCCCTTAGAAATTATGCTAATTGTACTCTGCCTGTGCTCTGTAAATGGATCAACAAAGCCCGGGTGGCAGCACATCTGTTTGAGACCCACTGCCCAGAAAAGAAGATTCTTTTTAAAATATTACTGCTCATTGATAATATACCAGCTTACCCATGAGCTGTACAATGAGATTAACGTTTTCATGTCTGCTAACACAATATCCATTCTGCAGCCCATGGGTCAAGGAATAATTTTGACTTTCAAGTTTTATTATTTATTTAGAAATACATTTCCTAAGGCCATAGCTGCCATGGATAGTGTTTCCTCCAATGGATCTGGGCAAAGTCAATTTGAAAACCTTCTGGAAAGGATTCACCATTCCAGAGGCCATTAAGAGCATTTGTGACTGATGAGAAGAGGTCAAAATATTAACATTAACAAGACTTTGGAAAAAGTTCATTCTAACATTCATGGATGATTGGTTCGAAATTACAGAGGAGTAACTAACTCAGATGTGATGGAAATAGCAAGAGCACTATAATTACAAGTGG
Source organism: Tamandua tetradactyla (assembly GCF_023851605.1). Classification (NCBI taxonomy): domain Eukaryota; kingdom Metazoa; phylum Chordata; class Mammalia; order Pilosa; family Myrmecophagidae; genus Tamandua; species Tamandua tetradactyla. The sequence continues at coordinate 50,367,936 of NC_135337.1, forward strand.
AGTCTGAAGATATGACTGAATTGCTGCAATCTCATGATAAAACCTTAACAGATGAAAAGTTTCTTTTTATGAATGAGCAAAGAAAATGATTTCTAGAGATGGACTATATTCCTGGTAAAGATATTTTAACATTGTTGAAATAACAACAAAGAATTTAGAATACTACATAAACCCAGTTGATAAAGCAACACCTAGTTTTGTAGAAAATTGACTCCAATTTTCAAAGAAATTCTGCTCTTGGTAAAATACCATTAAACAACATCTCCTGCTACAGAGAAATTTCTTATGAAAGGAAGAGTCAATTGACATGGCAGACTTCATTGTTCTGTCTTATTTTAAGAAATTGCCACTGCTTCCTCAACTTTCAACAACCACCATCTTGACCAGTCAGCAGCCCTTAACATTGAGGAAAGACTCTTCAAGCAAAAAGATTACAACTCACTGAAGGCTCCAATGATGATTAAGCATTTTTTAGCAATAATTTATTTTTAATTAAGGTATGTACATTGTTTTGCTAGATATAATGCTATTACACAGTGAATAGACTATAGTAAAGTACAAATATAACTTTTATATGCAATGGGAAACCAAAAAATTCATGTAACTTACTTTATTGCAACACTCACTTTATTATGATGGTCTGGAACCCAACACCCAGTGTTCTAGTTTGCTAGCTGCTGGAATGCAATATACCAGAAATGAATGGCTTTTTAAAAGGGAAATTAATAAGTTGCTAGTGTACAGTTTTAAGGCCGAGAAAATGTCCCAGTTAAACAAGTCTATAGAAAAGTCCAATCACAGGCATCCAGGGAAAGATACCTTGATTCAAGAGGGCTGATGAAGTTCAGGGTTTCTCTCTCAAGTGAGAAGGGTAACAGTGAACACAGTCAGGATTTCTCTCTCAGCTGGAAGGGCAGATGGCGAACATAGCATCATCTGCTAGCTTTCTCTCTTGGCTTCCTGTTTCATGAAACTCCCCAGGAGGCATTTTCCTTCTTCATCTCCAAAAGTCTTGGCTCGTGAACTCTCTACTTTGTGGTGCTGCAGCATTCTCTGCTCTCTCCAAATCTCTTTCATTCTCCAAAATGTTTCCTCTTTTATAGAACTCCAGAAACTAATCAAGACCTACCCAAATGGGTGGAGACATGTCATCACCTAATCCAGTTTAACAACCACTCTTGATTGGGTTACATCTCCAGGGAGATGATCTAGTTACAGATTCAAACATACAGTATTGCTTAGAGATTATTCTGCCTTTATGAAATGGGATTTTGATTAAAATATGAATTTTCTAGGGGACATACATCCTTTCAAACCAGCATACCCAGTATCTCTGAGGGATGCCTGCATTTCAGTAATCCAGCTAAGAATGATTGAAAAAAACTTGAACTAAGGGAGTGGCTCCAGCAGAGAAGAGAGCTAAGAGGTGATAAGGAGGCAAAATCTGCAAGGCTTTGAGTCTGATTACATATTTGGGGTAGAAGAGAGAATCTAGCATGGCTGTACCTGAACAATTAGATGCATTGCAGGTACATTCACTAAAGTCTGGATCATGGAAGGAGGAGCAAGGATAAGCATGAAGGGCAAAGGAGCACAAAATTTCAGGTTTTGACATGTTGAGTTTGGGATGCCTGTGGCACATTCAGGTATAGATATCTAGAAGAAAGTCAGAGATATAAATATACTTCAGAAGTTCTTTGAAACATTGATATATCTCTTTTAACTAAATAAAGTCTCTAAACAAAGGGGAAATTTTGAAAGAACATCAAAAGCCTAATAGAAAAATGTGTAGGTCCTGTCCTCTTTTCTGAGAAATATTCCCTAACCATCATCTCCTTTACAGTGAACTTTAGGTGCACCCTACATTGGTGCTCCCAGAGTATTTTATGTGCTTATAATACTGTTTTGTGATTAGTTTGCTAGCTAAAGACTCAATTAAACTATGAGTTCCCCTAAGCTAACACTTCTCATAGTAGACCAGTGAGTGATAGTTTTGATTGTGTGACCCCTATTTCAGGTTTACCAATGATTTCCCATGGTCTAAAGAATTAACTCCCAGTGCCTTAGTGTGATATTCAAAGCCATACACAATTTCCCCCTACATATCTTCCTGAACTTCTCTCTCTCTAGGGTCTTTAGACCCTTGAATGTTGAGCCAATCCAATTGTGTGCATTTTTGCAATTCTCTGAAAATTTATTTTCAGTGCCCTAGAATTAATCAAACTCAGAGATGTAACCAGCACGAACAAACCTCACAAGAGACTGAAGTATAAAATCAGAATGCCAATGCAATAATTTACATAGAAAAATTTACTTGCTGAGCAAACCTGATGTTCATGTTGGCCTGACCAGCACATTGTCTCCTTTTAGGCAAGCTACCTGAGAGACCACATTTTCAAAAGGTTGTTTGATGAGTGAACAATCAGGAGGGAATGAGTGGAATGTCTAATGGCATGAAACTGTGCTGGCCTGTGGTGTTCATCAACCACTGAGGGATCCCCACTTCGACTTGACTTGGTGCCCTACACTGGAGAGTGCATGGCTGGGCAGAGCTGTTTAATCATCATATACACTTTTCTTTAAATATGTTAATTAAGGCTTGCTGGACTGGAAACCTTTCAGCCTCATTGAGTGATTCAGTAGATCTCTTCTTTAATTATGTGTTGATTTCATAGTTTAACTTTAAGAAAGCAGGATTACTTTCTGTATTCTCAAGTTTGGGGGAAGGACCTTACTGTCACATAAAGTGTTGGTCTTCCTGGTTCCATGCTCTGTCCAGGATCCATCTCCTCTAACCATAGCCTCATAGTACCTTCCTTCCACTATGAACCACACGTTTGCTTCGCAGCATGAGCTGTTTGTGATTGCTCTTTAGCTTCTGGTATACATGTGTTGTCTCAGCATCTGGATTATCATTCCATTGGAGGACAGATGTCTGCATAGGAGACATTCAATATATGTGTTAGTAACTAATGATGATGACTGGCTTTTTTCTCTCTTTCAATTTACTACTGACCACAGAACTCATTCCATGTATGTTTTTCTTCTTCTAAAGACTGGGATTATTTTCCCCAAGGCCATGATAAAAAATGTCTGGATCCTTTTAATTTGTATCCTCTCTCTCAAGAGTTTCCTTATCTGAAAACAAAAGAAGAAAAACGAATCTCTACATCCTGAGGAGATAATAACTGGCCTTTATCATAGGGCATCAATTGGAGCAACTTGAACTTTATTTTTCTAGACTTAGACCACAGGTCAAGAAAATGTTCATAACATAGACAAGAACTCTGCCAGCTGAGCCACCATGACCCGCCCTATTCATAACATTTTAATGGCTCTGTTCCGACATAAAAGGAAAGAGATAAAGATATTAAGCTGAAAGTTTTACACTGGCACCTGTAAATCTTTGACCTGCTTTGGCACAACATACTTAGATCCATACCTTATATAATTTCATGCCCTGACTGTGGACACTGCATACAAGCTAATTGAATTGAAAAACAGCCTAAGTTGGATTCCACAAGCAAGTAGCCCAGAGAACTCTTGTATTACACTTCTATTAACTTACGTAGTGTTTAGAAATTTGAATTCCCCTGTCACACCAATAATATTTGAAGATGGCATAGGATTTGTATAGCATCTTAGAAAGGGCTTTAAATAAATACTTCAGAATCCTAAAGTTCAGTCATATAAGTGAAGTTTATAGGGGATTGGAAATAAAGTGTGAGAGAAAGAAAGAAGTTAAGAATAACTGCTAGGTTTGTGACTTGAACAATAGGTAGATGATGATCCCTTATAAAAATGGAAATATTTGAGGAGGAGCAAGCTTGGAGGCTATTGCTTCAGTCAATACTCTGCTTTGTCTGTATTAAGTTTGAAATGTCTAATAGGGATATTTCTGGTTATGCTACATATGAGTCTAGAGTTCAGACAAGAATAAGGTCAGGGATAGAGATCAAGTTGGAGGTCTTCAGCTTATAGGTATTTAACTCCAAGTGTATGGATGAGATCACCTAGGAATTAGGATAGAAAAGAGGTTCAAAGACAAAATTCTAGACTTGACAACATTTGAAGGTCAGGCAGAGGTTAAGGAACCAGTAAGGGGAACTAAGAAGGAGCAGTGAATGAGTTGGGAGAGGAACCAGGAGAATGTGCTGGTGTAGAAGCTAAGAATAGAAAGCTTACAAAGGAATTTTTTTAAGTGGCCAACTATCCTGATTGCTTTGAGAGGTAAGTAAGATAAAAAATGAGAAGTAACCATTGGATTTAGCAACATGAGCATCATTATTGACCCTAGCAAGAGGAAGCTCAATGATGAAATGGGCACTAAAGCCTGACTGGGAAGAGTTAGTGAATGTGAGGTGAAGACTTGGAGATGGCCACAAGAAACAACTCTTTTAATAAATTTTACTGGGGGATGAAGAGAATCTTGGCTCAAAATAGAGTTTTCTGAATATGGGACACACTAGAACATGGTGGTGTGTGGTGATAGAGTTGATCCAGAAAGACATGATGATGCAAGAGAAAGGAAAGAGGAGATAATTATGGAAATGAAGTTCTAAAGTCAGAACCTAGAAGGGGCAATTGGAGAGTCTGGTCTCTGGAGGAACAGGGACTTATCATCCTTAGCTGCAAGAAGGCAAGCAGGGAATAGGGTACAGGTGCTGGCAGTTCAGTAGTTTTGAGGATGTAAAGAAGAGATTCTTGCGGATTGCTTTTATTTTCTTGATGAATTATGAGGTGAGGCATCAGACAGGAACAGGGATGGTGGGGGTAGGGGCGGTAGATCCAGTATATAAGGATTGAGGAAAGAAAAAAATATGAAACAATCATGTTGAAAAGGGAGAAATGAACATATATATATTGCATTTTTCTACATAGAGAATGTTATGGTTGTCTTGGGAAGATTTAAGGGAACACGTAAAAATTGTTCCCTGTTCTGATGGAGCTTAACAATTAATATATACACATGAGACTTAAATTATATGACCCGGTAGATTCTGAGGTCACTGAAGTTGGGTGGCAGTACCCTAGGAGGATCTTTTTTTTTTTTTTTTTTGCATGGGCAGGCACCAGGAATTGAACTCCGGTCTCCAGCATGGCAGGCAAGAACTCTGTCACTGAACTACCATGGCCTGCCTCCTAGGAGGATCTTGAAGAATAATTTGAAGAAAGAATCATGCTGTCTGAAAAGGAGATAAGTAGTATCTGCTGTGTGACAGGAGAAAGCATTTGCAAAGTACGTTTGCTTGGTCAGGTCAGAAAGCAGAGGCTAGATATAACATGCAGCTGAAAAATGGAGTGGACTGGACATATGTATGCAATATGGAAGATCAAACTGACAGGATTTCCTTTCAGTTATAATGGGAAAGGAAAAGTGGAGATCTAGGCAGATTCCAAATCACACATGACTTTATCCCTTCATTCGTACCTCTTATCTGTACGATAAGAGGTACGATACTCTGTGGGGCACACAAAAATAAATAAGACACAGATGATGTACTCAATGAACTAAAAATTTAAATCACTACTGTCTATAAAAGAAAATGAATGGCACATTAAATAAAGATACAAGTGTCATTTTGGAGGACAGAGGAAAAGGAACAATGACTCCTGATTGGAAGGATAAAGAAATGTTTCATGGAGGTCATTTGAGCTGAACCTTGAGAGGGGAGAATGATTCTGACAAGTAAAGAATGAAGATGCTCATACTCACGGAGGCTTGTGCTATAGGTCGAGTTTGCTGGAAACAGACACTGAGACAGAGTCTCAGTCTAGTGGAGAGGGCCACTAGAAGCAAAAATTAAGAGCTCAAGCTATTTGTCAGGGATCAACACCTAAGAAAAAAAGAAGATAGTGGAAGAGTCTCAGTCTAGTGGAGAGGGTCACTAGAAACAAAAATTAAGAGTGCAAGCTATTTTTCAGGGATCAACACCTGTGAAAAAAAAGAGAAGGTAGTGGAAGTCACACAGAGAGAAATCCAACCTGCCCAATGCAGAGTTCTGGAGTCCTACCCCTCAGAGTGGTCTGAGGTATCTCTGAAGTGGCCTGGTCTTTATAAACCCACCTTACTCAGACCCTCTTTTTTCAGCTGCCCCAGGAAGCCATGACCTGGGATGAAGCAGTTCTGGGGCTGAGGCAGGCCTTGAAGATGCTGGTTGCTGGAGGCTGTCTGTGAGTCCAGCTGCCACAGCCAGCCACAGGCCCTTCCTCCAAGAGGAGGGGTATGAGTGGCTCATCTTTGGGGTTATGGTCTGGGTACATGGCATGGCCCATAAGTACTCCCAAGGTGCTGGAGCTGAGATTACAATGAAAGACCCTGTAGCAATGAACATGAACAGATATTTGGGATTACGGTGGGGCTTAATGAGGATCTGGTACTTTTTTCTGTGGGAATTTGTTAAGGAAATTAAGCAAGATCATCTAATGCTCTGCTTTCAGGAAATAATTCTAGGTAGCAAACCTGAAGCATCAGAAATTCACAGAGTTGTTGCCGTAGAATACAGCTGCCTAATGAATTCAGGGAGTGGCGAGATAGACCATGTATTGTGCCCATTTTCTTTTGGGCTTCTTCTTTTTGGGTAACAGTCTTCTTGGAGTTCCTTGAACTTAAAGACACTTGACCCTTCACCTTTACTATGATTACAATTAATATGATTGTAACTGGCCCATACTGCCCCCTTTTTAAAAACCTAATATTTATCTCTGTTACCATATATTCAACAAACGTAACTGTTTCAAAAGGCTATATTACCAATATATATTACCATTTGTTCTTCAAATACAGTTATACTTGGGCTGTTTACTACTGAATGGGTTTGTTTTCTATTTGCCCTCAATCACTCATTTTATGTATAATGTGTGCATTCTTTTATGATAGGGAGATGTATATTTTAAAATTGAAGGTAGTTTGCATTCAGAGTGGAGCAGGAGTCTGGGGAGTGGACTCAGCTGAGAAAGCAGCAGGCATGGGAGATAGCAGGCAGAGTTCAACGGTTTAGGACCTGGGGTGTGGCACTTTGTGACTGGGTGTGGACTGTGGAATGAGCACTTGGGACAATCCTAGAAGCAGCTTTCCCTTGCTACCCTTACCTATCCAGGTACCAGTAGTGTGGAGCCAGGTTCTCAAGCCCAAACAGAAACCACAGAGAATGCAGTTTTAATTGCTTCTCCTAATGTAATGACTGTGCAGGGTTTTGATGCCAAGGTTATTGTCTACTTAAACTTGTGAGGAAACAATTAGTGGGCAAATATATCAAACCTTATTTGGGTATTGGTAATTAATTTAAATCTTTTCCAACTTGTGTATTAATTTTTAAAATGAATATTTTCCTTGGTTGATTAAATAAGGAATTTTATATAATTACAGAAACCTTTCTAATTTAGTAATGAAAACTTCACTCGGGCATAACCTTTCACTTGATATAAGCTTGTCCAAATTCCACATATAGTGTCTAAAACAAAGAAAAGGCTTAATTTTTTTATTAGAGCAATTGCAAACTTACGAAAAAATCATGCCTTTCTGTTGTTAGCCTAGTAAATTGATAAAGTGATGACAAACCTCACTACTGTACATTTTTTAGTCCAGATATGATAAAATTAGATAAAACTTCTCATCACATATCATATTGTCATTTGGATTTCAGTTACTTATTGAAAATTTGTCTAAGATGCCACTATGTTTCATGATTCACAAGCATAGACATCACTCATCATACATTCTCAGAACCTTTGAATTTCAGATTACTGTGAGTTTATTTCAAACTGGTAGTCTCCTTCTATTTATTTGGTGAAGGTCTTCAAGAATGCATTCCTTCACATTGGCAAAACTGGAGACCCGTGAATTATGATGTTTCTTATATTTTCAATAATGTGTTGTTTATTCTTCATAGAACACCTTCTATCAGACATAGAAAAAATAAAACTTAGAAACAATGCTTAAAATTAAAGGAAAATTAATGTGCTCAAATTTTAAAGTAAAGACTTCACACCAGACCTAATGCTCTCCTACCGGTACCATATTTCTCTGTTTCCTTACTAAAAGCACACTGTAGTGTGCATTAACATTTTCTAGATCCTCTTGTATAGAAGGACAAGTTTATTCTGTAATGAGTGGAAAAGGTACTGTTCCTTTATACTTGTGCATTCAGTATCACAATTTTTTTTTTCAGATTTGGAAACCAAAGGTATAACCATATAAGCCATCTTCTCTATATTCATTATACATAATTCATTTTACTCTCATTCAATAAAAGGAGGAATGAAACTCCGTCTCTTCCTTCCTGGAAGAGATTTGATTGCTTATCCCACTGCCATCACCTTCTTCCCCAAAACCCTGATGTTGATGTTTGTGCATAATATGAGTGGCTGAATTTATGAATTTATTCCATGCTCTTGGTTTCCCTAAACTAAGTCATTATAATGTTCGTGTACAGTTTATTGCCTCTGTGTTCTATTTTGAATTAGTAGCCTTGTGTGCCTCTCTAAACTTACATGCCATTTGCATCATTTACAATTCAATTTCAGAGATAAAACTAATGCACATAAAACTTTAGGGAGTCGTTACGTGCTCATTCAGTGGTAGTGAGTGTAAGAGCAACAAGACTTACAATTATACATGGGAGAGCTCAGTTAAATGTTAAGGATAAGACTTGATAGAGGCAACAGCTTTTGAGCTAAGCCTTGAAAAGATGAGTAGAATGAGAATTTTGAAAGTTAATGATAGAGTATCCCAAGTGGGAAAAATAGCAAATAAAAAGGCAAGGAGTCTTAACCTAGCACATAGAATATTGTGCTAAGAGCAGTGCTTCACCCCTGTAGGTTTCCCAAATGAATATAAATAGTGTGAGCCCAATTGGCATTAGGAGTTGGGTCCAACTATTGATGAAACAACTTGTTTGATTGAGTTGTATCTCCTTTAAAAACTGACCCATTTCTTTCACTGAATTGATCATATATTGACTAATTGTCTTGATATATTGAGTAGATAAAATCTCAGCATCCTTAATGAGGAGCACAGCATTTTCTTTCAATATCCCTAATTAACTTTTGTTGCCTGAAGGTGTCAAAGTATAAAGAGTCCTTGGTCATAATCTTGTGGCCTGAGATTTAAATTCTAATTCCCTTAAAAATCAGAAACAATAATAACATATATTGAATGGTTTTTAAACCTCTGAGAATGTTCAGGGTAAATAAGATGTTAGTTAGAGCCACCACAGAAAGTATTTTGTTTTAAGGACTCTTGTTCATTTATTTAATTAGGTAATACATGGGAGGTAAATAATTCAAACAGTTCAGAAAAGGCATTCAGTCCCTAGCCCCCCAGACTCCACCCTCCAGAGATAGCAAGTGCTATTAATTCCTCATGTATCCTCTCATATAATGCATTTAAAAACAAATATTTGTATGTATATTTATCTCCCTTTATTTACATAAATAATAGGATGCTGTAATAATGTCCTGCACCTTTTTTTAAACTTAGCAATATACCTAGGAAATCAGTTTATCAGTACATGCCGAATAGCCTTGAAGGAAGCAATTAATGGTAAAATTTTTAAATTTTAAAGATTTTTAAAATTGCATTGTTATCCATGCAGTTTGAAGAAATATTGCTCTCAACATGCTTCCCTGTCTTCTATGTGTATATAAAAGTCAAGCCACAAGGCCCCTGTTTAACTCTTAGCCCCAGTTAGCTACTGCGTAGCATAATCAGTTGTTCTCTTGTTCACATTCTTTAAATACTTTATATAGTGCCTATGCTCCATTTATGACCCTGCTAATATTCAGAATTTTTGTTTTGTTTTTCTGGGTTTTATCCATGGATAGATTGCAGTTCCTTCAAACCTTATTTCTCTTTGGATCCTCAAAGGTCTAGTATATAATAGATGCTCAATAAATATTTGTCTGATTGGGAAAAATAAGTGAGAAGCTTTCTCTAACCTTCATTGTTCACAGGGTCCACGTTACTTTCCTTTTATGTTATTCCTTAGCATTTGATTTAACTTGGTGTATTTATAATCTCCTCTATGATACTTTTTAAACTGTGGAGAAGGGAAAGAATGATGCATGAAAATAAAACCATTAAATCGCCTGTATGTATTTACATAGTGCCACTTCTTATAAACCTTTATGGGAAAAAAATAGATGGTCCTCTCCATTTTTGTGCAAATTGCTGAGGAAAGGCTGATGTGGTCAAAATAGATCTGCAACCTCCAGATGGAGCAGGCATCCGTAGATATATTTGCATATACGCTACTGGATCCTGCTCCATGATATATGCACACATTTATGTAATGCGTGCAAAAATACTTCATGTCATTACTGTGAAAATCTTCACGTTGGCTTAGTCATTCAAATACATTATGAATTTTGTTGCAATGATATAAAACAGCAGTGCTGTATTTTCATTTATCTATGCCCTGTTCAATTATTTCAACCTCCTTCACTTGCAATATTTAATAGAACTTTCAGTATGAATGTAAATAGTTGAAAGAATTAATTATTTTTTTGTTCATGTTATGGAGTCTGAGGATCTGGTTTAACCATTTTTACCCAGAACATGAGCATTTTTTATTCTCTTTGCTTTGAAGATCATTTAAGACTCATCCTCAAACTGCCTCATTATGTCTTTCAGAAATACAGTTCTCATGTAACAGCTAATCAGGAAATTCAGAGTGTTTGAAGTATGTTAGGAAAAACAGATGTTTGCTATTTAAAGTACCACAGATGATTGTTTTTTTTATTTTCTAGTTGAAAGATGTTCATAGTCACTAAATAAATGTATTGACTTTAAGTGTGCATCCTTCTGTTTCACAGTGGTGAGAAGACTACACTGTTAAGAGTTAGCAGTGCAGCTTTCCCACTCATGTTCTGCTTAACTGTTCATTTTGCACAGTAGGGAAGTTTAGGTTCTGAAAATATCAGGATATTTTACTCTTCTTAGCTTAACGTGAAAATAGAAACTGCAGTTGTTGGCTGGTTGCTTTCAAATACTAGCATGCTGAATGAATTCAATAGTCCTTTTTTTTTCCCAAAATAAGCCTAGTTCATTTTATAGAAAAAACTGTAAACTTCGTAGATAAATACAGATGCCAACATATTAAGCAACAAGCTGTGTAGGCAAGTCTAAGGGAACAGGAGTAGGAGGAGAAAGAACTAGCCAAACAGATTTCATAACCCATTGCATTCGACTAAAGAATTTAAAAGAATTAGCATCATTTAATACTTTTGTTGAAGCACAGTCATAATAAAGATTCATTTACCTTGAGAAGAATATTAGAGATTATCTCATTCAACCTTTTGTTTGGGGATAGAAAACAAGGCCTGGAAAGGTAGAAAAGCTTAATCAAGATTACCTGGTGAGACTTGGTGACAGAAAGGGAATTTGAATCCAGGTTTCTAGGTTATAAGTCTAGAATCCTTTCTTATTTCTCTAACACCACTCTGTTTTTTGGTAAAGTTGTCACTTTTTATTTCACTGCAGTGTTTTTTTGTTTTTTTGTTTGTTTGTTTGTTTTTCCTTTTGTTTATACTGAATGTGTGGGGGGTAAGCTGAAGGTCAGAGGAAAACTGTTTGATGCAATGGATATGGGAGGAGGGAGAAGAAAAACTGAGACTGGCAGGCAGAGGGAAGAAGCTTTGGGAGAAGAACCAGAATGCTCAATAGGCAATTTTCTTGTGTTTATGGCATGTGTTGTGCAGCGTGAGCCCTCTGCCTCTCCATGAAGTCTTCAGCAAATATCTCAACAATGCACTGTGGTGTTGGATCCATCATAACTAAATGATGAGGTTTACCTCTGGATGAATGAATGGGTCAAGAGCCTGAACTGTAGCTTAGAAGACTGCCACACATATTTCAGTTGTGGGATTGTTTAATGTCTCTAAACTGTGTGCCCTACAAGGGAAAGAGTGCATCTGTCTTATTCACTGTTTATCTATTCATCATTTAGGTGCATAGCTTGACACTTAGTACATGTGCAACAAATTTGTTAGGACTGAAATATAAGGTGCTGACTTATTTGCAAAGAGATACGTGGGGGAGTTAACCTCATTTATATTTGGGCATATGTGGCATGTATTAGGTACTTGATTCTCGGGACATTTTAATCCTCAAGTCAACTCTACCAGGTGTTTATTTCTAATTGCCATATACAGATTAGGAAGAGAGATAACAACAGATATCTGGTTGCAAAAGACATAGTCTCTCCCCACGCTGCTTCTCTAACCTTGGTGTCTGAAGGCTCATAGATAAGGCAACAATAAACAGGATATGGCTATCCGGACTGCATGAGGAGTTAAAAATACTACTGTTCCTCCCAGACACTATGAAAAACCCTGAAATTGAATCTAGCAGACTTTCTGTACTGCCCAATAGGAAGAAATAACCACTGCAATTCACTCTGGGGGATATGTCATAGCCTCAGCATTGTTTCATTGAAGCAATTTATCAGACTAAGCAGATAGTTCTAAATCCAGATACTCTGAATTCTTATTTTCCCTGCTTGCTGAGTACTCTGCAGTACTCAAATTACTGAGTGCTCTCTCAATTACTTTACTTAGAAGAATAAAGTTATATTTGGGGGTGACACACCAACATGTAACAACCAGTATTAATTTGGGGACACTTCTAGAGACCACCTGATGATACTGATTTTATAGAGGGCAAGTAATACAAACTGATTTATTACTCCTGGCAATATGAAATGTTAGGCATTAATGTAAATGACCCTTTTAAGTATCAATGTTCAAAGCAGTAGAGCAAGTAGTTATATTATGGACATAAAAATTGGTAGTTTGGAATCATATTTTCTGCAGAAGCATCTTCCATGGATTAAAAAAGTTTGGAGCTGAGATAATTTAGAAGTGAAGGTGATATGCTCTGTGCAACTGAACTACACAACTGAGAAGTTAATATAGTGATGCCAAAGACATGGATGTGCAAGGTGGAGCCACATAATTTTTTGGTGAAATTTAAAAGGAAAAAAATTTGCTAATAGTAAATTGATCTATCATTAATTAATACATGATTTTATAAATATAAATAAACTTATAAATCAGATAATATAAGTGAATCTTTGATTATTTTTTCCACTTCATATATTTTGATTGTTTCCTCTCCCCTGCCCTATTTCTTTTTCTGTGTGTTTTTTTATAAATGGACAATAGGAGCTTGTCACATATTTAGGGCCACCTTACAATCAGGTAAATAGTTGTTTCTCTCCCACATTTTCCTTTTTAAGTAATCCAATTATAAAATCAATATTTGTAGAGAAATGGTATGTATTAGTTTCCAAGATGATTAAATGGAAAGAAAAGTGAAATTGTTGAGTCTGGAGCATGCATTTATTAGAAAAATGTTAACAAGTATAGGCAAGTGATGTTTTGCCATTAAAAACTAACAGATTTGTTGCACATGTACTAAGTGTCAAGCTTTGTACCTAAATGGTGAATAAGATAAACAGTGAAAAAGGCAGATGCACTCTTTCCCTCATAGAGCACACAGTTTAGAGGCATTGAACAACCCCACAACTGAAATATGTGTGGCAGTCTTCTAAGCTACAGAGAACTTTATATATAGATTAGTGATTTCTGAGAAATAATCATCTTCATATTACAATATTGTACTGAATTTCAACTTGCATTTTATTCTATATACTTTTTTGTTTGTCTTACTTTAACAACCCAACAATGATAATAAGCACACTTGCCTAGAATCTCAGCTTGATTTTCTTAAACAAGGTCATGTTTCACTAACTAATTTGTGCTGCTCCAACCTTTTACCAAAAGGCTCATAAGGGATTTGTGAATTAAATCTTTCAATGCATTTGAAAGCTTGCCTGATAATTGGACAGAAAAGATCCTTAAGTACAAGGTCACCCAACTAAAACCATTATTTAGGTCACATACTTACCTAGTATTAAATGGTTAAGAAGACACACATATAATTAAATGATCCATAGTATTTAATGAGTAACTATCTGTTATTCAAAATATCACTCCCATTGGGCAAAGTGGTTCCTATTAATATTCACCCTTCAGACTACAACTGTAAAATGAACTTATATCCTTAGGCACATGGAATGGATGTGACTTCCTTCACCTTACAAGAAAAACACATGTACATATCTCTGACTTTTTCTTTGTTTATATTAAGTTTTTAGGAGCACAACATGTGGCTATTTCTTTCCATACAAATTAATACAATACTGTTTTTAGTCTCTAAAGACTTATCACAAAATATTGATATTTGCTATAGGGCAAATTAATTATACAATCGTGCTTTTAAAATATCTTTCAGTTTTAGGTTCTTTGGTTTTTTCGTTTTATTTTTTTGACATGGGCAGGCACTGGGGATCCAATCCAGGTCTCTGGCATGGCAGGCGAGAACTCTGCCTGCTGAGTGACCATGGCCCATTTTCATTTTCTTTTTATGAAGGTCTTTCATTTCTTTTATGGATTTTTCTTCCTAGTCAGATATAGTCTGATAATGCTATGTTATCAAACGCTGTTAGTTTTTTTCAAAAATCTATTTTTCTTTGAGGCTGCAGATAGGTAGGTTTTACTAAATTTAAATAAGCTTCAATGTAAACCCTATTCCACTTGATACTTAAATGCCATACATTCTTGGCTTTATAACACATATTTGACTTTTCATGAACACAGTTTTTGTTTGTTTGTTTTAAGGAATTCTCTCTTCTTTAGGCTAGAAGTGTCTAGAAACTTTGAAAAGGCTCAGCGTAAAAATGGTACAGGCAGTGGTGGGATTTGGGAAGTGAAAGACAATAGGTTTTCAGCACAAATGCCAAAGCCAAGCATTTAATAGACTCACTAGGAAGATTAAATTAGAAAGCTTCAAAGTATTTCCTATGATTAATTTACTTTATCCTCTGTTTCGTTTATTTAAGTTATATCTTCTTTCCTTTACTAGGACATTTAAAAAAAATTTTTTTGCTGTATGTTAGAAGCCTTCCACTTAGCTTCTCATGAAATATAATGATTTTACCTAATGTGGTCCATCCCTGTGATCCATGCTAATGCACGAAAGCTGGGTTTCGCATAACCAAGACAGCACAGACTGAAAACTATGATTGGAGTCAAACACATATACCATTCTCTCTCACCTCCGGAAGGATGGTAGCAGGGAAGCAGTAATGCACTGATAGGCTTATCTCCTTTGAGGTCTACGAATAAAGTGTAGGGGGAGAAAGACAGACCTTGGTTCTTGGACCTAAGAACTTTCCTACTCACTTCCTGTAGAGAACTGATCATGATTTAAATAAATCTTTAGTAAAAATATTTTAATAAAGCTAAAATTTTCCCCCACCTTTTCATATCACCTCTACAGAGGAGTAGAATGTGAGTTATCATTGAGGTCCAGCCGGTAAATACCAACCCTTCGAAAAATCTTTATAATAAATTTCAAAAAACCCACCAGCCTTGTATGATGTTTACAAGTTTTTCTAGCAACTGTGTTGATCTGGTGTCTAGGACAAATACTATCTCCTCTCTGCTACTGATACATTCAGTGAGGATGTATTTGACCAGAGGTTGGAGTTGAGGAGGAGGAGGCAAATTGTGTTTCCTTTTGTGCAAATATTAATATATCCCAATGCACACAGAAGTCTCTACAGAATCATATGGAGCTAAATAAAAATCAACATAGCACACTGTTTACCAGGCTAGCATCTAAATGTCAGCTTGGCTAGATTTTTGTGAGGGGCTTCTTATTTGATAGTCTTGATGTGCTTTTGTCAGCTAAGCACATCTCTAAAGACTTGCAGATATAGAAAGGTCTTGAGACTATGGGGTGGGGAATGTATGCAGGGGTGGGAGGAGGGATTTGTACTGGCTGTTTGGAAAGAAGAATGCTGGCTTAACTTTGAATACTGGTGCTAAAGAATAGGAAGCAGGCTTTTGCCTTGCAATTTATTCTGGGGTTCACCTCTCCATATAAAACTGCTACCAAGGAGACTACCCAGCAGCAGGGCCACATGGATGGATGCTGGCCAAAAGCTCAGGACCAAAAATGAAGCTTAGAATAGAATATTCAAAACTAGCCATGGTTGATTCTTCTGCATGGCAATTCAGAGGACATGGTGGGTGAACCTGTATTCGTGTTATTTTGTCTCTTCTGGGACTTTTTTTATCCTGAGATTTCAGACCACGGAGCCTCAAGTCACTATATGAAATCCATGTGCATGTCATAGAACTCTTTTTTTAATACATTGATCTGCACTTTTAGACAAAATAGGTCAGGTCATTTTGCTTAAAAAAATATATATTCATGAAAGCCGTATGTTTAAAAATATTTTTTATTTTTGGCCTATTGGCAGATTTAAATTTCACCCTTCAATTATATGATTAAGAAGAGATCTGATTTTACAAAATAAAAGATATGACACACACAAACTGGAATAGTTTCTATTCTGGCACAACTCTAGGAGAAATGCTATTAACCTAGGATGCTCGCTCTCCTGCCAGGATAGTTTCTTCAAACAACAGGTGCATCCCCCCTTGTTTAGTATTGATTCTTAATTGTGTGTGAAAGGAATTTTCTGACAACCACAAAAATGTTCATTGAGAATGGGCAGCTGAACCCCACTAAAGGATTTGTTATGTACAATTTTCCTATTAATTCTTTTTTAAAAAATCAATTTTGACAACCAATAATATGCAGGCATCAGAACACTACGATTGTGGTATTTAGTCCAAATTCTTTCTCATTAATTTGTGGGAAAATCAATTGAAGAAGGGTTTCTATCCTAGCTCTGGTCTAAGTTCTTTCTACTGCTGTGGCCCTTTCTGCATCTATTTCAGTCCAAGCCAACTGTGTGCTTTCCTGCTATCAGAAAGGATTTTAAAATTAGAGAATTCACAGTAATTAAATCCGAAAGCATGTACTTGGAATACGTATTGTTAGAAACAACAGAATTGTTTCTAAATTCTAACCAAGAATATATAATATTCTATAATATGTGAAGTCCAGTCTTGAAAGTGCAGGTTCCACCTGTTCTATTTGTATTGAACTTTGGCTTTTCTTAATCGCCAATTCCACAAATTTGCACAATGCTGGAGATGCAACTTTCCTTCAGTATGAATAAGCTCTGCAAAAAATGCCTGCTATAAGATGTCTCCTCCACATCTTGCAAGGCCTGGGAATGTCCTCCATTAATTTTCTGGAAGGGATTTCATTTATTGCCATATCTTTCTGATAGGTGGAAAATAGCTTTTTGGCTTGAATGTTACCAGAAACAATCTTAGAATTGCTTTGGAATTATTTACCTTGAGGTTGCTGTCTGTGTATGCTTGCTGACTCCTGGAGTTTTGCTGTTTGAACCATATTTGTCTGATTTCACATGGGTTACATATGCATGGCAGAGCACATTGGGACCATGTGCTCTAGGAGTGTACAATAATTCCTTTCCTGACACCATTAGTAGAAACAAATACATTATCCAGTAAGAAGCAAAAGGGGAAGGTGACATAAGAAGGGAAAAGAGGCACTCTATAATATATCAAGTCATGATACTAACATTCCTTTCCTTTTTAACCAAAATGAAAATGGATAAGTTCAGAAGAAATTCCATTAATTCATTCAAAATATTTGTTAACTATTAATTAGGCATTTTACTAGAGGTAAAGATATAGACATAATGAGTCCTTAGTTTTACCTTCAAATTTATCAAATTCTAATGTCAGAGATGTACCAGTAATGACAACACAGTGCTATGATAGAGGTATGACAAAGTGGCAGGGGAGCACGGATGAGAGAATTGCTCTTTAATCTAGTATGGTCAATGATTGCTTAACGGAGGAGATAACATTTAAAATGGGTCTTGATGTTTTGACAGGTATTAAGGATGAAAGAGTATTCAAGACAGAGAGAAAAGCATCATTAATTGAATCATATGAAATTACCAATTTATAGATCAAAAACAGTGAAATATCAACAATTTCATGTAGTTCAACCAAATACAAAGCCATTAAAATTTAAAAGAGCTTAAATTATATATGAGTGTGAATGAAAGAAAGTAATTTCGTGCAGCTCAATAAAAGCCAGGATAAGAAGTTTAGGTTTTATTTTGTAAGCATTCAAGAGTGTTCAAAGGATTTATATGTCAAGTTCTATATTTTATAAAGAATACATGATGAGTCAGAGGGGGCAAGAAGGCAGAGGCTATTTGGAGGCTGTTGTATCAGTCCAGATAAGAGATGATGAGACTTCAAAATAGAAGAGTGACAGTGAGTTTGGAGAAGAAGAAGCAGGACATTTTAGGATTTGTCAGTCAACTGGATGTGGAGTATCAAAGAGGTATCAAGAATGGCAGAATTTTTAGCATAGGTGAAAGAGTGAGTGGTGGATTAAAATAAACAGGAGAACGGAGATAATTTTTTTGTATCTCTGGGAGCATTAGATAATTATATCAATTTCAGACATTTGAGCTTAAAAATAAGGGACTGGTACTAAGGGGGAAAAATTAGGATTGTTTGTGGCTGAAGCTTTGGAAGCTGTGGTGTGGGTGAAATCACCTTAAAATAGCACATGGACTTGGAAGTGAAAATGAACTGGAAGAGAATCTTTGATCATTCCAGTATTAAGAAACAGGCAAAGGAAAAAGTGGCCCGTGAAGACTGAGAAGGAGCAAGAGACTAAAAAAGAAGTGTTCATATGAGAGAGTTTATGTAGAAGAGAAGATAAGAGAAAATTTCAAAGATGGAATAGTCAATAATCATGACTTCCTGGAAAATTCATGTGGGAGGGTATACTGAAAGGACATCATGCTTGCTCTGTTCTTCCTAGTAGTAAAATGAAAACCATTATTAAATATGATTTTGAGATTTCATAACTTAGATGTTAAGAAAATGAAGATTTGTAGACATTTACGAACATTTCCAGACACTGAAGTTTTCTTTAAGCTTTTGCATATGGATGTGTATATTATAGTGGTAATATTTTATAGTACAACCCATTCAAAGTTCCAGTTTTCTGCTTCTCCTTGTGCTTTTCTAAACACATATACAGGTGTATGCTCCTCACTTGCCCTTTTCTCTGAGGAGTTCTGCATGCTTTATATGCTTTATAGAATGAATTATATGCATAATTCATCTTCCATTCCCCAACTCTGTATTCTGGAGGAAAATAATAGCTTCATCTTGAAAACTAAGGTAAAGATGTAAAGAGACTTGCCGGATATTACTGTAGATAGAACCTAAATTCCCAGACTGTGATTCTCGAGACAAATCTTTACCTCATGCAGAAAGCCCAACTTGCGAAGAGAATGTCTTTTTGAGTACCTTCCTCGCTATGTGCAGCAGGTATATTCAGAGAATAATTTAAAAGCTGCAGTCCAGCCACTTAAGATTAAGACTTTATTCTAGGAAAACTCTCCAAGTTTCTCCAACAAACTAAAATGAAGCAATAGCATCAGTTTCTTGTCCAGACTTAAAATCTAATTTGGTGGATCTAAATTCTGAAAATCTACCATTGAGCTCAGCAGAAGTGATAATCAAGAGCCAGAAATGGCTCATAGTTTGATGAAGTTGATTTCTTCAGAAGACAGTGCTAGGAGTCTAGTTACTATTCCAAATTCTTGCATTAATTAAGGTGAATTAAGTTCCTTTATGTGCCCTCCTGTTTCACCACAGCCTTCTTAAGTCTTTAGGCAGTATCCCACCTGTTGCTGCTACTGCTACTCCCATCAACTGAAGTTTAAAGATGGGCCACGTCCCCATAAACTTTGTAACAATTGTCAAGTGACTAAAAGGTGGAACAAGGGTGAAAATCTGAAAATCTTCAAGTTTTAAACAATGAACTGTTAACTGAACACACACAGTTTTTGCATAAAAGTATGAACGACTGTTTCCTATTACCAGTGTTAATTAGCTTTGGATTAGCAGTAGTTCTAATCTGGGATACTTTTGAGACCTCAGGCATGAAGTTTAGGTAGATTCTCAAAGTGTATGAATAGGAAAGACAGAGAGGTGCATAGGTCTGTAGATGGCTTTTTGGTAACTGAAAAATTTGTTTTAGAAAAAAACAACTATAAATGTTTTAAGGAGTGAGACAACAGTTGCAAATACCAGATGTCCTTGAACTTTGCTCTAGTGTACAACCATTATTGTTTGACTTTTAAAATCATTTAAAATGTACTTAATATAGAAGAATTAAATAAATTTAAGGTAATTTAATACCCATCTTCTGTATCCTTATCTCCTTCTTTTCTCATACATATAAAATGCCACTTTTATAGTTGTTTATGTATTAGATTTTCTCCAGACCCAGATTTTATTAAGTGTTTGGGTCCAGCCCGAGTTCATGCAGAGCATGGACTGGTGCTGCTGCGAGACTGAAAAACAAACCAGGCACAAAAGTAGATATAGACTTAGTGGGATTTACAAACAGTAGAAGTTCTCCAGTGGCAGCTGTTCTGGAGGTTTAGTACTCTGCAAGAGACAGGGATGCAGGGGAGGGTAATACATGGTTTTAGAACAATGACATTCCATATAGTTTGAGGACATCAGATCTCTAGTATCATCATTAAAGGGCCTAAAACCTGATGCTTACTCAGATTGGTGCTTCAAACAAAGATATAATCATGTTTTTACATCCATGCTTACATTCTTCCCCTCCCAGGGAGATTGTTTACTTTCTTGACCTTTGTTCTTAGATGAAGTAGGTTTGTTACAGGCCATTGAGGGGCTCAGGACCTGGGCCACCACAATCCATCCCCCCTGTTTTAGTTTGAAGGTGTTATGTACCCCATACAAGTCATGTTCTTCATTCCTGATTCAATTGTAGAGTGGTATCTTTTTTATTAAGCTGGTTCCATGGAGATGTGATCCACCCAATTGTGGATGAGAACTTTTGATTCAGTGGTTTCCATGAAGATGTATCTCTACCCATTCAACATGGGTCACCTACTGGAGCCTTTAAGAGGGAACCATTTTGGAAAAAACTTCAGAGCTGACACAGACAAGAAACCTTTGGAGATGCAGAAGAAAATTCCCCTGCGGAAGCTGTTTGAATTGGGAAGCCAGAGGATCAATAGATGTCAGCTGTGCCTTCCCAGCTGATAGAGCTGTTAAGGACCCATTGGCCTTTCTTGAGTTAAGGCATCTTTCTCCGGCTGCCTTGTTTGGACATTTTTGTAGCCCTAGAAGTATAAACTTGCAACTTAATAAATTCCCTTTTTAACAGCCATCCTATTTCTGGTGTATTGCTTTCAAGCAGCCTTTAACAAACGAAAAGACCCCCCAACAGGCTATGTTGCCCTTAGGATGGATATTGCATCCATATACCACAAAAACAATATAAAAGACAACAGAAGGGTGCAAGGGTAGTTCAGGGGTAGAATTCTTGCCTACCAGGCAGGAGACCCAGGTTTGATTCCCGGTCCATGCACTTCCCCCAAAAAACACTAACAAACAAACATAAACTAACGAAAATTCAACAAATGGTACAGCAATAATGGAATATTCACATGGAAAAATAATGAAATGTGATCCAGCCATACAGCATACAAAACAAAGGAAAAGAAAAGCAACAGAATATTAATAGTCCAACACATGGAACAGATAATCCTATTAAGAAATACTGCCAAGGCTGAGTAAGAAAATTAAACCAAGTAGAAAAGAGGTCAGTAGATAATTGTTCAAAACTGTTTATGTGTTCTGACATGTGAGGTAAAGCTTGTGAAATACTATATGAGTGATCAGGAACATATACACAGCATTGTTTGTTTATAAGGACGCAGGTTCTGCCTTTGCCACAGTTAAAATGTTTAAAGCCATTCAGTTTTGTAGGACTACTTGCCATAATTGGATGGTTTCATCATTTAACAATGATATTGCTAATTTAGAGTCAATAAGCACATGAGCTGTGTGGTTAGCATAGGCTGTTATTTGGTAACCATCACAGCTCCCACTGGGACAAAAATAGCTGAAGGATACACTTTACTTGATATCTAGATTTAACCATTTCCCAATTGCTAGGAGTGTGTGGTAAAGAATCATATATATTGTAGGGACATATGGCTGCCCCTTTTAACAGCATCCTGCCCAAGCATAAGGTAAATAAGGTCATCCATATTGCCCACAGGTCCATAGCCACCCCACAGGGGAGGTATATGCTTCATGTCTGTAGGAGGCAATTTGCCACTTGAAAAGACTATCATTTTATAGTTTAATGGTAAAATTACATACTTCCAAGGGTAACCACCCAATATCTCAGTTCCCATTAAGATGTTTCATGCAGGCAGAGGCAATACAGTCTAAGTTTACTGCTTCTACTGTCAGCCATCCTATCTTATCATGTACTGCATACATGTAAAGCCTAATGTAGGCTTGGGCTTATTTACTTGTTACTTCACAAGGGAAAAAATATAAGCCAGAGTCTCAGTATAAGACAGTAATTAGATTTCAGTCTTAAAGGATTAAGTCTCACTCCCGATTTGTTGGTGTATCTAATTCTGCCATGTGAACAGGACATTCCACATGGTCCATTTGGCAGGAGCTATGGTCCAGGGAAGGCTAGTAGCACCCAGATGGCAAGTCCATGCAGACGCAATATTGGGTTTGATGGTGAGCATCGAGTCACTGCTGAAGCTCACTGTAGAAAGGTGTTTGCTAGGGCACTATGAGCAAAAAGAAAGATGTTTATGGGGAAAAATAAGGGGTAAATCTTACTCATCTAATAATATACATGCAGGAGTTCCATTGGTAAATATTAAGTTACCAGGCAGAGGGACATTGTAGGCATGTTTTAAATACCAGATATTCTCCCCCTGTAAATCTTGAAAGTTCTCCACCATGACATTATTAACCTAGGTATAAGAAAGGTCAACATGTTTATACATAAGGTTCCCATGGGAACAGGAGGCCCTAGATTGGTGATAAAAAATTTAAAAGCATTTTTGTATAAATTGTAACCCTATTACAATGTTTTGGGTGACTCCTATTCCCCATGAACTTAAAATTCCCAACCAGTGCAACTACATAGGTCAGCACCACGGCCAAAAGACCTCACTTTCCCCCTTTTGAATGGTCTGAGGCATGGGCAACAATAAATTATTATCATTCCCCCTTTTAGGCTGTAAAGGAGCTGGCCCTTTAATTTGTATTCTTAGTGCTGTGCAGCTCCTGCCATGAGAATTTCAATAGGACTTGGGGCTGCCACTCAAGGTGTAGAGTTTAGGTGAATTAGGACCAGAGAAAAACCTTTGGTCCATTGTTGTGGGGATTTCTTACCATCTTTCAACTGTTCCTTTAAGAGGTCATTCATTCTTCTTTAAGACCACCTATGGGGTTATTGGTAGTCTACATTACATCATAGTCCATAGTCCATGCTTGGGTCATTTGTCCAGTAAAATGGTTTCCCAATCACTGTCTATATGTGAAGGTATCCTATAGACGGTGCTTACCTTTTCTAGGCAGTGTATTGTTGCTTCTTGATTAGCTTTTCCCACCAGAAAAGCTAACAGAAGTCCTGTGGCAGTAACTACGGCAGTGAATGCATACTTGCCCCTTCCAAGAATGGGAAAGGGGCCAATATAGTCCACTTGCCACCAGGTCACAGGAACCTGTGATTGGCCAATGTGTCACATCTGGTGGCGCAATCTACATGTTCATCACAGGGAGTATGTGATGTCTATAAGTTGTTGGCACTGGATGGGTAGCTGAAACTGCAGGGCTAAATGCCATAAGGTTTGATACCCTCAGTTCCATTCTTTTGATATAGGCACTCAGTTGCTTCTTCGGTTTCAGTGGTATGGCTCTGTTAAGCAAGGGCATCTGCCTCAGCATTCCCAGGAAGCATGTTAGGAGTGTGGGTAGGGACATGATGGTTACCCCTCACTGCTAGCAGGTGTCCCAGATATATTGCCACAGTTCTCATCCCCATAGGGGTGGCCTATGACTGTCCATTGTTCTTGTTTCCAGGCTCCCATCCAGGTCATAAAGGCTTTGTAAACAGCCCAGCTATTGGTACTGATAGTTAACTCGTCTTCTGATACATGTACTATAACCAGCAACATGGCTCTTGCTTCAGCCCATTGACTGCTTTGCGTAGAACCAGTCTCCCACCATATAGTATGAATACTGGGTTGTCATCAGGGCTGTCCATGTGGGAGGCTGCCCATAGCAGATCCATTAGAATGTCAAGCAGACTTGGGAATTGTTTTATACCCTCTATAGTGGGTATTTCAACAGCATTTCGGGTGCAGCTCAGTTGTTGAATCGTCTACATATGATACTGATCTTAAACTTTTGTGCATCTTGGCACTGAGAGGGCTGGTATTGAAAACAATGCATTGCAACAAGTAACTTTCCATTTTGTTAAGGTACTTAATTGTGTACTACCAGAGTGTAGCTTATTGGCCATGGTCCATAGTCCACCCTTGTATAGGGAGGATGGTCCTCAGGACATTTCTGCACCAGGCCTTCCACTTGCAATAGAGCCTTATATGCAGTATACAGTTGCTTTCAAAGGGGCTATATCTTAATTCTGTCTCCTTCCATAATTGTAACCAGAACCCTAAAGGCACTCATTTAGAATATTGCCTTTTCCACAACACTCACCCAAAGCCTATGCTGGTGGTAGCCACATCCAATTCAAAGGGTAAATCAGGATCTGTTCCTTTCAGTGCTTGTGCCTGTGCTATTGCCCTTTTATTTTTACAAAAGTAGCCTCCTGGGGGGCATCCCATTCCCAAGTACAGCCTTTCCTAATTAGTATATATAAAGATTTAACATTTGAGCAAAATGGAGAATAAAAGATCTCCAATATCTTAGAAGTCCTAAAAAGGCCATTAATTTCTCTGGTGTATGCAACATATGAAAACATTGTACCTTATCAGTTAGTGCAGAAGGAATAATTTTTGTCTTACCTAACCATACAACACCCAAGATTTTGACAGAAGAGCCAGGCCCTTGTAGTTTTTCACAACTGATTGACCATCCAAGGCTCTCAAGTTGGAATATTAACATTTCTGACACTTCTTTTAATTCTGAAAGAGAATCGCAGGTTAACATAATATCATCAATATAGTGAAATAAAGTCACAAATTTGGGTTTCTCCCAACTGGCCAAGTTTTGCCACCAGGCTGTGGCAAATGGTCAGGCTATGTAAATAACCTTATGCGAGCATGGTGAAAATCCCTTGTCATCCTTCCCAGGTGAAAATGAAAGCAAGTTGACTTATTTTATCAAAGAGAATACTGAATAAAGCATCAGCTAAACCTAAAACAAAATGACATTGGCATAAATGAATGCTAATTCCTTGGAGTAAAGAGACAATGTTTGAAGCTGCTGCATACAAAGGAGGTGTTACTTTCTTTAATCCATGGTAATTCACTAGCATGCACCAGGTTCTGTCAGGTTTGTATACTGGCAACACAGGGCTATTTAAGGGGCTATGGGTTGGTATTAATATTCCCACTCTTTCTAGTTCCTTAATGGTTGCAGAAATCTCTTGATGTCCTCCAAGAGCTTATATTATTTAGTGGCTACAGTTCTCTGAGGTTGTAGTACTGTTATAGGGACCATTTTGCCCATCCCTTTAAGACTGCTGTCACTGTACCACCCTACCCAGGGGGTGGAATTCTCCTACAGTAGTTTGTAATATGGAATTTAAGAGAAGATCAATTTCTAATATATATTCAGATATAGGAGAAATATATACAGTGTATTCCCAGGGGCACAATATTGCAGTTTGCAAGATCAAATTATGCCATTTGGTTCTGATTGTTTCTGCCCCATAGCCATCTGTGGCCAGCACTGGTCCATTAAATCAGATATTTCCATAAATTAAAGTACATTTGGCCCCAGTATCTACTAGCAGCAACACTCTGTTTGTAGAGGACTAAAAAATAGTTAATTTACATGTAGCCTCCGATCCCTGGAGTATCTAGTTATCTCTTATACCTGGAGTCTTGACTCCTGTAGGAGGGAGTTTGTCAAGCCTCCTTAGGGGATACAGAGGTTTCTTATGTTTTGAAAGGGGGTTTCTTAGTTTATCTTCTTGTTCAGTTTGGAGATTTATTTTAGTAACTCTTTTGTCTGGGTAATTTGCCTCACAATTTAGCTAAAACAGCATTTGGTTGTTAAGCTATGGTTTCTAGTTCTGTCTCAGCAGCAATTAGATCAGCCCACATTTGCTATGTGACAACTGATTAGGTCCATCATGTTTTTCCTACTGCCCTAACTCTTCTTTTTCAGAGCCACTCAGTTTCACCAAGATCTGCTATGGCTTGAACAACTCTCAAAATGGGCTGTCCCCCTAGAATGCTCAAAACAGACATGAGGGGGTCCATAAAGATGATTGAAAGAGGTGTGCAGGATGGTGTCTTTCATCCCTGCTGTAAAAGTTTCATTGTCAGGGCCAGCAAAATTCACAGAATGTATCGCATGTTTCACCTCAAGTTCCTGCAAAACATCTTGTAGTTCTTCCATAGATTGTCAATGAGGAGTGTTGTGTGGAGTATCTCTCGCATTGGGCCAGACAGTCTTGCTTGCAGCTATTAGCCAGGCTAGCAAAGAAACTGTTTCTACCTGATTTAGAGCAAAATACAGGCACTGGCATAGGGATGAGTAGCTTGTAATGGATGCTAGCTTACTTGTTTCCATCCCTCGACTAATTAATCATTAATTATTTTTAATAATAATTAATTAATATTATGCCCTCAGCTCCTGTGTCCTATAATCATAAAAGCCAATCAGGTAATGACTCCCTGGCTTTCTGATTATAATGCTGCCCAAGGTCACCTAATTCAGCAGGAGTATAATTTCTATGGAAATATGAAGTTTCTGTTCAGAGATTGTAAATTCTGAAAGTCGGCTCTAGCAGGTTGCTCCTGTGCTCTTTTTACTTTTTCCTGTAGCACTTGGTTGTACCTGCCAGGAGGGATCCTCTTCCTCTAATTCCCATACTTTTTCCTTTTTCCCTTCTTTGTCACCAGATGAAGAATTTATGAGATCCCAAGCTTTAGGGATCCACCTGTTTGTTAGTATTTTCTGGACTCAGTCCTGGGATAATTTCTGACCATGGGCTTGAGCATATTTACAAGCTAGAGTTTCTAATTGACAATCCACATAATGTAAATGCTCAGTTAAAGTATCTTTTATGTCCACTTGAGCAAGCTGTGTATCTCTGTCTAATTTTAATTCTTCCTCTAGATGATGGGTTATTGTTTTTACTGCCTATTCTTTCTCAGTGGACCTATGATAAGGCTCCAAAAAGCAGCGATGACTGCTGCTACTTGGTGTTCTCTTTTCTTTTTGCTCAGATTTAGTTGTCCTACTACCCATTACAAAGTAGTTAACAACCATGCCTGAGTTTTCAGGGCATCCCTGTATTCTCACAGCAGCCCCTTTCCCTGTATGGATGTTTCTACCACCAAATCTCCCTGCCCCTGACTCGTACCTACTGCTGCTGTAGTGTCTTGGGCTCCTGGCTGGCTCGCCAATTGCTTGGGGCCAGACAAAGTTCATGCAGTGCATGGGCTGGGGCTGCTGAGAGACAGAAAAAAAAAATGCCAGGTGCAAAAGTAGACACAGATTTATTGGGACTTACAAACAAGAGACGTTCTCTGGTGGAAGCTGTTCTGGAGGCTTAACACTCCAAAGGAGACAGGAATGTAGGGGAGGGTAATATGTGATTTAAAACAAAGACATTCCATATAGTATGAAGACATTTGGTCTCTAGTATAATCATTAAGGGGACTAAAACTTGATGTTTTACTAAGATTAGTGTTTAAGACTAAGATACAGTCAATCCTGTTTTTACATCAGTGGTCACGTTCTTCCCCACCCAGCGAAATTACTTACTTTCCTGACCTTTGTCCTTGACTGAAACAGATTGGTTATGAGCCATTTAGGAAGAGGCTTGGGCCTTGGGTCACCACAGTAAACTTCCATGACTTGTATGACCTCTATTTATTTTCCTTTTCTTTACCAGAAATGGTTCTTTTTCTGTATTTCCTTGATCTTTTTTCTCTGATTTCTTCTCTTGTGCCTTTTACCTTCTCAATCTTAACCTTAATATTTCTAATTTTCATCAAGAGTCCTATACCTTCTTCCCATTTTTTTCTTCTTAAATTCCTTTTTGAACTTATTTCTTGTTTTTTGTCTTATGTTCAGTTGTCACTTTTCTCTTTCCTTCCTATCTTCTACCCTTTCTTTACCTCTCTTATATGCAGCTGATAAAAGCAAGAAACAACACAGTTCAACTGCTTGTCACATGTATTGTTAATAATGAAGAGCCTGTGCCCAGGACCATTTAAGGTCAGCTCTCTTTTAGTGTGTCCCTTGGGTATTAAGGTCAATGATAAAGCAAACCCTTATATCCATTAAAGAAAAACTTGATTCCAACCACATTCATGGCACAAAAACTGAAAAATAAGATCTTTGATCTCTAAAAGCTCAAGGAAAAATCTTAATCAAGTTAATATAATGAAAAAGGAAGAGTGCTTTGGAAAAATTAGGAGAGAGAAATATAAAATTTGGTGCTCAAATGATACATAAGCATCCTTTTTCTCTCCTCTGTGTTCAGACCATTAAAAGACAAATCTGTTCACATCCATTTCAGCCCCTGAGACATCTATATAGAACCATAACTTCTCTTCAGGTAAATTCTTCCCATATTGTTATATTTATCTTCACATTTTCCTGGCAACCAAGGATTACAGACAATGCTTGGGAAACTGGTGATACTGATGAAGCAGAAGAGCTTCATTCTCTTTTGTGTTGCCAGAATCCTAGTTTAGCCCTCCTTTTCCCAGTTCTCATCCTTCCACACTGCTCATACATTCATTCCAATTCATTGTGCATTTTTGATGCCAAATAAATTTAACTAAAATATAACTTTTGTTGCAGCCCCTTTCCATAGCAGCAGCCCCTTTTCCTATATGGATGTTTCTACCACCAAATCTCCTTGCCCCTGACCCATACCTCCTGCTGCTGGCAGTGAATTGGGCTCCTGGCTGGCTTGTCAACTGCTCAGGCCCAGACAAAGTTCATGCAGTGCATGGGCTGGTGCTGCTGAGAGACAAAAAAATGCCAAGCGCAAAAGTAGACACAGATTTATTGGGACTTACAAACAGGAGAAGTTCTCTGGTGGCAGCTGTTCTGGAGGTTTAACACTCCACAAAAGACAGGGGTGTCTTACCCCCCTATTTGAGACCTTTGAGTGTTCTTGAATACAACTGAAATTGTAGTCAGAAGTTACCTAATTTGTAAAAATTACATTTTATATTAGCTCTGTTATCAACCTTATATTACATGCTGTAATGATCCAAATGAGAAAATTAATGTGAAATTGAATAATGAACTGTCAAGTCCTTTAACATATAAAGCATTATAGCAATGGTTTCCCCTGATAGACCTAGACCAAAGTCCTCCATGCTGGGGACTATTCAGAGTCATTCAATTGTACCAACCTCCTTCCTGTACTGTTCTCATGCTTTCTCCCTGGCTTTATTCACACTGATCATCTGTCAGTAACTAGGACATATGGTAGTTTTACCTGCCCCCAGGACCCTTGCACTTGTTTCTTCTCTCTAAAATACCACCCCCATCACCTCTTCAGAGAGCCCTCTAAATTTCTGGTATAAATAAGTCATCCTTATTGTTTTCTTTCATAGAATCATGTTTGTTTCCTGCAATTATCATACAATCTATCAATGTATTTATCTTTACTTGCTCATTGCTTTTCCTTGCACTGAAGTCTGAACTCCATGAGAAAAGGCATTTTGCCTATCTTGTTCATAGTATCTACCACAGGACCTGGAAAATAATAGGTGCCCCATAAATACTGAGTAAATAAATAAATGAGTTGATTGAGTTCCACAAAACAAATATAGTTATTATTTCTACCCAACAAAATTTTTAACGAGAATGGCCTCCTTCTCATCTAAATTATCTGTCCATAATTTTGCCCCTTGTTGTTCTTTTTGCCTGTAATTGACTCCTTTTCTCTACCTATTAAAATCTACTTCATACTTCAACTTTTTAAGCTATGTCTTATAATTAAAATATCTCCCATATTCTAATTTACATAGAGCTTTCCCACTCCAACCATCTAGATTCTCCTACTTGCAGGACCCATTTTTCCCTCACATTTTCAATTGTTTTTACTTTTTAATCTCAATCTTTTAAAATGTTTTTCTTTTTATCATGAAATCACAGTCTCTGAGAACTAGGATTGTATTTTTTACATTTTATATTTAATATCTCCTTCCCCTGATCGTTCAGGCTTACCTCCCTCTCCGTCCTTCTTCATGCATATGCACACCACACATCTCACCATGGTAGCAAAGACTAGGTGCATGACAAATAGTCGCTGAACAGTGTGCTAGACAGGTTTTACAAAACCCCAAGGAGGAAGGTTTACATCTGGGGAAGCCTTGGAAAATACGGGCCCTCCTTGAACTTACATCTCAGAGTGGCAGGAAAGAGGAAACGGGTAGAAAATGGAGACCCATTGTATATGTTGCATTACAGTGATTTATTGGAAGAAAAGTGCGACCATTCTTGGACAAAATTATGTTTGCCCAATGGCTCTAGATTTACTGTTTAGATGTGAGTCTTAGTTTCTTACATTGAAATGAAAGACTTTCTGGTATAGTTTGTGTAATATTTTATGTCTAATGATTTTAAAAAGATATATATTTACTCTAGAAGGGTTTGTATTTCAATGTTCAGTTTAGGACAAACTACAGCTGTATATATTTACCATGGCTAGATTTAAATTGCAAATTCCATTAAACATGAATGTTAAGAATGATTCAACCAATTGAAAGTGGAATATAAAATTATTCAGAAATAAGATCTAACAACCTGCTATTTTTGTCCCTGATGTCAGCTCTAGAATATATTTTACCAGAAATGAATCTGACTCACTTGAATTCTGTAAGGATTGTACAATATTCAGTTTTCCTATGTTAATCTTATAAAATGCTTAATATTGAATAACAGTTACAGAGAAAAGCATATATTCTTTGGCATGATTCATTTGGGTTGACTAGAAATTACTAGAATAGGAAAATCTCATTTTATTTTGTGACCTCACTAGTAGCTATGGTATATGATGTATTTTGTCTCACTCAACATCGACTCCAAATCATCTTTTCTCTTGCCTCTATTATGGAGGCTGTGAAGTCAAACATACAATTATCCTAACACTTTCCACGGAAAGATAGCCATGAAATTTATATCTGGCCAATGAGCTAAACGGAAAGTCTGCCAGGAGGGACTTTCTTTTCGAAATGCAAAGATAAAGTCTCAAGATATCTTGAGAGCAGCAGTTAACTTGTGACATGATACACAAAAATGAAGGTACATGTCCACAAGCTAAGGATGGGGATGGAACAGGCAGAAAGTGTAAATAATCTGGGTCCTTAATAGTATCATTGAATGACATATCATGTCAGCTCAGGACAACCAACTGCAGGACTTGTTGCATGAAACCAGTTGAATTGGAATCTTAGAATTAAAGCCACATTTACTGAAATAGATGTTCTGGTATTTGTAGTCAAACACTTTCCTGAATGATACGTCATGTAAACTAAAATTTAAACTGGATTACACAGGGACTAAATTTAATAATCTCAAATGAATAACACTTAAAAGAACACTTAGTTTTATCTTTAAAATCCTATAAATTTTAAGTCCTTCTGTTTCTATAACAATAACCCTGTTGTCACTAGTGATACAATTTTATAGTACAGGTAGTTTGTAGGTGATTAGTAAAATGGACTGGCAAATAATTACAGAAAAGAATGAGCAAGTATATACGACTTTGGGCTTTATTAACTATTAGTAATGGTTGAGATTTCCCATTTTGACTGAACAATTTGAGAACAAAAGGAAACAATTTTTATACATTTTTTAAAATGTCTATGAGATTTTGGGAGTGGTGGTGGTGTGCACGGCCTAGGAATTGAACCCAGGTCTCTGGCATGGAAGGCGTATGAGATTTTAGCATCTAATATTCAGATAATACTTCATTCATTCATTCAAATAATTTGTGTTAAATGCCTAAGCTACTTTACTATGTAGACATGAAAACACAATTTCTTATTGTACCATATCACAGGTTCATTAATTTTTCTTTCCAAAAGCAGTAGAAACATCCCATTTCACAACATAGGCTTACTAACAGCATATTAACATAATGCTTAATATTAATTATGCCAAATGTGTCATGTTACATTTATTGTTTTCCTCTGAAAACTGCAATCATTTCCAAAAAATAAATTTTAAAAGTTTGTGATTGTTAGAAAGAAAGCCATACCTGAAAAAGAATAAACAGTCACCCAATTGTGGAGGAGAAACTAATTTACTAACGCTCTTGCAAGAATGGGCATGCAGCAAAAAAATGGTGGCTTGCACGCTGAGCAACCAAAAGCAGTAGTATATATTCCTTTAGCCTAACATGCAAATCCTTCCCCTGTTTCTGCACTGATTGGATATTCCAGAGGTTACAGCCTGTCCGGATAGTCTAACTAATTCAAATTTCCCACTGAAGGTTCCCACTTTTGATTTTATTTTACATTTCAGTGACCCTGGCCATTACTCATTTAAACTTGTTTCTACCTACTTGGCACCAATTCTAGGCTTGCCTCAGAGACTCTCTCCTTTCCTACCTGCGGGACCAGTTTGAGCTGTACTGCAGCCATTTCCTGTACCATCTTGTGTGAAAGCCAAACTGAGTTTTATTCTCACATGATGGAGAGAACTTGTTTTATATATGTGCGATTTAAATCATTAATTACCAAAAGTCAATTATTCAAAAATCATGGTTTGACAGATATATATTCCCAATAAGGTATTTTACTTGGTATAACTGTAATGATTTTATCCCCATATAACTTAGAGTTTTATTTCCAATGGACTAATTTCTTTCCCTACTGTGTTCCATTTTAAGGGTAAATAGTTGACATTGTTTCTGAAGTTATTTCTGTTTCTAAGAGGTGCCAAATCCATACTTGAATCACTTTCTGTGTTATATAATTCTTATTTTTGAATAGGTAATATATGTGCCTTATACAAATTTAAAAGTTACAGAAAAATATGTAAGAAAAAGCAATTCTTTCTCACCAGTTCCCTTTCCTGAAGCAACTGCTATTTCCCATCCTCATGTTTACTCCTTCCTCTAATGGATATGTAAACAATTATAAGTATAAAATGTTTTGGTTTGGTTTTCTGATTCTTAAACTTTTTACTATGAAATATTTTCAAACTTGCAGGACAGTTGCAAAAATAATACAGAATTCATACAGAGAACCCCAGCATACCCTGTCCACAGATACACTGATTTTAACGTTTCTCTACATTTGCTGTATCATTCATTCATGTACCTACCTATTTTTATCTAATCTATCTATCTAATCTATCTATCTATACTTATCAGTTTTCTAAACATTTGGAAGTAGGTTGTGTACATCATGTTCCTTGAACACATAATACTTCCATGTATATTTCCTAAGAACAAGGATGTTTACTTACATAACTACCTTAAGTACAGTTATGCTCAAAAACTTAACTATTGATTTAAAGCTTACAGTATCTATTCCAATTTTTTCATGTGACCCAATGATTTCGTTGTTGGCTTTGAAGTCTAAAACCAGAACACGAATTTTTAAACATATAATTTGCGAGGATCAGAAACAAATTAGTATAATGAGACAACTCAGCAATTTATTTATAATTATTTAAATACAGTCAAGGTGTCTTAGATTGTTGTTCATACTATAAAAGTAATTTGTGTCTATTGTAGAACTTTTGAAAAAAGAACAAAAGCATACGAAGAAAAACAGAATCACATAAAATTGAACCACTCAGGCATAATGATCAATAATATTTTTGTGTATATTCTTTTACCCTGCTATGCATTTGTGCACAGATATATATTCACAAATATGCTACAAATATATTCTGTGACTTTTTTACTCAACATATTATGAACGTGTTTCCATATTATTATATTTCTGACTTTGCTTTATTATTAACAATGCAGTATTTTAAAACTTTATGAAAATTCTTCATAAAAATTCTATAATTAAAAATTCTTTTCTGGGTTCGTAATTATTTCCATAGGATAAATTATTAGATAAGAAATTACTGGGTCAAAGGGCTTGCCATTTTCTGAGACTCCCATCATCATCGGTAGGCAATATTATTTAATTATTTATTTACATAAATTTGCAGTGACAAATAGTAATGTTGTCATTTTTTTGTGCATGCCTTTGATTACAAACAAAAAGCATGAGGTTTTCTTTTTCTTGTCACGGTTGAAATTTCAGTATCAGTACAAGACATGAGAATTTTCAGAAGTTCATTCATTGATTCAACAAATATCTTGGAGTACCTACTATGTGCCTATATGTAGAAGGGACCCTAACCCCTTTCATGAGGATTCAAAGGCATTCAGCACTGATACGGATTCGCTGTAAACCTCATTGGTGACTTTGGACTAATGTCCCATGTCTGTGCTAGAGGTGACTCCCCTTGCACTCCAGCTGTGTCATAGCTTTGCTCCAGCATGCCAGCTATGATATGGACAATAACTGTGATTTGTCTCTCACTTTACTGAAATTTGCAGAGTAGTTTCCACTCACTGGCAGATTGTTAAATATTACCCAAGTGTTGCAAAAATGATGAATAACATAGCAAGACTAATTTTGTCTGGACTTGCCCCATTTTAAACAAAAAAGAGCTAGCACAAGCATTACCTATAAAAAAATGAGATTTTATTTCCCTTTACAATTAGAAAATATAAATCACAAAGAGAAAATACAAATCACAAAGAGTTAAAGTTACGCTCTCAAGGCACTGGACTCAAAACAAGCAGGACAGATTAAAAGATTAACTAGAGGGAATAGGAGAGGCTTCTAAATCCAATTATTCAGAAGAATTAAGTAAAGCAGGCGCAGTGTTCAAATGTAATCTTATTTAATAAATTTGAAGGACATTATCAATATAATGAAATTTCTTATGGTATTAAGTTTTTTGGTACTTTTTATTTTTCAGCAACAGTTGAAAATGTACTAAAAAATAATAATCCCACAAAAAGTAACTGCTTTCTCAATAATTAAATGACTGTTCTCTTTTAGGATAAATATAATCCTAAGGTCATCTTTTTTAAAAATTGACTTAGAAAACTTGCATTAAAATTGAATACCTGAAAATATAACTTCCTGTTGTTAGAAGCTCATTTGTGCCTTCCTATTAAGTTTATGATTTCAATAACAAATCTTTATGATTATCTTTAACTTCTTATTCCTGTGGAAATGGTCAGGATATATAACTTGCCCACTACTAACACTTCAATTTTCACACTCATATATATACAAAAAGGTGAAAGGTGTAATCTAAAGCTCTGGGCTGGGGAACAGAACAATAGAGAAGTTTTAAACATGTCCAGAAAGAAGAGAAGCTGGGAACAAAGGAGAAGGATACAGTTAACTCCTTTGCACATAAGCTCTAAGAAGATGTTCCACTCACAAACTCACCAGATTCTCCATTAAATAGTGGAGAATGGTGAAAAGATGTGAGGTAATTTTTAATTCACATAGAACTCTAACCCAAAGCACCCAAACTGTATTTAATCTGCCAATTAGCATGAATTCAGGTGACCTGTCCAATTCAAGCCATTCTCTGTACTTTGCCAAATGTATCTTAGTGAAGCTTGAAAGATGGCCCCACTTGCATTATCCATTAATAAAACCTCTGGGTAATGAAGCTTTTGCTCTAATTCCTGGAACAGAATTTTGTGATAAGAACCTGAGAGGTAACAAGATGACTTAATGGCTTCATTCAGGTGCCAGCAGAACCACAGAGGAGAAATGTTTCAAGACTTTGGGTTATAAATGCAACCATGTTGTCGACAGATCTACCCAGATGACACCAAGAACTTTTGAACGAGAGGTAGGCATCTATCTGGAATGATGGGCAGTGAGAGTCTTTAAACAGACTCATTAGGCACAGATGGATGATCTGCCAGAGGGGAATGGCTTTCAGGACTTCCACTTTTGCTCTAAACCTTGATATTAATGACCTTTCAGGATGGCTGATATCACTGGGAATTCATTTGCCACAATGAAAGAAACCCGGTAAATGAATCCATTTCTGAATGAAGGTAGTAAAGCTGTCCCTGAAAAAGAAGCGGAGGGGCAATGGTTCGAAGATAGAAATTAGTTATGAGGCAAAACTCTCTTGTTAACCTCAAAGTTAATTCTAATGGGTTGTTTTTGTTTTGTTTTGGTTTAGTTTTTGGTGATTTATTTTATGGTATGCTTAGACTTGACAAAAGAATGGACACTCTAGACAACACATTTGCTATATAGAGCCAAGAAAAAAATGACATGAATTTTGAAACACAGCACTTTGATTTTCACCATAGCCAGCTTATGCATTTGCCTGCCAGTGAGAGAAAGGTCTGTCTTACTAATCTTTCATGGGACACATATTTGTTCCATGCTAAATGCTGCCAGAGAAGACTGTACTATCTAGGTCAGGGATTGGCAAACGTTTTCCATAAAGGACCAGGCAGTAAATATTTTAAGCTTTGTGGGCTGTATGGTTTCTATTGCAACTATTCAACTCAGCTATTGAAGCACGAAAGTTATCATAGACAATGCAAAAATGAATGAGCATGGCTGTTTTACAAAAACATTTATTCGTGGGTTCAGAAATTTGAATTTTGTATGAATTTTCACTTGTGAAAGTTTATTCTTTAAAGAAAATTTGTTTAACCATTTACATATGCAAAAACTGTTCTTAGCTCCCATGTTGTGAAAAACAGCAGCAGGTCATGTGAGGCCCATGGGCTGTAGTGTGCCTCTCCCTTCCCTACCAAGATTATAGTAGATGGAAGGTAGTTGTCTTAAAGATGTACAAGCAAAGTTTCTCTAGGTCTACAAAAATGTGAGGGATCCCTTCTACAGAACACTTCATGAAGGAGAACATTTTTGAGATTATTTAAGGAATGCGATTTTAGTAGATGGGAAGGAGATTCACCTGGGGAGGGAGCACTTTTGAGAATAAAAATGAGCATTATTAAGGTTACTTCAAGAACATGGGTGTAAACCGTGGTTTTCCCATGTAAATAGGGATATATTGTTACCCCAGAATGGGTAGTTTACAGGTACCAGGGTGGAAAGCTAGTCTGGGGCTTGAACTTGAACTTGTAGAAATCCAAGTTGTTTGAAATCATTGACTACGTGGGAGAAAGGCACTGCAGTTTTTTAAGCAGTGAAGTGACATGATGCATACCAGTGGCATCGGTGAGGTGCAGAATGAATTAGAACAGACAGAAACTACGTGCGGGAGCCCAATCAAGGGATAATGACAGTAGTTTGAAGAGAGGATAAAAGAACCTGGACTGGGTCTGGACAGCAGTAATTGAAAGGAAAGGGTGGATGAACGACAAACACATCAGAGAGAAGGAGGCAAGAGAACTTGTCAATTGAATACAAAAGGTAAGCTGGGAAAAGAGAGTCAAAGGAAACTCCCAAGATTTTGAGTATAGATGACTAATATGCATACCGTATTTGTGGGTTAGAGATAAGAGGAAAAGTGAAATCTGCAAATGCACATATAATTAGGATCCTATTTCTCTCGCAGTTTACAAAAGATATATGGTAGTGATAGGGTAGTCATTCCATAGTTTAATTTCTGAAAATACTTTTATGCTCTGACAACTCAATCTCTATAGAGTTTTGGGTAGTTTTCTAATAAATATGGTATGGGCAGCGTGTTTAAAAAAATTAAGACTTTGATTTGGAGGAAGGATGAGGGAGAGGATTGGAATGTGTTTCTCTATGACTATTTTTCTGTCTTCTTTATGGGACCTAATCGTATGCAATCCATTCTTAGCTTAGTATAATGGTTCTTATTATGAAGGTAAAAATGAATCCATCTGAGGAAAAGATATAGCCATATCATATCTCTAGCTAGAATTTGATTCAGAATTATTTTAACCATGGACTTGTAATACCTAGTGATTTCAGTAGCTATTTAAGAGTCTTGAAAATTATCCAAGTTAAATCCTTGGTTTTAAAAAATAATCCATTTCCTATAGGACATTTAGGCTTGTTTCAGATGCCCTGAAATCAAAACAAATGAACAAGGTTATGATGCTACAACTTCTAAGAATTTGTGTTAAGGTTCTGCTAAGTGCCTTGACCCACAAAATGGTTCATGCTATGTTTATATTTTGTTCAAATCCAATGTCTCAGCAATTTTCTAAATTCTTATTTTTTCTGGAGAGAATATGTCCAAGGAAAGGGAGAGAAAGGGATAAATGAATGAAAGAAACAAGTAATTTTACTCACCTAAAATACACATATATACCTATTATTTTTCAATTTCTGAAACAGCAAAGGGAATCAAATCACTACAGGAAGAAATTAGGAAATACTAATGTTTCATCTAGACAAACTTTCCTACTCTTTGAGCCTGTCAAAATCTCCATTCATAAATATCAGTGTGTTCAACATTTTTCTGGGTTTAAACAAAATAAAATTCACCAGTCTGACCATGTTATATGGCCTGTTCTTTCTACAAAGATGTGTACAGGAAAATCAAAGCAGACTGGAGAATATTTCCTTGTTAGTCCCAGCATAGAATCCCCAAACGCCTCAACCTGTGAATTTAAAAAGTTCAGCAATGCTGTCCGACTGCGGTGAGACACTGCGATGGGAATGGCTGTGCGGGCGTGAAGTAGTCCTGGACCCTTTAGTGTGACCTTGGCACCAAAAAGAAAGAGAAATCATGGTTTAAAACCCCATGTGGAACCCAAACTCAAACTGATGCCTGTTTATCAGCGCCCGTAGCTGAGGAGTGTGGGTTTTACTTTTTGAAGATTTCCACTTGGGCTCTGCCTCTCGCCTTGTGCCCTCTTCTTTGCAATTTAGTTTCTCTCATTCATCTTTCTAGTATGTGACTATTTTCCCTGTGCTCGCTACATGATATGGTAAATATATAACATTATAACAATACATAGCATTATATTGTTGTAAATATATATATAATAGTATATATTACATACAAGGTAAATTCATGGATATAAATCTATAACCTGATAGATGTCATTGCTGGACGGTTGGCAAGCCTGGCCATTGATTTCCCACACATCTGTCTCTCCCTCCTCTTGGTAGCGATGATTACACAAAAGGGCTTTGACAACCTCAGGATTTCTAATTAAAGCACACCAGTGTTCTGGTTTTACCTCCTTTAGTTCCTTACTCGAAGGCATTTCTTATTAAGTGTCACACTCTTTAACAACTGCTGTGACAGGATGAGAAGCGGCTCCTGAGTCAGACGTGGCACAGTCCCCCTGAAACCAATGCTCCCCGCACACCCAAGCAGGTGGTAGCTTTCAAAGGTAGCAAAGAAAATGAGAGTGCCTGTCTTCTTCTTATTGTTATTATTCTCGTAATTCTTCAAATTCAAATGAAATTTTAAAAGCCCGAGTTGAAATTGGATTTAAACAAATTCTAGTTTGTTTCTGGACTGACCATACTTAACTTTATGAAAGATACATTTCCTGCCATGAGGTAAAGAGGATGTGTGTGATGATTTTCAGATATAGCTATTTTGAATGTTTACAGAAAATTGCAATCATGTTAACGCAACTGCTAAATGAAACAGGTGAGGAATTGGAGACCGAGGTTTGTGCCTGCCTTGGTGGCTCCCTCTCTCACGTACCTTAAACAAGTCAACTAACCCTAACTACCTAAAGGTATTTTTAGGAAACTCGTAAAATTCTGCATATGGTAGGAGTAAAAGTGTAACACAGCTTTGCCAATATAAAACATTACTGCAGCTATTACCATACAGTTACTATTCATTATGTCTCCTACTTCCACCACCCAATAAGGCGGGTAGCATTAGCCTGACTGTACTAGCTTAGAGCATATCCAAATGTCCTCCAAAACACGAAGGCCTTGCTATAAAAATTATGTCTCATATGTAACTTCTAATCCTGCCAAGTGTGCTGATCTTTTTCTGTACTACTAGACCCTTTGTTAGTTAGAAATAAAGAATGAAAGAATTGTTTCTCATTTTTATGACATAGCATTAGCCTTCAAGACCATTTAATAACTGAACAAGATATAACATTGAGAAGACAAAATACTATAGTTGAAAAATGTCGAGTATGCCTGTGGGACCGCAGCTTACCTCGTGACCTGAGTCTCTCTGAGACAATCTTTCTCTGACCTATTCTGAAAGTATCTAGCTCACAGAATACTTGGAAATTGACTGTTTTGAGAAATTTTATTTTTTAATTCCTTATATGCATTGTTGTTAGAATAGTTGTAACTCTACTTACCTATAGAAAATTTACATAGTCAATGCTTTATTTAATAATAGTACCTTAAAATGTGTACCTGGAAAGAAAATAGGGGAGAGGGAAGGGAAATGGCTAATTATCGTTTATTCTGCAATGATGAAGAAGATCATAAAACTGAAAAGCTCAAGTTGAAATTTCAAATAAAAAATAGCTACTTTGTGTTGTCATTTTGTAATATCTAAAAACATTTTTGTTGAGCTATATTCACATACCATATATTCATCCAGAGTATGCAATCAGTGGTTTACAGTATCATCATATAGTTGTGCATTCATCACCACAATTTTTGAACATTTTCATTACTCCAAAAAATTACATAAAAGAATTAAAAATACAAATGAAAAATAACACCCAAAACGTGTCATGCCCCTTAACCCCACTATTATTTACGTATTTCTTGTTCTTATTTTTTTACTCATCTGTATAAAGGAAATGCCAACCATAAGGTTTTCAGAATCACACAGTCACACTGTAAAAGCTATATAGTTATACAATCATCTTCAAGAATCAAGGCTACTGGAATTCAGCTCAACAGTTTCTGGTATATCCTTCTAACTATTCTAATCCACTAAAAACTAAAAAGGGATACCTATATAATGCGTAAGAATAACTTCCAGAGTGACCTCTCTATATATGTGAAATCTCTCAGCCACTGAAACTTTATTTTATTTCTCCTCTCCCTTTTAGTCAAGAAGACTTTCTCAATCTCATAGTGCTCTAGGCTAGATCTAGGCTCATTCCTGAGAGACATGTCCCATGTTGCCAGGGAGATTTACACCCCTCAGAGTCATGTCCCACATAGGGGAAGGAAATGAATTTACCTGCTGGGTTGGTTTTGAGAGAGAGGTCACATCTGAGCAACCAAAGATGTTCTCTGGGGGGTGACTCTTAGGCATAATTATAAGTAGGCTTAGCTTCTCCTTTGCAGGAACAAGTTTCATAGGGGTTAGCCCCAAGATCGAAGCTCATCCTCTTCAACTGGTAGTCCCCAGTGCTTGTGAGGGTATCAGGAATTCCCCAGATGGGGTCATTTAATATTTCCACATTTCCCCCCAGTCC
This sequence comes from Tamandua tetradactyla, assembly GCF_023851605.1. Taxonomy (NCBI): domain Eukaryota; kingdom Metazoa; phylum Chordata; class Mammalia; order Pilosa; family Myrmecophagidae; genus Tamandua; species Tamandua tetradactyla. The sequence goes on from NC_135337.1 coordinate 50,409,343, forward strand.
TCAAGGGGGCTTTGTAATTACTTTTTTATTCTCTGTCAGAATTACTTTGGGATGTGTCGGGGCATCACACTCACCTGTACAGACCAACACAATCTCCTTCTCTGTTTACATGTCCATGTAATTATGGTGTTTGAATAAACTGACCATAGGAGATAAATTAGACAGTGTGGTACAGAAAATATAATTTTTATACCAAATAGACATCTCTTCGTCTGTTCTCACACAGAAGTTGAAGTTTTAAAACATGGCCAATATCACCTTTTGTCCTTTAGTTGGATTTACCTTAGTCCTAACCTTATCTGCTTCATTCATATCTATAATTGAAGTCTGATCCGATCTCCTTCTTCAGCTTTTTAAGCAGTTGTGTAGTATGGAGTAATGCTGACTTTCAGCACTGCATACCTTTGGCTTTGAATCTCAGTTGTCCTACAGAATCTAAAAATAGTGTACAATTAATCAAAAGAGAATTAATAACAAAACTATGACCACTTCATTGCTGCTAAAGTCTTGAGTTATAATACATCTGATCTACCATTCAGAATTATTGGATACAAAATAGCACATCACTATTATTATTGATTTTTCTCCCTTCCTGTATTTTATGCAGTAAACAAGAAGTCATCTGGACCCCATTTTAATTCTTTATTCCTTTGTGTCTTTAGGTATTGCACAGATGTTCTGTGCTGCTTGATCTTCATATTGTTCATTATTGGCTACATTCTGTTAGGACTTGCGGGTAAGTAAATATAGATATAGAAGATATTAAACATTTGCTAATGGCATAACTAAGTCCATGTTTATTTTGACATTAATCATTTTCTTCCAAAAGGCTTATTATTGATTTTTCTCTTTTCTGAAGGGAATGGGCCTCATCAGGACTCATCGAATAGCAGATGCAATGAATAATAAACACAAGATATTTTAGATTTGACTAAAGCAATACCAAATGCTTAAGAAAATAGAATTAAAAGAAGGGAGGAAAAGCTTATGGCTTTTTGTTAATCATTCTTTTGAAGTTTTGTTAAGCAGCTAATTATGTTCATGTTTCTATTTACTAATAAGAACTAGGACCTAGATCAATTTAAGTAATATATAAATTTTTCTTTTTATAAGCAAATTAGGAAGAAGGAATAATCATTAAGAATTTCACCACTTAATTCATTGGTGTGTAAGAAGTTCTACTCTCTTTGTCTTACAGAAAGAGATTTTATATTCTGTTATTGTTAAAAATTTTTCTATGAAAGTGAAAAAGAGGACAGGTATAGAGATTCTTCTTTTGGATAAAAGAAAAAAAAAAGAAAACTACCAAAGAAGCTGGTGTTGTTTCTATTAAAAGGTCCTATAATTGTATGTGAATGTGGCATACAGTTTCCTACAAGACAGACTTCCTGGTCCTTAGATGTTTACTTAGAAATTTTAATGCATTATTATTAGGGTGGGGACTGTGAACATTGGATAATAGCTTCTAGTCCCAACATTTAATGACATTGGTTAGAATATATTAGCAGAAAGGACACTGTGCTCTATATCGGGAGCAATGGAAAATATTTCCCTCTGTTCTTCAGTTTTATCTTCCAGTAAGACGGACCCTTTAAAAACAGTAATTTAAATAATTTCCAGAACATGATCTCAGTAATACCAAGCAAAAAAGACTCCAAATTGGAGAGTTGCAGAAGGTAAGGCAGGAAGATAGAGAAAAACAAAGGAGCATGAACCAACAGACTAAATAATGCACTCTTCTAAGGACTTCATGATATTATTTTCTTCATAAAGTAATTTAACATCCAAACATTAATGCAGTTGCAGCACAATATGCAATCTGTAAATTTTATAATTGGTATGAGTTAAATTGTGATCCCCCCCAAAAAGTAGATATGTTGGAGTCCTAACCTCCAATACCTCAAATTGACCTTCATATTGAAGTTGTAATTAGTTAAATAAAGGTGAAGGTATACTGGAAGAGGGTAGGACCTTAACATATTGTGATTGGTGTCCTTATAAGAACAGAAAAGACGCAGAAAGGAGAATGCCATGTAAAGATAGGGGCACACAAGGGAAGATAGAGATGGAAACTGAAGTTATATAGTCAAGGAACACCAAGGATTGTTGGAAAACCACCAGAGGAATTAAATAGTGTCATAGAATTGAAATTTTCTGCATAAGAGATTTAGAGTCAGACAGGTCTAGGTTTTCCTCATATTACTTGGTGGTCTTGGGCTAGTTACATAATCTCAAATTTCTCACCTTATAAAATAAGGAAATGCTATGTACATTGCAAGGCTGTTATGAGGAATAAATAAACTAATACCCAGCTATACCAATAATGCTGCATAATAATACTAGGCATAGTTTGATTGCTATAATTGTATAACATAGTTGCTCTCAATTTTAGTAAATTGCTTTTAATTAATTTATTATACTGTTTCAATAGTAAACCATAATTTTGGTTATTAAAGTTCAAATATCCACAAGAACTTCATAAAGATCTCATTCTATGTCCAGAATCTTTTCATTAGGAGCCTTTTGATATAATCAAATAAGTATTTCCTCCACACTTCAGAGCCATACTGCTGTAGTCTATGAGGAATGCCTTCTGTCCTTATATAAAGCTAGAAAGCCACTCCACTCTCCTGGCAACACAGGAGAGAAAAGATGTGACGTGCACATCATCATTCCCTCTGGAACAAGATGGGAAACTTATCATTTAATAAATGCCTTAATTCACATTGTGAAATTGGAGAAGAAATACCCCACAATCAAAAATTGTGTTCAAATTGGATTAGTTTAATGCTTCCCCCAAAACACACTTTTCTCATCCCTGAACTACAAATAACCCTAGTAGCCTACTTCCAAGGTAAACTCAACTCTTTGGTTATGTCTAATATTAGACTAAAAGAAGGATGAAGGAAAACGATTGGGCAAAGGTTACTAGGCTATAAAGAAATTCTTAACATTAAAAAAATACATACCTTCACTTGAGAAGGGATGATGCTAAGTCAGTTTCATTGATGTGTTACAAACAGTTTGATGTCTTTTTGTCATCCTTGTTAGATCGGGCTGTTCATAGACTTTTTTTTCATTCATGTTCTTTTCATAAGAAAAGTGTACCATGAAAGAGTCATATGTCTCATAAATTCTGCTGAGAAGAAGCTGCTTTTTGAACTTCATGTGGAATATTGCCAGTGAGGATAACATTTGGATGCAACAAAGCACTTGCTACTAGATTGATGAAAAGCAGAAACTCTGTTCAAGTGGGTGGAGTGTAGGCTGGGTGGAAGGTAATCAAATCTTCTTGGAAAATCAAACTCAGTGTTTATGATAATAGCCCTCTTTTGTGCTACTTCTCTGATGGCTGCTATTCAATTATTGTACTGACTAGAAAAAAAGAGTAGCAATATTTATTGTGTGAATTTTTCTTTGCTATCCTTGTGCTAACATTATATTCAAAATAGCACAATTTTAATATTGAATATTTTTTTCTTTTTCTCTTCAACTGGATTTTCCTTTGAGCCACTTAGTTCATTTATTTACTTATTTTATTATTATTTTTGCATGGGCAGGCACTGGGAATCAAACCCAGGTCACCAGCATGGTGAGAACTCTGCCACTGAGCCAGTCACACTGCCCACTTAGTTCATTTTATATTTATTTAGGAAGCACTTGAACATGGGGGTCAAAGTTTGTTTTTGTTTGTAATCTTCCCCAGGAATATTTACTCCTACTAGCTGAGAAAAGAAAGCATTAACAAGAAAATAAGATAGCACAAACAAGCCCAGGTTTAAAATGCTGGAAGAGTTACTTAGTTCTAAATGTTTTCTTCCTCTCTTCTCATCCCTTTCTTCTTTTCTCTTCTCTTTCCTTCTCTCCCCCCTTTTATTTTTTGCTCTTCTCTTCATTTTTCTCAAATGTACATAATGCTGTGTGCATTTTCTTTTTGTGAGTCTGTACTCTAAAACAGCACTTATAGAGAAATTTGTTAAAGTCAATGTAATAGTTTTAAAATATGGCCTTAAATTTTTACTCCCCTTCCATTATGAGTGTTGTTCTATCTCCCTGCTCCTCGGATCTTTAAAGGCTTCTGACTGTTTTTATCAGTGCACAATATAAGTAATGTTATGCTACTTCTGAGTCTAAGGCAAAAAAAAAAAAAAAGTCATATTGTTTCTATCTTGTTCATTGGGACGCTTGCTTTCAGGATGTTCCCTCTCAGAACCTTGTCACTATGCTATGAGAAGCCCAAGCCACATGGAGAAGCCACATGTAGGTATTCTTGTCAACAGGTTCAGCTGAGCTTCCTGGAACAGCCAGCATCTACTGTCAGCCCAGTTGAGCTTTTAGATGATTGCAACCCTAGTCAATATCTAACTGCAACTGCATGAGAGACCCCAAGGGAGAACCACCTAGCTGAACCTGTCCTGGGCCCCTGACTCCCAAAGTCATAAGCAAAGTTAAATGATTGTATTGAGCCAGTAGGTTTGGGGTTACAACAAAAGATAAGCAGAACAGAATTTGATACCTGGAAATGTAATGCTTGCATAAAAAAAACTAAAACATGGGCATTGGTTCTGAGACCAGGTTGTGTTCAGAATCCTGATAAGTTTTGAGGTGGCTGTCAGTTATATGTTGAAGAAAAGTGAGGAACATATGGTAGGAACCAGGGGAAAAGACACCTTATGAAGTAGTGGTGAATAATCTGACTAAAGAGACCATCCTTAAGAGAGGAATCAATTCTGAAGAACTTCATCCCACACCTGATGTGATTTAGGTGATGAGATCTGGACCTTGAGCCTAAGCCTGGTGCTATAATTGGATGAGACCTCTGGGGGATCTTGGGAGGAGTGTGCTTTGCTTTTGAGGGAATATAAAAAAATGTGGCTAGAGGATAGACTATGACAGTTTTAAAACAGGGTTGCAAATTATTTGTCATTCATCCCACTGAGGTGTGTGATCCATATTCCTTCCCCTTGAATCTGGGGATCGCTTCCCTCATAGAGAAGTGCTGCTCTTCTAAAAGAGAAATGAACCAGGTCCAAACAGACTAGTAGAGAGCCTTGAAGTGTAAGTAATTTAGTGAAATATTAAAGAATGGTTGAGACAGGAGACGTTAGGACTGAAAGCATCAGGTCCAGAAAGGAGAAGTTTAGATAAGTCAGCTTTAAATCCTTCATGGAATGAGGATAAGAATAAACAAAATACTTAAATGAAAAATAAAATGTGATAAAACTTGACCCTGTCATTTGTGATAGTAACATGTATGTTTATTGTCTTTGGGTAGTAATACAGCCACATGCCTAGTTTTCCATTTATTGCTTATGGAAATCCAGCATTTCATCCCCTGCCTTGATGTGAACTATCCCAAAACACCACGGAGGGGGTAGTCTTATTTACAGCTCTTAGGTAGAGAGAGACCTTACAGATTACTGGAGCCCTGTTGTCTTGATTGGTGCCATTTGGTATCATTTTATAGTCCATTGGACATTAAATCCTAATGTCCAGTGTTCTAAATATTCATTAGGATATATTCTTTCTCTTCTGGACCTGTCCCCTACAGTTGTGACTTCCCACATTTAGCTCCAAGACAATCACTTTTTAAGTCTTTAAGCAATGCTCAGCCATTGCTTCCCAAAGCAAGACCAGTATTACAATGGCTGTGTCCAAGGCAATTTCTTGCTTTACCAGGATCAGCCCTTATTCTTGGGCCCTGCTAGCAGGCCTAGGATACCAGCCCAGTCTTACCCTCATGGCAAATTCCCTTTTGAGTTATTTGTGCTCTTTTGGGCCAGCAGATCTCAGGGCCACTCTGATCTATCCTAAATTGAAATCTTGGGGAGAAAGATTTGAGGTCTTGTCCCTTCCTTCTCAAACAGCAGATTTGTCTTCACCATCCCAAGGGATATGAGGAAAGGAGAAACCATATTTTCATAACTAAGCAAGGTCACACAAGTGATGCTTTGGAGAACAAAGATAAAATTCCGAGATGACTTTTTGACCCTGTCTGTACAAAGAAGCAGTGGACAATAGCTCTTAGTAATAAATAAGCAAATAACTAAGTACGATAAAAAATTAAATCATGCCTCACCACACTGCCTGTCATTCTATTTTGTGAGCATGGAGGTATGGTGTCAATATTCATTGTAAAGGGAAAGCTAGTCATGTAGAGTGACGATGACAGAAATTCCATTGTGGTTTGAGTCTACTTACAACTAAAATGAATATACTTATCAGATCCCAGTTTTGAAACTTTGTTATTACAAAGTGAAATCATTCCTTCTAATGTAGTAAGTAATAAAAATACCAGTTCCATTATTTAAAAAATCTTCTCATATGCATTTTTAATGAAAAATGTATATTTCTAGATATATTTATTCAAATGTATATTCCTAGATATTTTATTTCTAGTATTAAATGGCCTTTTGATTCCTCAGAAATACATTAAAATGTATATTTTAAACTGTTTACCTATACTTCCTTTTGCTTTTTAAGCCTTTATTTTTCAAAGAAAGCATTTAGTTTTAACTCTTGCATGAACAGATTTTTTTTCATGTTAGTGAGATTCTTACTGCTCATTGTACTTTGCTAACTGTATGCATTCCAAATGATTTCAAATGGAATACTGCTAGCAAGAGAGGGACTGATCTGTGCTCAAGGACATGACCATAATGTCACCTTTGGGTAGAAGAGGCCACCTGTGAAATGATAAGCAGCATTCTTCTTATTCCAGCAATTGGATGCAGGGCTGCTTCCAAAAATGTTTTTACCGCAGCAATGTCATCAACACAGATTTCAAATTTGGTTTCATGTGTCCTATTATCTGCTTCATTGCATTTGTAAATTGCTTGTGTTAAAAAGCCATAAGCACAATTTGGCAGGCCTGTTCCTCCCATATTAAAACAGTTAAAATGTACCTTTAAGGGATACAAAATAATGATTTTGAAAGCTAACATTCCCAACCAGCACGTGTTCAGGGAATGCCTTGGCTGCCCCAAACAGATTTGCAGTTAATTTTTAAATGTCAGTGCAAGCAGTTGGTCTAATCACATTTTCTCCTTGACAGAGGGCTTTTTAGTGGCTGCAACTTCTGACTCAACCCTAGAGCACAAGAACATGCTTTGCAAATGCTTGAAAATGAGAGATAATACTAGCTCCTGGAACTTCAGTAACCTCCATTTCCTTCATATGAGTGAAAGGATAATTTGCCTGAATAAAGTTTTCATCAGCTCTTACCAATCTTTAGTTATCTGCTATAAATTACTCAAATAAGAGTCTTTTATAAATAATTTCTCTTCTTCATTCTCAGTCTGTCTCTCTCTCTCTCCCCCCCCTCACACACACACACACACACACACACACACACACACACACAAATCTTTATCAGCTTCACTTAAAGCAGTCTTTTAAAGTTATTTCTAAAGCAGTGAGAAAATGAAGGATGAAAAAACAAAATAACCCACCCAGAGTTGCTATTGATTGCTATGTAACTTTGCCCCTTGGCTTTATTCACCAACATAACTCAGGCCATTTAATTCCAGAGCCTTTGCTCTTAGCCATCATGCTATACTTCCTTTTGTTTAATAAACAGAATGAATGGGGGGATTCTTCAAGTAATGAAGATTATCAAGAGAGTAAGCAGACCAGAACCCTGATGATGCATTCAATGCTTTTCTTTCACTTCCCCTCTTCTCTAATTCCACCCTAAATTGGGTTTTAAAGGGCAGGTATAGGACAGTGGTTTAGGGGAGTAAATGAAAGGCAGGTATTTTTTTTGTAAACAAGATCATGAATAATCTGTTATCTGCAGTCTTGCCCCTCTGAAGCTGAGTAAGTGTTTACTTTGCTGCAGTGTCATTGTTTACTTTCAATAATTGTAAATTAGCCTGATTTATGTAAGGGAGGAGTACATCTTTAGGATAATCCACACCTCAATTTCTTTTGTGATTGTTCCCTTTATCAGTATATAATGATCATCTTTGTCCCTCCTAACTGTTTTTGACTTAAAGCCTATATTATCTGATATTAGTATGGCCACCTCAGCTCTCTTTTGGTTACTACTTTCATTATATATTTTTTCCTCAACCTTTTATCCTTTTTGACTTTAAGAAAGCATATAGCTGTTTTTGCTAATTTGTTTTTGGCAGAATTTGGTTTTGTTTTGATTTATTTGTGCAGAAAGTATGTAGCTGGGTAATGCTTTTTTAATCCATTCTGTCAATCTCTAACTTTTGTCTGGAGAGTTTTAACCATTTACATTTAAAGTCAATCTTGATAATTCTGCCATTTTGCTATTTAGCCTTTGTAAGTCATGCCTTTTTTGTCCCTCACATCCATTACGAACTACTTTTGTATTTATTTGTTTTTTTATGTTGTACCATATTTAGTTTCTTCTCATTTCTATCTCGATATATATTTTTTTATCTGTTTTCCTTGTGGTTACAATAGAGTTAAAATTTAACATTCTAAAAATATAACAACCATATTTGGTTTGACACTAACTTAACTTCAATAGCATACACATGTACTTTTCATATAATCCACTGTCCCTCCACCATTTTTTGTACTTCTTACTATCATGGGACATCATATGTTCATAAACATAAATTTATCATCATTTTTATGCATTTGCATTTTAGTACCTGTAGGAACTAAGAAGTAGAGTTACATGCAAAACAATACAATACAATACAATACAACAATACTGACATTCATAATTACCCAAATGGCTAATTAATTCATACTTACCCACAAGTCTTTATTTTTTTATACTGCTTTGAACTACTTTCTAGTGTCCTTCCTTTTCAGTATGAATAACTCCCTTTAACACTGCTTATAAGGGAGTCCCAGTGATGATGACTTCCTCAGTTTTTATTTGTCTGAGAATGTCTTAATCTCTCCTTCCTTTCTGAAAGAGAATCTCACTGGATATAAAATTCTTGTTTGGCAGTTGTTTCCTTTCAACATTGTAAGTACTCCATCCTACTGCCTTCTTGCCATCATGGTTTCTGATGAGAAATTAACACTCTAGCTACTTAAGATTCCCTTGTTCTTTACACATTGCTTTTCCCTTGCAGACTTTCAGAGATCTCTCCTTTGCATTTGGTAGTGTGATCAATATATGGTAGGGTGTACTTTTCTTCATATTTATCCTGATTGGCGTTCTCTGAGCTTCTTTGATGTGCATGCTCATATCTTTTTATAGTTTTGGAAGTTATTTTTCCTTGACTATTCCTTCTGCCCCTTCCTTTCTTTCTTCTCCTTCTGAGACTCCCATAATGTATATACTGGGGCACTTGATGGTGTCCCATGGCTACCTTTCACTTTTAGTTCTTCTTTTTTCTTTCTGCTCATCCATCTTACTCATTTAGAGTATCTTTTCTTCAAGTTCACTGATTCTTTCTTCTGCCAGCTCTAATCTGTTCTTGAAACCCTCCTGGGCATTCTTCATTTCAATTATTGTGGTCTTTAATTCCAGTAATTCTCTTTGGTTCCTTTTTAAAATTTCTGTCTCTCCACTTAGACTATCATATTGTTCATGCATTGTTTTCCTATTATCTTTTAGTTCTTTCTCTGCACTTTTCTTCATCTCCTTGATCATTCTTAAGATCATTTTTTTTAAGGCTTTGTTTGGTATGTCCACATTCTGGTCTTCACTGATGTTTTCTGGATTTTTATCTTCTTTGTATGGACTATCATTCCATTGTTTGTCTTGTACTACTTTGTTGCACACTGTATATTTTTACTATTTTAAAATGTTAACTCTGGGAATTCCCTGCAATGTCTATTTCTTGGTTTTGTAACAAGCTGGTGATAAGACAGAGATTTTCTTGAGCTTCAGCTCTCTTACTAGGAAGGTCTGCCCAAGGCAAATGCATTGTACAGTGTTTTCATTTGTTTTTTTGTTTGTTTGTTTGTTTGTTTTTGCATAGTCAGGCACTGGGAATCAAACCTGGGTCTCCAGCATGGCAGGTGAGGATTCTGTCTGCTGAGCCACCATCGTATCGCCCTATACAGGGTTTTCCCTGTATTTCTGTGTCTGTGTCTTATCCTGGGCTTTTGTCTATTGGTTGTTTTGGAGTTTCCCTTTTTATAGGTGTTTGGTTGTCCCTTGTTTCCCATGAGACTGACTTCCCTTTCTAGGCATTTGAAGCTGGCCTGCCTTTTCCCCACATTTTCCAGTCTGTATAAGTTTTTACCTTCTTTTCATTGTCTCAAGCTGCTTTTGCCTGGAGGGCGGTGATAGAAATTCTTGTAGGGGGTCACTCCAGAGAGAACTTTTCCCAAGTCAGTCTTTCCTAGCCAGGTACCCCCAGAGGGGTGCAGACCATTCCTAAATGCCCTGGGGAGAGGAAAAGAAGGTTATCAAGAGCTTCTCTGATGACTTCCCAAATGCAGCCCTTCTGCTAACTATCCTTTGCAGCCCTGAAGAAGCATAGCATCTTTAAATCCCCACCACCTTCACCTCTGTCCAGGGAGGGTTGAAACAACTGCTTCTACAGCCTTTGTCTGGAAAAGGCTGAAACAATAACAGCTCTTAGAGGTGGCACCCAGTGATCTGAATTCACTAACCAAAAGCCATGATCAGTAGTTGGCCATGTCCACCTCTATTCTTGGGAAAGAGGATTTGTATGTCCCTTCCAGTCACCTGCATCTAGCCAGTGGTTGAACCCCCTGGTGGCCTGCCATGAGAGTGGTGATGGGCATGAGAAGCCCCTATGCAGAGAGAGCAATTTACTGTTCTTTACCTTAATTTATATTCCTCTGGCTCTTTCTTGGATGCTGTTCATTGATCTTCTGGCCTCCAGAGTTTCAGAATAGTTGTTTCAGACAGTTCCTGAATGTTTAATACTTGTTTTGGTGGAAGGACTGAGTCCTGGAGCTCCTTACTCCACCATCTTCCCCAGAAGTCCTTCTCATGACTCCTTTTTTCATAAAATCATTGAACAAGTACCTTCCCATCTCATTATTGAAAGCTACCTTTAGAGAAAGCTCTTTACTAAGCAGTCACATGAGATATAAACACTTTCATATTATTGGTCCAATTTCAGAGGTTAAGACTCCTAATTATCTCTCGAACTGCCTTGCCATAAAGTGTTTAGTATTATTCTCTTCACACTTATGAAAGGAAGCCTAATCATTGGCCTGCCCCTAAAAAGCAGAGTAGATATATAATCTGGAGAGTGAGATATATAATCTGGAGAGTGTGGAGAGGCTGGAGTGAGCTTTGATTGTCCAGCTCGGGCAGACACTTTACATAGTGCAAACAAGAGCCAAGTGAAAGTGAGAGGGAAATGCAGACCACAGACCCAAGCAGCCTGGCGGCTGGCTGCCCAGGACTCCAGTAAAGCAGAGGATAACCCAGGAAAGAAAAATTTCCCTGGGTTAGTGCCAATGTAGCCTGCATAGTCCTCTATAAATATGGTTTAATTTTTTTTCCTTCCAAGTCATCTCATCATTGAGATCAGTTCATAATGGGAGCTCATGTCAGAGGGCTATCAGGCAGGAATGAGAAACTTTTTCTAAAAGAAGAATATTATTTGCTGAAAGGACATAAATTTTCTCCAAAACCCTAGGAACCCCCACTGTGGTTCTCTATTGGGCATTTGGTACAGGCCCCATACAGCACACTGCTCTGAGAAATACTTTAGACACCATTAAGTACATTAAGTGACATAGTCCTAGTGGCAGACCTGCTTGTGCAGAAGTCTAGTAGATCATCTGAAAAACATTTTATTTCTCTGGATTCTGCTCAAATCTGGTAGCTAATAAATGTGGTGCTTTTTTATTAACATTAAGGAATATAAGGTACACGAACTTATCCTTCATTTTGGAGAAGATGTGACAATTTGGCCCCCTCAGGAACTTCACTGAGGTGGAAGACCCCTGTATTTTCAGGAAATTTACCTCCCATCCATTAGCACATGTGTCTTTCTAAGGCAAAAAAAATTACATGCTATCCAATATTCCCCAGATATTACCAACATGACGCCATCAATATAATAGATCTGTGTGGTATCCTATGGAATAAGGATATTATCAAAGTCTCTGCAGACTAAAATTGTGGCAAAGAACTAGAAGGTCAGTATAGCTTTGAGGAAAATAGTGAGGATAAAATGCTATCCCTGCCAGGTGAAAGCAAATGTTCCTTGTGTTTTCCACTTATTGGGAAAGGGGGGAAAGCATTTATTAGATAAATAGCTGTATAAAAGGCACCAGAGGCTTTTTTGATTTGCTCTAGTAGAGAGACCCAAACTTGAACAGCAGAAATTAAGACCATAACATGGTTAAGTTTAAGAGAGTCCATTATTGTTATTCAGAACCTATATGTCTTCTTCACTTTTCTATCAGGATTGTATATGTATGTATATGTATTTTTATGTGTGTGTGTGTGTGTGTGTGTGTGTGTGTGTGTGGCTTCCTTAGGGAAAATTAATTATCAGTTAGCTAATAATAAATATGAGGTGTGTTCATCTTTGTGTCCTCAGAGTCTATCTGTACCCAGCACATAGTAAGGCCCAATGAATGAATTACTAAATGAATAGAATTATGACAATTGATAATTCAGTATAAATAAATAATGAGAATTTAACCATATTCTAGATTGGCACATTAAGATGAAGCTTCCTATGTTAACTTTCTTTTAGGAACTAAGGTTGATAGATTTCAAATACTGTTTGTTTAGGCCCTGTGGTAGGTTGAATTATGTACCCCCCAAAGCACAGTGTTCTTAATCTGCATTCCTATGGATTTAAAAACCATTGTAATAGGAGCTCTAGAAGACATTATTTTTAGTTAAGGTGTGTCTCAACTAATGAGATTTAAAGTGGCATGGCCTTTTCTGGGTTACGTAATAGCTTCAAACTATCATCCTTTCCATGTGGGCATTTCTACAGGGCTGTTTGAGTGTCCTTGTGACATGGCTTCTCCTAGAGCTAGTGAGTGAAGGAAGAGAGAAAGAGCAAAGAGGAAGCTGCACTGCCTTTCATGACCTTCTCTTGGAAGTTACCTAATGTCATTTCTACCATATTTTATTCCATCTTTCATTCATTAGAAGCAAATCTTTAAGTCCTGCCCACACTCTAAAGGTGTAGGCTCCACCTTTAAAGAAGTGTCAAATGACTTATGTACATATTTTAAAACCACCAAAAATGGTGATCAACTGCAAAATTATTTCTATTTACTCACGGAATTAAAGTATAAGGATAAGAAAGAATGTCATGCTAGCAAAATTTTTTGTGTATCCTAAAAAAATCTAGGAGAAAATAACCCATTATAGAATCTTTTTTTTTTTTTGAGATTTTTAAGAGTATAAACAAACATTTAATCATTTAAATCAGTGGCTTTCAACTTGGGCAGTACCATGGTCTAGAGGATAGTTGAGAAAATCTGAATAGCCCTTTTAATTCCAACAGTGTTTGGAGGTCACTATGGGCCATTAGTAAGTAGATGGGAGCCAGAGAAGAGAGATGTTTTGCTGTATTTGAGACTGTTTTGTACAACCAAGAATTGCCCCACTTCCTGCCAGTCTATTCCATGTCTCACTCATGTAGGTGAAAACTTATTTCAAAATATTTGAAGCTCCTTCTTCTGTTTTAAATACACAAACATTTTTACATGGTTTTAACTTATGCTGAGGAAAGGCTGTACATTTTTAAATTCAGACCACTGATTTTTCAGAAAGTCACGTCACCAGCAGCACCATTTGTAGTATTTGGTTCTCCTATACAAAACCTTTTTTTGCCTTCTGCAATTCTAGTTGACATATTCACAGTGGTTCCGTTTATAGATGCAAGCATCTGACTAGTTCAATGTTGTTTCCTGTTTATTCACATTTGAGATTTGTATAATGATATGTGTATTACTTAATTATAAATTATATTCCTCTTATTTCTCATGTTTATTACAGTTGGGGTATTTTTTAGAATTATGTGTGAGGATGTGTTATGCTATCTGTGAATTTTATTTCAGGATAATAAAAGGAGCATTAAAAATATTTGTTATAAAAAGGAGATGTTGGATATGATAGGATTGAGAACAACAAACATATAACTCTGTAATGTTACTACACTACTAATCATCTTATATAAGAAGCCCTTGACATTTGTTGGGAAATGTTCTAGAACACATCTGTCCAGGAGAAATAATAGTGTGTGTCATGTGTAAGAAGAAATTGTCTAGAAGCCACATTTAAAAGAGTAAAACTGGGTCAAATTAATTTTAATAATGAATTTTAATTCAATATATCGAAATATCATTTCATCATGTGATCAATATAAAAATTATTAATAAGATATTTTCTTTTTTAATATACTAAAATTCAGTTTTTATTTTGCACTTATAGCACATCTCAATTTGGGGAAGCCACATTTTAAAGTGCTCAATAGATGCATATGGTTGGGATATACAATATTGGACTGTACAATTCTAGACTCTCCCTCAATTGGGAAATAATAAGAAAGGGAGTAAACTATGAACAGTCTGCCCTACCTACTTTATAACAGAGGCAAATGACTGCTGCTGCCTATCTTCTTTTCCTCTTCCTTTTCTTCTGTCATATCATTCCACTGGAGATGTGGAGAGGTGTGGACCTGATGGAGAAGATAAAAGAAACTAGACTAGCCTGGATTTGGGGTGGGGGGGTCTTGGTTGAACTGGCCCTTGCAGCTTTCCAAAGATTTTCTATTCCAGCTCAAACCCAGGCCATCTGTAGAATAACTTCCCTGCCAGAAGCTGTTTGGAGAATTCTATCAGTAGCTCATGGCACAACTCCAAATTAGACAGTCAAAAAAGAGAATTCTTCCCTTGGTACTTCCATCTTCATCCTCCTTTTCTTTGTTCTCAGACCCTCAGCTACCTCCTAGCCACACACTCTCTTTCTCCTCATAAGTTCAAAACTCTTATTCCCATATGATAAATGCTCCAAAGTTACCTGTGCCTCTCCTTTTCCACCTTATATATTCAACACACTGTTGATCCTCAGCTACTGATACCCTTGTTGTTTCCACTGTTAACAAGCTCATTCTTCATCTATCCCTTAGCAGTCAGCATCAAAGCCATGTAGTGGTTAAAAGCAAGGTGTTAGACAGAAATATACAAGCACAAGTACTGTTTATATCACTTATAAGTAAACTCTGAGCTGCAGTTATCTATAAAATTTGGTAGAAAATAATACAGACTTCATAGCATTTTTGAGAAACTTAATTCAGGCAATGATTGTAAAACAATTAGCATAGTACCTGATGCATTGTAAGCAATTAATAATTGGATTCACATATTATATTATTTTCTCAATCTATAATTTCTTCCTTACTCTCCTAGTCAACTGTTAAAATCCTAACCATTTTGCAAAGTATTTCTCAGGTCCTGCTTCTTCACTTAAGTCTCCTACACCTTTGTTCTCTCCTTTTCTTATGTTTCTTGAGAACCCACAATAAACTTATATTGATATTGACTTCCAGTGCAGGGCACATAGTGGTCATTTAGTAAATTCTTTGATTAAATGATTGTTGAAGAAGGGAAAGAGAACTTTAGCAGATGCTGCTGATGCCACAGCCACTTGGCCTGAGTTGCTTATACCTATGGTGAACAGATTTACTGGCAAACATGTTCCACATGGTTCCTCCAGCAAATGGAGCCCCAGTTTCCCCCAACAGTATCCCACTGATTAGCAGTTTTTTACTTTTTGACTTTGTTCCCTTTCCTGTCTCACTTTCTTCACTCCCTCACTTAGGTTCTTAAGGTGACCTCCCAAGTAAACTCCCTGCATCAATGTGCTTCTTACAGGAACTAACATTCCTGAGACCATATTGTATGCCAAGTGCCACGTTAGAGACTCTACTTTCACATCATCTCTCATATTCTTGACATTCTTATGAAGCTAGGTTTTATTATACCCATTTTATTAGACAAGAAATCCAGTACTCGAAACAATCAAGTGACTTGTTCTAGGTCATAGGTATATTAAATAGAAACCTAGTAATCCTAATGCTTCTTTGGGTGGGGTGGTCATTTCAAAATTAATAATTGTAATGAAGAAGAATGAGATGAAGTTAAAAGAAACATATTATAGAAAAGAAAATCAGATGAGATTAGATATGGATGAGAGGTAAAATTAATTGGGTAGATGGAAATACTAGTGGTTGATGAGGGGGGTTGGTGGGGTATGGCATATATGAGTTTTCTCTTTGTATTTATTTTTCTGGAAAGATGCAAATGTTCTAAAAAATGATCATGGTGAAGAATACACAACTATGTGATAATATTGTGATCCATTGATTGTGCACCACATATGGAATGTATATGTATGAAAATTTGTCAATAAAAAAGATTTTTTATAAAATCAGTTAGCTATAGATGTCAGATTTCATTGATCTATATGTCTGCCTTTGTGCCAATACCATGATATTTTGATTACTGTAGCATTGTAATAAGTTTTAAAATCAGGAACTGTGAGTCCTCCACCTCTGTTCTTCTTTTTAAAAATAGTTTTGGGTATTTGCAGCCCCTTATATTTCAATGTAAATTTTGGATTTTCCATGTCTGCAAAGAAGACTGTTGGAATTGAGGGCAGGGGGCTGTTTGGCTTTGAATATGTAAATCACTTTGGATAGACTTGACATCTTAGTATTTGGTCTGCCAATCTATGAACATGGAATGTACTTCTACTGATTAATATCTTTGATTTCTTTTAGCAATTTTTATAGTTTTCTGTATACAAGTCCTTTAACCCTTGGTTAGATTTATTCCCAGATATGTTATTCTTTTAGCTACTATTGAAATTGAATTTTTCTTGACTTCTTCTTCAGATTGTTCACTACTGGTATACAGAGGCACTATTGAAGTAGAAACACTACTCTACTGATTTTTGCATGTTGATCTTGTACCTTGCCACTTTGCTGAATTTGTTAAAGCACTAGTATTTCTTGTGGGTTTTTCAGGATTTTCTATGTATAGAACAAGTCATCTGCAAATAAGGGAAGTTTCACTTCTTCCTTTCTAATTTGGATGCCTTTTATCTCTTTTTCTTGCCTAATTGCTCTAGCAAGAATATCATACAATGTTGAATAACAGTGGTAATTTTGGGTATCCTTATCTTGTTCCTGATCTCAAAGACTCTTTCATCATTAAGTACAGTGTCAACTGTGGGCTTTTCTTATATGCCTTTTATCACATGTTGAGGAAGTTTCCTTCTATTCTTTGTGTTCTAAGTGTTTATCAAGAATGGATGCTGGATTTTGTCAAATGCCTTTTCAGAGTCAATTGAGATTATCTTTTTTTCAATTAATTGTGTGTTGCATAACATTAATTGATTTTCTTATTTTAAACCACCCTTGTGTACCTCAGATAAATCCTGCTTGATCATGATGTATAATTCCCTTAACATGATGCTCAATTCAGTTTGTGAATATTTTGTTGAGGGCTTTTGCGTTTTGGTCTGTAATTTTCTTTTCTTGTGGTATCTATATCTGGCTTTGGTTTAAGGAAGATGTTGGTCTCAGAGTATGAGTTAGGGAATGTTCCCTCCTTGTGGTAGTCAGGGTTTTCTAGGGAAACAGAACCAACAGGAGATATCTGTAAATATGAGATTTTATAAAATTTCTCATGCAACTATGGGGATGCACAAGTCCAAATTCCATAGGATAGTCTGCGAATTGGCAACTCTGATAATGGTCTTCAACGAATTCCTCAGGAGAGGCTGACTTCTCCTTTAAAGCCTTCAACTTATTTGATTAAACATCTCTCATTGTGGAAGACATTCCCCTTAGCCGACTGCAGATGTGATCACCCATAGATGGGGTTAACGTGCTGGTGACTCAAGTCCATGAAATGTCCTCACAGCAACATATAGGCCAGTGCTTGCTTGACAAGACAATTGGGCCAATTTGAAACATGAACCTAACCATCAAAGTCCACCCTTGTTAACTTAGCAGCTATACACAGCACCTTAAACCATGCTTAATCTCTAAATAAAAAATTAACAGATGTATTTTTCACCTAATACTACTCAGCTGTCCTGCATACAACCAGAAACACACTAAATCCCCCCAGAATAGGGTCCAAGTCCTTGTGTTATAGTCATTCTTAAACTTGATATCCTATAATTTAAATATTATGACATATAACAATACAACTTATGTCATATGAGGGGATAAGATAGAGAAGAAAACAAAGATATTTGCTTTATGTACAAATACAAACATACACATAACAAAGCAAGGAAGAAGGATTCATACCATCACAGTCCTCATTTCTCTAACTGGTCACATGGTTATTGCTCATATTTATAACTCCCTTATTCAACTACTCATTCCATGTTCCCTTTATCCTCAGCAAGCACCTTAGCTGGCTGAGGTTCTTTGCCTGGTGGGGTGACCCAAATCCTCATTCCTGAAGCTTCTGAGCCATTAATAGTCCTGCCTTGGTTGGGTTGTTGAGTTTTCCATTGATTTTAATCACAGGACATGGTAGCACTAAGAGACCTCCTAGGGGATCACTTATATTCCAGGCAAACTCTTCTTTACCTCCATTCTGTAGTTGCAGTCCTATTTCCCCTTGATAGTCAGTATCAGTCAACCCAGCCAATAGAGTAAGTCTCTTCTTTGCCTGTTGATTCAAAGGCATGAGAAGACCAAAGTGGCCAAGTGGCAGCCTTAACTGCCAATTCAATGGAATAGTTGTTGTGTCTCCTAGTGAAAACACTTCTCCTTCTGTAACAAAGTCCTGTAGACCAGCAGAGCTCAAGGTTGCAGAGACAGAAAGCAAAAATTTTCATAGTGGACCACTAGGGGTAATAGTGAGTGGTGCCACTCCCATTTCCATCCCTTGATTCCTGGACCCATGAATCCTAGCAATTGGAGAAATAGCACCATAGAGGGGGTACATGTTAAAGCATATACATCTTCTTGGAGGACATTGCCTCAGTTCTGCAAGGTATTGCCCCCTAGTTGGTACCGTAATTGAGTCTTCAAAAGGCCACCCACCATTCTGTCAATCCAGCTGAATAATGGTGAACATGATAAGACCAGAGAATTCCATGAGAATGTGCCCATTCCTGAACTTTATTTGCTGTGAAGTGGGTTCCTTGATCATAAGCAATACTGTGTGGAATACCATGACAGTGGATAGGAATTCTGTAAGTCCATGGAGGGTAGTTTTGGCCGAAGCATTGTTAGCAGGGAAGGCAAACCCTTATCCAGAGTAGGTGTCTCTTCCAATTAGAAAAAATCACTGCCCCTCATGATGGAAGTGGTCCAATGTGATCAGCCTGCCACCATCCCTGTGACTGTTTTGTTCATGAATCCATTGGGCAATGACAGGAGTGACTGGGGAAAAGAGGCTGGCTGGTATGTACAGCATGGGTCATCTTATTCACTTGATTATTAAAACCTTCACTGCTGAAGCCACCGTCTGCAGCATTCACATGAGAAACAAATATCTTCATTTTTTTTGCTCATTCAGAAAGGTCTATCTACATACCTCTTCACCAGACTTCTTTGTCACCAATCTAATCATGCTTCTTCCAAGTCCCTGACCATCTAGCCAAATGATTAGCAACAGCCCATGAATCAGTATACAAATGCACCTCCTGCCAGTTCTTCCAAGCAAAATGAACAACCAGGTGCTCTACTCAAAGTTCCATCCACTGAATCTTTCCTCACCACTGTCCTTCAAGGACATCCTAGAAAAAGGCTGCAGTGCTACAGCTGTCCACTTTCAGGTGGTACCTGCATATCGTGCAGAATCATCTGTAAACCAGACCCAATTTTCTCTTTCTTAGTCAACTTGACTGTAAGGAACTCCCTATGAGGCCATCACCCTGGTCTGGGAAAGAGAAGATAACATGGCAGTAGTGGGAGCCATGAGCATTTGGGCCATGTAACTTACTTGTGCCTTCAGGAGCTGTTTGGGCCCTAAGTCATATATACCATTTCCATTTTATGATGGAGTGCTCCTATGCACATCCAACTTTTTGGCTTGGTGAGCCAGACAACACTCAGCTCATAATAAGTAACTCAGGACTCTTGGTAACTTCGTGGTCCATGGTTAAGCATTTAGTTTTTACTAAGGCCCAGTAGCAGGCCAAAATACTCTTCTCAAAAGAAGAGTATTTATCTGCAAAGGTTGTCAAAGCCTTACTCTAGAATCCTTAGGGCCTGCATTGAGATTGTCCCATAAGGATGTGACAAAGGCTCCAGACAGCATCTTTGTTTGCTACTGACACTTCCAGCACCAGTGGGCAGTTCATGGCCTTAGAACTGTAGCTTTGTGACCTCTTTGCAAACACCCATCCATTTCTGGGTATATTGCATTCTGGCAGCTTTGACAAACCAAAACACTCCTCTTCAATTTTTTGGAACAGTTTGAGCAGGATTAGTGTTAATTCTTTTTGGAACTCTTGGGAAAATTCAGCAGTGAAACCATCTGGTTCTGGACTTTTTTGTTAGGAGGTTTTAAATTACTGATTCAATCTCCTTACTAGTAATTGGTTTGCTGAGATCTTCTATTTCATCTTGAGTCAGTGTAGGTAGTCTGTGTGTTTCTAGGAATTTGTCCATTTCATCCAGGCTTTCTAATTTTTTGGCATACAGTTGTTCACAGTATTCTGTTATAAATTCCTTTTCATTTCAGGGGGTTGTAGTAATGTCCCTCTTTTTATTTCTGAATTTAGTTATTGGCATCCTCTCTTTTTTTCTTTGTCAGTCTAGCTAAAGGTTTGTCAATTTTATTAAGCTTTTCAAAGAACAAACTTTTAGTTTTTTTTATTCTCTCTATTGTGTTTTTATTTTCTATTTCATTTATCTGCTCTCATCTTTATTTCCTTCTGTCTGCTTGCTTTGGGTTTAATTTGTTATTCATTTTGTAGATCCTCCAGTTGTTAGTCAGATTTCTTGATTTGATATCTTTCATCTTTTTTAATATAAGCATTTAAAACCATAAATCTCTCTCTCAGCACTGTTTTTGCTGTATTGCGTAAGCTTTGGTATGTTGCGTTTTCATTTGCATTTGCCTCAAGATATTTCACAATTTCTCTTGTGATTTCTTCTTTGACCCACTGTGTGTTTAAGAATGTGCTGCCTAATTTTCCCATTTTGTGAATTTTCCATTTCTCCCTCCCTTTATTTATTTCTGGTTTCATTCCATTGTGGTTGGAGAAGATACATTGTATTATTTCAGTGTTTTTTAATTTGTTGGGACTTGTTTTGTGAACTAACATATGCTCTGCCCTGGAGAATGATCCAAGTGCTGTAGAGAGGAATGTGTATTCTGCTTCTATTGTGTCTTGTTAGGTCTAGCTGGTTTATAGTGTCATTCATGTTTTCTATCTGCTTAATGATCTTCTGTCTGGATGTTCTATCCATAATTAAAATTTGTCTATTGAATTCTCTTATTAATGCAGAAACATTTATTTGTCCCTTCAAATCCATTAATGTTTGTTTCATGTATTTTGGGACTCTGACATTTGTTGTATATATATTTATAATTGCATGTCTTCTTGTTGAGATTGCATGTCAATTCTTGTTGAATTGACCCCTTTATCAATATATAGTGACCTTCTTTGTCCCTTCAAACAGTTTGACTTGAAGTCTGTTTTATCTGATATTAGCATAGCTACTTCAGCTCTTTTTTCACGAAATACTTTTTTTGAGGCTTTCACTTTCAACCTATTTCTGTTTTTCAAATTAAGGTGAGTCTCTTGTAAATAGCATGTGGTTTGGTCATCATATTTTATCCATTCTGCCAATCTCTACCTTTCAATTAGAGAGTTTAATTCATATACATTTAAAGTAACTACTGATAATGCAGGATTTTCCTCTGTCATTCTGCTATTTGACCTTTATAAGTCTCATATCTCTCTCCTTTTTTTTTTTTGATCCTCAATTCTTCCCTTAATGCCTATTCTCATATTTACTTGACTTTTTTTGTATTGTAACATTTTGAGTCCCTTCTTAATTTCTTTCTGTATATGTATTTTCAGACACGTTCTTTGTGGTTACCTCGGGCCTTAAACTTAACATCCTAAATCTATTAACAGTCACATTAGATTTGGAACTAAGTTTACTTGAATTGCATACATATACATTGTTCCTGTATTGCTCCATCTTCCCACCTTTTTGTTGAACTTATTAAAAATTATATCATTATACCGTGTATGTCTAATACCATAGATTTAGCATTACTTTGTATGTGTTTGCATTTTAGAAACAGTAAGAAGTAAAAAGTGGTGTTATATACCAAAAAACATAATGCATATGGTTACCTTTTCTGGAGACTTTCATTTCTGTATGCTGCTGCTCCATAGTCTAGCATCCTTTCCTTTCAGTCTGAAGTGCTTCTTTTAGCAGAGCTTATGGGGCAGGTCTTGTAGTTGTGAACTCTTTCAGCTTTTATTTATCTGGAAATGTCTTAATCTCAACTTAATTTGAAAGAAAATCTCACCAGATATAAAATTCTTGGTTGTGGTTTTAGTTTATTAAAGCTGCTGAAATGCAATGTACCAGAAATGGAATGGCTTTTACAAAGGGAACTTATTAAGTTGCAAGTTTACAGGTCTAAGGCCATAAAAAATGTCCAAACTAAGGCATCCAAGTAAATATAAGTTGAATCAAGAAAAGCCAATCTAAGAAGTCCTGTGGCTGACTTCTGTGGTCCTTTGGCTTCTAGTTTCAAGCAGCTTCCCAGAGGGCATGTTCTTGTGTTGGCTGTTTCTGTCCTCTATATGGGCTCTGAGCTTTCTCCAAAATGTTCCCTCTTTTAAAGGATTCCAGTAAACTAATCAAGATCTACCTGGAATGGATGGAGTCATATCTCCATCTAATCAAAAGCCCCCACCCACATCTGGGTGTGTCACATCTCCACAGAAACAATCCAAAGTTTCTACCCCACAATACTGAATCAGGACTAAAAGAAATATGACTGACCTCCCAATATTGGATCAGGAAAAAGGGCATGGTTTTTCTGGGGTACATAACCACTCCAAACCTGCACAGTTGGTAATTGTTTTCTTTCAGCACTTTCCTTGTTTTATCCCACTACCTTATTGCATCCATGGTTTTTGATGAGAAATTTGTACTTTATCTTATTGGACTTCTTTTACATAACATGGTATTTTTTTCTTCCAACTTTCAGAACTGTTTCCTTGCCCTGGCATTTGACAGTTTGAATACTTTGTGTCTAAGTGTATTTGTTTTTGAATTTATTTGTTTTGAACCCCTGTTAAGGGTTCATTTGGCTTCTTGAATGACATATTCATGTCTTTCTTTAAATTTCAGAAGTTTTCTGCCATTATTTCTTTGAATATTCCTTCTGTTCCTTTTCCTCTTTCCTCACCTTCTGTGATTCCAACAGTGCATCTGTTGGTACAGTTGATGGTGTTTCACAGGTCTCTTAGGCTCTGTTCACTTTTATAGAATTCTGTTTTCTTTCTGCTCATCTGCCTGGATCATTTTAGTTGCCTTGTCTTTGAGATCACTGATTATTTCTTCTGTCCGCTCCCATCTGTTGTCAAAACATTCTAGGAAGTTTTCATTTCAGTCATTGTGGTCTTCAACTCAGGTAATTCTCTTTAGTTCCTATTGAGAAATTCTCTTATTTCTCATTCATTGTTTTTCTCATATCCTTTATTTCTTTCTCTGTGTTTTCCTTTATCTCCTTGAGCATATTCAGAATTTTTTTAAAAGTCTTTCTCCCCTATGTTCATCCAGTCTTCTTTATTGATGGTTTCTGGAGTTTTATCTTGTTCCTTTCGATGGACCATCATTTCCTGTTTCTTTTTTCATCTTTTAATCTTTTGTTGCAAGCTGTGCATTTTAATATTTTAAAGATAATATTTTAAATCCCAAATGTTAATCTGAGATTTAGTCACTGAGTTCCCTGTTCCTTATGTTTATATCCAGATAGTAATATGACAGGAATTTCCTTGGGTGCCAGGAGCTAAGAAAACAAACAAACCAAAGCAAAAACAACACCTTTCTTTATCTTTGCAAACTGACTCTGTATTGACTGATGCTCTCAGAGTTTAGTCCTCCTATAAAGACGATCAACCCAAGACAACAGTGAAGCACAAGGTCCTCTCAGTCTTTTCTGATGAGTATTTTCCTGGGCTGTGCTTGCTCATGGCCTTAGGTATTCTTCCATTTGTAGTAATTCAAATACCCCCTCTATTCCCTCTGAAATAAACTTCCTTTCCCTTGTGATTGCTCTTTTGTGTTACTTAAAGAAGGTAATCCTTTGGTCTAGGCCCTCTTTGATGAAATTGATTCTTACACTGCTTTAGCTGTCTGCTTCTGCCTGCAGGACAAATTCTGGGAGAGTGATCCAGAAATGAGTTTCCTGCTTCAGTCTTTCAAGCTACTTCCAAATAGATTGGTTCTAACATACAAGCACCACAGTATGCACACGGGGGTTACTCTGCTCCTTCTGGATAAAGGTCAGCAACTCATAGTTGGAAATATAGGCTGGCTCTACACTCTACCGGGGAGGAGCTGGGGAAGGGACCAGCAAAGCTGTCATGAGCTTCTACTACCTTTTTAGAGCTACATGTTCTTGATTCACCACTTGCTAAGTTATGGCATACCTTTATCTATTTTCCAGAGTTTTGAGAAAGATGTCTCTGCCAGTTTTTGATAGTTGCTGCAAGACTCTGTGGCAAAACAGCACCCTGAGACATCTTACACCATCATTTTGGTCAACTGGCTAGATGCCATTTTAATGCTTTATTTTATTGTCCACTTTCTTTATTCTGGAAAAATAAAGAAGGGAGGTTATGGCAGCAGTGATTACATCAGATTTCATAAGAAGATATTAAAAGATGAAACTAATTTAGCCACTATGACATTGGAGAAAGAATTAGACAAAGAGGTCTTTTCTTAGACACGAAAAGAAAGGCTAGATTGATAAGAAAAGTTGTTGAGAAAATTTCTCTTCCATGTTAAAATTCTCATTCAGAATTTTTTTTTAATCTTCCCAAATCACAGAGGCCATTTACATAAGGGTGATTGGATTATAACATGGATTATACAATCCAATAAATGTGTCTAAGAAGATAGCAGGACAAATGTTAAAGGAAGCAAAGGACAAAGAAGCATGTTTTACATGTTCAGAGGCAAGCATTAGATGACCAATACATTTCCTAGATTTTTAGGAATTATAATAATCAAATTGGAGAAGTTAGAAAAATTCAACTATAATTAAGGAGCTGACCCAATTTAGGTAGTGCATGCTACTTAGCTATTCTGTGGTTCTATTTTTCTAACTATTAAATCAAGTTTATAATTCTTGAGAAATAAGGGTGATAAATTAGTTTGAGGGAGAGCTTGGAATTTCCTTGAAAATACAATTGCATCCTCAGTTTTTATGAATTTTGAGAATACTTGATGCTTATAGTAAGCTTTGAGATGACTAGAAAAAATGCATGGTAAATCTTTATTATGTATTGTTTCTGCAGTTGCTACTGTTTGCCTTAACAACATTGTACAAAATCATAAAGAACTAGTCAATTTGAATTCAGCATTGTGTTTTCATTCTCTCTAGTTTTTTGATGGTTTTCACTTATTTATAACCCAAAACTATTACATCATATTATTTACTATAAATTTATTCTGCTATGAAGTCATTTAGTCTTGAGCCATAGAAAAAATGACTTCCAACCAACCAAGCTTTTGTAATGTGCCCTCCAATTCACATTCTAATAAATGTCATTTCCTAAGTGCATTACCTCATATTTTGGCTACAACCCAGATGAGTCCTGAGAGATTAAGAGAAATGTGCTTTCTGAATGATTGATCCATATTGTATTTTACATTTAATTAAGAAATTACTCTTTGAAGAAAATCAATACACTTCTGTGGCTGAGGGGAGAGGTTAGTGTATTATAGGTGATTCCTTCCCTTATCACAAATCAAATTGCTTTTAGTCAGCTGTGGCTGATAGGGGTTTTGTCCTTTCTTTTCCCTGCAGCCTGGGTACATGGTGACCCGAGGAGACTGGCCTTTCCTACAGACAGCGAGGGCCACTTCTGTGGCCAGAAGGGCACGCCCAATGAGTGAGTATGGCTACCTTTACTTTGTCTGATTTTACTGTCTAAGTTGAGATCTAGAGATCATTTTATATCAATCCTTCTGGACTTCTTCAGAAGGTTGAAATTCATATAGGGGGCTTGCCCTCACCGTTTTTCTAGACACAGGTTATAAAGTGTTGGGAAGTTTCATCAAAGGAATGATGTTGTCATCAGAATTTTATTAGAATGCATGAAAACGCTACTTAGTAAAAACATAATTACAGTGGGCAGATTGATGCAATGATTTTATCAGAAGCCATATTTTAAAATGCCTTATGAAATAGGCTACTGGAAGGCAGTTTTCTGAGTAGCTGTTAGAATTATATTTTCCAGGACGCCTGCTGATAAATCATTCCACCTTTCAAAGTGAGAGGTGCTACCCAGAATGTCTTCAGGGCTTGGTAGCCTTCACAGGACACCTTGGCTGCCACAAGCAATGCTCCTAGTAACTCAAACAAACTAGAATTTTCTGTCAAATTTCTTTTTTTTTTTTTCTATTGTTAATCATAACAGAAGTTTTATTTGGGGAGCATTTTCTACTGTTTTTTAACCATAAAAAAACGACCAAAAACATGAATCTCACATTTTTAGAAAAATTTTCCTTCTTAAACACTGGTCCATTTCTTTTCTATTGATCTCTGCTTTTTCATAATCAATTCAGTTTTGATAAGGCTGCTATTAGATAGATAACAAACAACGCTCCTCAAAAAAAAGCACAGCCCTGAACACTTAATTGTGTTCTTTATACTGTGGCAGCTATGGATCTTATTATCCCAAGAGATATATGTAGATTTGAAAAATAGATTCAGGAAAGGGTTAACAAAATTCACAGAGTAGAACTATTACAGATGATCAAGGGTGACCAGAAAGTTGGGGGAAGCAAATCTTTAAACACTTCAACCTGAATTTATGGGGGGCAAGGTGGCTCCTGAAAAAGGTCCTCAGTGCCTTTTAGAGACCACCAGACTAATTTCTGATGCAGGGTGGTAATTCTTATTAACCTCAGTAACTCTGACAACCCTAGACAATGAAGGTTACACTGGGTCAAAGAAAGCACCAGGTGGTAAGAAGCTACAAAGGTCTAAATCTCTAGTTCTGTAAAACAGGCTATTTTAAAAAAAGACCTCTGTACCAATAAGTTCCCCAGATCTAAGCCAATGACCTACTTTTTTTCCAACAAAAATGATACCATAAATTTCAGTATATAAGATCATTAAAAGATTATCCTATGGTTACATGGTATGTGAATATATATCAATTTAAAAAAAGATTATCCTAATTTAACACAGACATGCTCATTAAATGTTTGTTTACAATACATTATATTGAAAATTATACCGATATCAACAGTATGTGATGATAAGTAAATTGTGTCCCATCCATTTAATAAAAATAGTTAAAAATTATATTTTCATAGTCTATCCTGTTGATTCTCCTTTATATTTTCTGAATTCTATGTCATGATTATAACTGCTTTCCCTCTCCTGAGAATTATAACAGCATTCTCCTATACTCTAGTACTTTTATGGTTTCCTTTCCTATATTTAAATTTCTAATCCAGTTGGAATTTTTTTTTAATATATGGAATGAAGTAGGAATCAAGCTTTCTTTTTCTCTAATTGCAGAGCCTGTTGTTCCAGAACAGTTTGTTGAATAAGTGCCCCTCTTCCCCTCTGATTTTTGATCCCACAATTGTCACATAATAAACCTCCTCTCCTGTGCTCTTTAGTCCACACACTTGTTAAGTTGTGGTGAATTTGGTCTCCCATGTTATATGTTTAATCTAGACTTGGAAGTCCTGAACATAACTTGGCAAAAAGTATCATTAAATAAAAAACAACAATAAAAACCCACAGATAAATATATGCACATATGTATTTCTATAACAAAATAAAGCTTATCTATGCCAGTTATGCATAAGCAGTTTAGCCCGACTAGGGGGAAATATTTGTAAGACTGTAAACAATCATAATGTGTGCACCTCTTAGAGTTATGATATACTTATAGCTACCCTTAAATTCTAAATATGGAAGGCATTCCTTAGAACTGAGCTTAAAGTTTTATCCTCATGTTTAGAGATGGTGTGATAATATTTGGGAAATAGAATTTGGCCATCTTGTGCCTCATTTATCCATCCCTTACCAAAAGAACACTGGGAGAAACGCTGGGAGTTTTCTAAAATGTCAGAACAGATGAAATGGGACTTCTAAGGAAAACAGAGTGCTGGGTGGATGGGTATGACTTTCTCTGACAGGTCTTTCTTTATCTGGCAGCTTCTTGAGATTTCTTCTCAAAAGCAAGAACTCAACTGATTTTGATGCCACCTTCTGGCTATTACAGAAACTTCAGTTTATAAAGTTTGTGTTAAAAACAACTTTGAACAGTGTCTGAAGCAGCATTATTACCAAATTAGACAGACGGGAATACCCATTTCCCCAGTATGCGATTCAGATAGAGAAACAGGAATGATTAAGAAGACAAAGCTTTTCATAAAAATATTACAAATTTCAGTTCACTGAAGTCCCTCTCATAAAATGGCAGGGATGTCCCATAAATCTGTTTGACTGAACACACCCCAGACCCAGATCTAATACTTGGTTTACATTTTTTAATATCTACAAAAAATATGTATGCACATATCCTAGTTTGCTAGCTTCCAGAATGCAATATTCCAGAAATGGAATGGCTTTTAAAAATTTAATACACTGCTGGTTTACAGTTCTAAGGCCGAGAAAATGTCCCAATTAAAACAAGTCTATAGAAATGTCCAATCTAAGGCATCCATTCAGGGAAAGATACCTTGCTTCAAGAAGGCCGATGAAATTCAGGGTTTCTCTCTCAAGTGAGAAGGCACATGGCGAACACAGTCAGGGCTTCTCTCTCAGCTGGGAGGGCACATGGCAAACACGGTGTCATCTGCTGGCTTTCTCTTCTGGCTCCCAGTTTCATGAAGCTCCCTGGAATGGAGCTTTTCCTTCTTCATCTCCAAAGCGCTGGCTGATGAACTCTCTGCTTCATGGTGCTGCAGCATTCTCTGCTCTCTCTGAAACTCCTACTTTCTTCAAAATGTTTCCTCTTTTTATAGGATTCCAATGAATTAATCAAGACCCACCCAAATGGGTGGAGACATGTCTCCACCTCATCCATTTTAACAACCACTCTTGATCATTCAAGATTACATCAAGATCACAACAAGATGTGACTTCCTAACTCACATCTCCAGGGAGATGATCTAATTACAGTTTAAAACATACAATACTGAATAGGGATTAGAAGAAAGGGCTGCCTTTACAAAATGGGATTAGGATTAAAACATGGCTTTTCTAGGGTACATACATCCATTCAAACCAGCACAGCACATGAAAGTAAATCAAGCAGTAATGAAGAACTTTACAATGAAAGCAATGGCTTCCCTTCCAAGCACATCTCAACCTGTTTCATTCCAAAAACAATCTCTTCTCGCTCCGGTTTTAGTTCTTCTGGAAGTTTTTTTAAATATAACTTTAAATAATATATTGACTCTTTTATTTTGTGCTTTAGTAAGTATCCATTAAGAATCTACCATGATAAATGAAGATGAAACTCTTTTCCTGATCCCTCTCCTCTTGCCATGTTTGATAGCTATATTATTGTTTTTAGATTTCCTAATGGTTTCTTTTGTGACTTTAAATAGTATAGTAACACATCTATTTCTTGTTCCACTCACTTTAGTCAGTGCTTCAGTACCTCTTAATGTAAGAGAAGCACATTATCCCCTCCAACTCATCTCTCCACCTTTCTTTTCCCCTCACCTTCCACCTTCTACAGGAACCCTTTACACCACCGCGTGGGTACCGTTTATGTTCAATTCTGCAACGTCAGCCGAATCTCTCATATTCTTTCCTTCATCTTCTGTCCACAGGTTGATTCTCAAAACCTGAAACAATAAAAACATTTACTTCATTACAGCTTATGTAAACATTATTCATTGCCAAATGAATTTCATTTCTATCATGTCCCTGATAGAAACATAAAATCTTAGACTTTTTTAGTGGCGTAGGATCATTCCACATCTTACTTTGCTTCAAAATAGGACGACATTCTTGCATAATTTTTGTTTGCGTGCAAGTTTTTTCTTGAAAAATCTTTACCAGGACCACAATTTTTTCAACTATCTCAATCACAGTATTTTTCAGAAGCACCCTTTTCTCTGAAGATAGACCTTGCAGAGGTTTTATCTTTTTGCTCCATTCTACATGCATTGAATTCTAGGCCTACTGCATAGCTTTAATTCTGAGATTTTTCTGCCTTGTTAGATTGGACACTTTTCCTAGAGTTGCTAGATTTAGCAAATATAAATACAGAATGCTAAGATTCGAATTTGAATTCCAGATAAATAACAAATAATTCTAAATGTAAGTATATCCCATGCACTGTTTCCTATAATGCACAACTTCTTTCTTTGGTGGCTCCCTTGTTGTGTGGGAACACTTTCAATTATCATCCTGAGAAAAGGAGCATGGGAATGAGAAAAACCTTCTTGACCAAAAGGAGGAGGAGAGAAAGGAGACAAAGTAAGGTTTCAGTGGCTGAGGGATCTCAAACAGAGTCGAGAGTTTATCCTGGAGGTTGTCCTTATCGTTATATAACTATCCTTTTTTAGTTTATGGAGTATTGGAGGGGCTAGAGGGAAGTAACTGAAACTGTTGAACTGTGATCCAGTAGCCTTGATTCTTGAAGATGATTGTATAACTATATAGCTTTTACAATGTGATTGTGTAATTGTGAAACCTTTGTGTCTAAAGATCCTTTTATCCAGGGTACAGACAGATGAGTTAAATAAATAAATAAATAAATAAATGATAGAAATAAAGGGTAAAAATTGGGTAGACTGAAATACAGTGGGTCAATGAGACAGTGGGCTATGAGGTGTGGAATGTATGAGTTCTTTTTTTTTCTTTTAATTTCTTTT
This sequence comes from Tamandua tetradactyla, assembly GCF_023851605.1. NCBI lineage: Eukaryota > Metazoa > Chordata > Mammalia > Pilosa > Myrmecophagidae > Tamandua > Tamandua tetradactyla. Next base: position 50,440,341 of record NC_135337.1, read on the forward strand.
TCTGCAGTGATATAAATGTCCTAAAAATGATCATGATGTAGCGTACACAACTATGTGATGACACTGTGAGCCATTGATTATATAATGTGATTGGACTACACATGTACAGATATTTCTCAGTGGAAGTATTTTTTTTCATCAATGTGTTATAAATTTCTCCATGCATTAAATGTTCTATTTAACATTAGTTTCACCATGCATTAAATGTGTTTTTTAACATTATTTTCAATGGCAATGTGATTGTCCGCTTTATGGTTGTACAATCCTTTATTTAACCAATCCATTGTTAATGGACAACTGATTATTTCGATCTTTTACTATTTAAGAGAAAAGGTACGTCTAATGTTCAACAAGGTAAGGGGTAGTTGGGGAATATATTACACCTGTCTAGAAAAAATGAAGCTAATATGTAAGGGTCATATTAAAAGTGATTGAGATCTGAAATGGTATGGAATATTTCCACGGTTGCTGAAAGGATTATTTTATGTTGTTTTCTTTCTTAACAGGAACAAGACTCTTTTGTTTTACTTTAACATTCTAAAATGTAGCAATCCCTCAGTGATTATAAACCTGCAGTGCCCTACCACACAGGTAAGTCAAAAGACGGCTCACTACAGGTAAGCCAAAAGATGGCTCACTGGTATTAGCAGTTGTGAACACTTGGGATGAAAGAACTCAGAAGTTCCATTTGAGTTCTGTCTGGTTAATGATGAATTTACGGAAGGTGGCCAGACATAAATATGAATGCATGTTGAGTCATATACAGTAAAACTAAGCAGGGATTAATCATTCTAGACTTTGCAAGGAAACAGTGATTATCTTATACAACCAACCACTTTTTTTAAATGAATAAACTGCAGCCTAGAGAAATGGAGAGATTTTTCTCAAGATCATATTGTATTAGAAAGAGTTATACTGTCTACTATAACTAATTAACTCCACTTTTTCAGCAACTCAACATAGTAAAGTTTCTATCTTGTCGGCATAACAGTACAAGGTGTGTGTGTGTGTGTGGTCAGTGGGTGTCTCTCCTCCATGACCACTCAGGAACTCAGACTCTGTCATCCCCTAATTCCTCCTCCTCATCTGTATCTAGTTGCCGGAAAGGGAAAAGGAGGATGAACAAATCACTCCTTACTCTTAATTGCTTTGAATCAGAAATGTCGCACATTGCATTGCCACTCATGTTTCATAGATATGACCTAGTTTTACATGGTCACATTCAAAAGAAAAGAGGAAAGAATTGGACAATGGAATTGTGGTCTTGGCGGTCTCTATACCATGGGGAAAAAAGCATAAATTTCAGTGACAGCTAGTTGCATCTTCCATAGTCTATCCCTCTGGCCTCCAGTACACCCTTCTTATTCCAAGGGAGACAAACCAGAGTCCCATATTAGAATGTCTTTGGGCCAAAGTCCAGGGATGAAGCACAGTCCTTTCCATCAAGTCTAGATGTGATGCCTACAAACGAAAGTAAGTATTTGACCCTACACACTAAATGTACAATGGAGAGCAGACAGGAGTAAGATAGCAACACAAATGCCCATGGCCTTTGGTGTGTGGCCATGATGGAATCTGCTCAATGGGCACTGTGATGACTCTTCCATCTCAATAGAGGAGAGTCCTTTATTAGACCTGAACTCCCTAGTCCATTGTTTCCTGTGGCCCTTTGCTCTGCCATCTGGGATATTACTTCCTGCTCATTATCCTCCAGGCTATGCCATAGCTGAGCATTGGAAAATATGCCCTCCTTAGAGGCCATATAGCTTTTGAAGCTCACTTCTTGCTGTGCAAATTTAGCCCCTCAGAAATTATTTTAACAATAAAGGCTTTTTCAGGCTAGCTTATGATTTGTTTATAATATAACTACCTCAACAACTTGGTAAGCTTTTGACTTCTTTGCTACCTGTTGGTTCCATGTGTTAGTAAGCATACCCAAAGATCTTCCCTAGACCTAGTTCAAAAGTCTGTTTTTATTGCTTTCCTTCCTCATCTTGCTCTAAGACTTTTTTCTTTTTTCTTTTTTTTAACATGGGCAGGCATTGGGAATCGAACCCAGGTCCTCTGGCATGGCAGGCAAACATTCTTGCCTGCTGAGCCACCGTGGCCTGCCCTCTAGGACTTTTAAAATCTCATTTCTTGCTAACACTAAAGCCCAATTGTATATTTTGACATCTTAGTTCTGTGTCCACCTCCACCACAGGATCCTGTTTCTACCACACTTACCCACTCCAAGGTCACCTTTATCAGGATCAATAATTACCACCCTTTTGTAATCTCAGCCTCAAGCATCCCCTTCTTTGTCATCTCATTTTAGGGCACAACATTCCTCTGGGTTTCCTTCTAACTTTGGCTACTAACTATCAGTCTCCTTTGTTGGTTTCTTTTTAATCTTTCTAACTTCTAAATTTTGGAATTCCCTCCCTCACAAAACTTAGCCCTTCTCTAAATCTACATTTGCTCCTTTGGTGGCCTCACGCAGTCATAGGGCTTCCATGATGTGTATACGCTGCCCTCCCTAATTTATATCTACAAACTAGTCCCCTTCCTGAACTCCAGACCTCTGTATCAAACCACCAATGTAACATTTCTACATAGATATTTAGTGGGCATCTCCAAAATGGAATTCTTCTGATCCCTAACCCCATCCCAAACACTGTTCCTCCACCCCCATTTCAGACTCATTGAATTATCCTTGATTCCTCTCTTTCATTCCCCATGTTTGAGCTGTCAAATAATTCCTTTGGTCTCCCTTCAAAATATACCCTGAATCTAACAACTTCTTACCGCCTTTATCCTATTCCAAGGAACCATCATTTCTTTTCTAGATTAGTGCAATGAACTCCCAACTGCTTTCGCTGCTTCTATCCTTGCCCCTCTGCAGTCTCTTCTCCACCTAGTATCCAGTGTGATCCTGTTAAATATAAATCAGACTATGTCTCTCCTCTGCTTAAAACCCCCCACTAGCTTCCCAAGTTACTCAGAGTAAAAGTCGAAGTCCTAAGAATGGCCTGCCAAACCCTTTACTGGATGGCCAACTCTCTGATCGCTTATCTTACTACTTTCCCTTTGCGCACTACATTTGGGTCAGACTGGCCTCCTTGTTATTCTTCAGAGGATCCAGACAAGCTCCTGCCTCAGAGTTTAGCCTTGCTATTCCCCCTGCCTACCACGCTTCCTACAGAAAGAGTATATGTCTTAGTCACTTGTCTTCAAGCCTTTCTTCAAATGTCACCTTCTTAGTAAGAACTTCCTTGACAACTTATTTAAAATTGGAACCACATCCAGCCACCCCTTCCACTCACTAGCCTCCTTTCTAGCCTATATTTCTCTGTAATGTTTATTATTGTTTTAAATAAACATTTGTCTTATTTATTGAAAATTGTTATCTGCTTCCAACTACTAGAAAGCAAGCTACTTGAGGGCAAATAGTTTTGTCTGATTTGCTCAGTACTATGATCACAATGGCTGAAACAGGCTCAAAGTTGGTGACAAATATTTCTTGAATGAATAAATAAATTAATATCTTCCTATTCCCAGTCCATGAATTTTTCCATGGTACCAAACTAATTCATCATTCTTATGATAAAAAAAAAATTTCCTTGTACATTGCAATTTTTTGTGTGTGTTCTAAATTTCATAAATGATTTATTAGATACTTTTCTCATAGCAGATGTGATTTTTAACCTCTGATGTAACTCTCTTTTCCACCTATCAAATCCTAATTTGTTTTAGAGTGTTAATCTTATATGAATTGAAGATGTAAAAAATGGTGCTAAAGAATTACATTCAAAGTACCCTTTGTGGCACACAGAGAAATAAGAACTGAGTCAGAATATATTTTACCTGCTAATAATGCAGACTTGTGCATACTCTGCAAGACAATGGTGTATCTGCAGATTTTATGCATTTTTTTTTTTGATTAACTGACAGCATAGTCCAGATATGTGTCTCAAGCATTTAAAGGACAGGCTGTGCTCAAGTAGTATACCCAGCCTCAATGTGACCTTCATTTTGGGCTAATTATATGTTGATTGCTACTAATCAGCACCCTATTTTGAAGAGAACAAATTGTTCTGATGGAGGGAGAGAGTAAAGAGCAGTTGCTGTATTGTTTTTTAACAGCTCATTTTGTCTGGAGTGAGATATGATGTGATTCTCTTTAACAAACAACTTTTACCATTTTAATTACCTTCATTTATATGTTGCATGCATAGTACTTTTATATAGGTATACATTTTATGTATTGGTATTTATAAATGCAAAAGTCATCAGGGTCCCAACTCAAATGTTCCTACCATCATTTAAAGCCTTCGAAAGCATTAATACCTTCAGTACTTATTTTTATAAATCCCTTAAGGATATCCAATAGGTTAGTAGTTCAGTTTTCTTTTGGAAAGTCAAATAAGTAAATTATCAAGGTCTAAATGTCTGTGAGGAATCCTCTAACTTATTGATGAAATGTTCAAGTTAGCTCCAAACAGAGATGATTTTTGGCAATTGCATTAGTAACCTTAGCCTGGAGGGATGTGCCTGAAACTGTTGAGCTGTGTTCCAGTAGCCTTGATTCCTAAAGATGACAGTATAAAGATATAACTTTTACAATGTGACCATGGGATTGTGAAAACCTTATGTCTGTTGCTCCTTTCATCCAGGATATGGACAGATGAGTAAAACAATATGATACAGAATAAATAAATAAATAATAGGGGGGACAAAAGGTGAAATCAATTGGGTAAATGGAAATACTGGTGGTCAACGAGAGGGGGTGGTATAGAATATGGTATGTAGGAGTTTTTTCTTTTTTCTTTTAACTTCTTTTTCTGGAGTGATGCAAATTTTCCAAAAAGTGATCATGGTGATGAATACACAACTATGTGATGACATTGTGAGCCACTGATTGTACACCAAGTATGGCATGTATGTGTGTGAAGATTTACAAATGAAAATATTTTTAAAAAATAACCATAGTCTTCTCCCAAAAAATGTGGGCATCCTGGATGCTGTGGAGTCATTCAGCTTTTATTGGAAATTGCCTGTGAGACCACCAGAAGTGTATAGTGTATGTGTATGTGATTGTATGTGTGTGTGTGCATGTGTGTACATTAACGACTGAGAAAAAGAAAATACATATTTTTAGGAGGTGTGAATTTAGACATGGGTTGTTTACCTTGTCAAAATTTCTAGAAGGAATTTGGGCTGCTGCTACTGGATGTCAGTATCAATTGTGAGATTTGAGGCCCCCATCTAGTTATCCACCTACTAACTTAGCTGCGGAGTAGACAGAAAACATCCTTGTTACAGCAGCAACATGACCCGAAAGAGGGGAACGAGAAAAGTCACTTCAGCAGCAGTGTTTTATCTAACTGTACCAAGGGACTGAGCTGGAATCAAGTCAGAGCAATTAGTTACCAAAGGACAGTAAGGAGATGGAGCAAAGTCAGGACCGAAGAATATTTTACAAGGGGGAACTGAAGTGGAAGAGAGAATGTGCAAGGATTGACTGCAGCTTTCATGGCTTAATACGATCTTCCATTGCTTTTATATTTTGAAAAAGCAAAACCAATAGAGTACATCTTCTGTGATTCTGCTTTCCCTCTGTAGAGTTACTAAATGGATTTCAATCTTTCTGTGGTGACTCTGTGGGCTAACATAATGGGCTGACACAATCTAATAGGCCCCATATTTCATTAATATAAAATAATTGCATAGGCCGGCTCTCTCCTCACATCTGAGTGGTGTTGGTAAAAGACTATAATAATGATTGAGTTGAGCAAATAGCCCTAATTTTTTTAGTTTCTAATGGTGATAAAACCCCAATATAAATTATTGAGAATTCACTGGCACTGATAAATAATGACATAAAATGTCAATATTCAAAGCATTTTTAATTACACATGTATAGATTTGGGCCAAACAAAGTAAGAGTCTAACCCTGTATATGCATAAACCAGACAGGGAAAATTAATCTTAGATTATACCCTTATCTGCCAATTCAGAAAAGCATAAGAAAATATTTTATTAAAAGTCCATCGTTGTCCTGTAGTGGTGGTCGTGTGAATCTACACATCATAAAAATTGGAAAAATGAATGAAATATACATACTCACACATAAATGAGTGCATATAAAACTGGTGAAATCTGAAAAAGGTCACTGGGTTGTATCAATGTCAATTCTCTGGTTGTGATATTACAGTTATCAAAGTTACTACCATTGGGAGAAACTGAGTGAAATGTACATGGATCTCTTTCTTATTTCTCACACTGTATATGGATCTACAGAGATTTAAAATCCAAAGTTAAAAAAAAAGAATGAAATCCAAAGTTAAAAATAAGTCCATCACTCTACAGCATCCAATTGTTGCAACATCAACATTAAAGAGTAAGAGGTAGAAGTTAGTAAGAAGTATGTGGAACTTCATCATTTACAGCAAGTTTAGAACATGGACTTAAGTTTCTTAGATGGAAAACAGTGCTTTTTTCTTTATTGTGGTAGGCAATTTAAAAGTCTAATTTTATGGATACTTCCTTGATTTGTTCAACTCAATTCAGTTTCTGATACTGTGTTCCTTTCCTTTGTAGATCTGTGTCTCCCAGTGCCCAGAGCAATTTTTAACCTATACAGAAATGCAAATTAAAAACAGAAAAAACAAAACCCACTGGGAATACTACAAACAGTTCTGCAAGGTGCAGTTTGATAAGCCTGAGAAGGTATGTGTGTTTTAATCTAAAATGAGAGAACTTAATTTTTGTTTCACTCTCAGTTTTAACAGGAGCATATGTAACTGGACAAGCTCCCAAATCTTCTAGGGATTACTAAAGGCAACACTCAGCTAAAACACACACATGCCCACTCACAAAAATGCCCACGCCATTTATAGCATTTCATTTTTTCGATTTGGAATATTATGAAAGACTGATAAGTTTAGCTTCAATTATTCCCTCACACCAACAAGCTCTCAACTTTGATGAACATTTTTTATTTTTTAAGCTGTCAAGAGCCAGGAACTAATGTCATTTGCAGTCACCATTTCATTTATGTGGTGATGAAACCCCATGGCTAATTAGTAACAAATGGAATTTTACTTCCAAACCCAGTTTGATAATCACTCATTTTAAAAATTCCAAACTCTACCCAGGTTTGAGATTTTGGAGGGAATTCTGAAGCTTCATTATGTTAAATAATATTGATGGCTCCTGAATTAAAGAAGGTTTTTCAGAAATGTTGAAAGGTTAGAGACTGAGTATGTGACTAAAATAAAGATACACACCTTCAAAGGTGTAATTTGGTTTCAGTGGGTCTGGTTTTATTATTATTCCATTTTAAATTACACTTAGGCTACTTAAGAGCATTTGTTGCATATGTGTGTGCTACTCTCACAATTGCTATTATTAGAGATAATTTGGAACAATGTAATCATTATGAAATTAAAATTTTTTAAAGAACAAATTTTTATATTGAGAATAAAAGTAGTTGTCATATAGTCTTTGGAATGTTAACACACTTTTCCTTCCATTTCAGTCTCTCAACCAAATTGTACTGACTGAAGATTGTCCAACTGCGATTTATCCAAGCAGACCTTGTAAGTGGTTATTATTTTATCTTAGAAACACAGAATCTACCAAGAAATTTTAAAATTCAGATTCCTTAATTCATAACTGAGGAAACTGAAGCTGAGAAATGTCCTCTGACTGGCCCAAGGTCCCAGAGATAATTAGCCAAAGCTAAAGCCCATTTTGACTCCAACTAGCAATCATTCCACTGAAACACTCGATTTTAGGGTTTTACTATAATATACATGCAAAAAAATACTGAAAATTAACTTTTAAATGCCCTTTAAGATTGATTATTTGGTGATCTATGGACTGCATAAGTACGTGTATAGACAAACTCATATGTACTCCTGAAATCAACAAAAAATTTGTTCAGAAACTGCCCGGGGGCAGAGAAGGATGCTTTAATTTACAGTAAACATCATGAAATGGGTTGACTTTTAACAACAGGAATGTATTAGATTACATTAAGAAGTAAAGAAATGTCTAGATCAAGGTATCATCAAGGTATTTGCTGGACAAGCCAGGAAATCTCACCTTGGGGGAGCCTTGGAAGAAGTACTTCCTCATCTCCTCCCCAGGGTACTTTGGAGTTGGCCTGTACACGCTTTGAGGTTCCCTGGCCCTGTTCCGGCTGGTAAAGACTGACTTGGGATAGTACTCTCTGGTGTGCCCCTCCTCCCAGAATTTGCCTTCCAGACAAAAAGCAACTTGAGACAAGGAAAGAGAAAATCAGGTCCATTTCATCTCATCTTCATTTGGAGTCTCATCTCTCCTTCAACCTCTTGAACAGCTGCTATGTGGACCTGGTTAGGATTAGGGTGAATCAGAATGCAGGGTAAAGGTTGATATTGTCTGTATTTATAACTTCAACCTCTGTGTGAGACCAAAGGAAGAGATGTTTATTTGTTCCAAAATTTAAATTTTCTGTATCCGACTGTCTAATTTAACTTGTCTGTCCAGTTTATTTAAACAACCTAATCACATAGAATCTAGAATAGGGAAAGAGATCTTATTATTCTGTACATGTTTACAGTCCAGAGTAGTGTGGACAGAAAATTAAAAAAAGCATTTACAAAGTCCCCTTGAGGGACTGAGGGAAATGAGGAACTATTAAACTTCCCCACCTGGGGAATTCTTAATACTCTCTCAAGCATTAGGAGCTCCCAATTTAATAAGCCAAGCCCTTGATCTTGTGGCTTGTCCTTATGAAACTTACTTCTATGATGGCAAATCTAGGCCTACTTGTAATTATGCCTAAGAGTCACCCCTAGACAGTGTCTCTCTTTAAGCCAACTCTGAAAATAAACTACATGGGACTAGACTCCTAGGGGTACAAACCTCCTTGGCAATTGGGACATGACCCCCAGGGATGAGCCTTGTCCTGGTACTATGGGATGAAGATGACTTCTTGATCAAAAGAGGAAAAGAAATGGACCAAAATAAGGTTGCAAAGGCTAAGAGATTTCAAATAAAGTCGAGGTCATTCTGGAGGTTACACTTATGCAAGCTTCAGTCAGATATTGCAAACTACCACAGTATGCAAAGCCCCAACCAACAGTATTCCTAAAAATTCTAGGGAGTGCTCTAGCTCTTTCTAAGTGTCTATAAAGTTTTTCTCAGTAAGTTTAATTTTCCCTGAAGACTGAGAGGAAGATCGAATGAGAGGGAAGAGGTGTAACTGAGAAATTAGGATGTAACAAATGACTGTGACTACTGACTTATTATATATTTATTTTTAGTGTCTAGTATTTTAGAATAGCCAGAAGGAAATACCTGAAGTCTTGAACTGTAATCCGGTATATATAGTTTTAATGATTGTAAAACTATATAATGAAAAAAAAGTTTAGTTTTCCATGTTTGTATGGATCTACTTCTGTATGTTTGTTCTGTATAAATGATATATGTATATGTATGTGTATATGTATATATCTAGATGTATATATTTCTGAAAATACTACACTTTCTTAGTTAACCCTCCTCTGTATAAGTCTTAAAATTGCATAGAGTCCAATATTAGTGGTCAATAAGTAGATGGGGAAAGGGATAAAGGTTGTTTGAGATTTAATTTGTTCTCCTTATTTCTTCTTCTGAAGTAACACAAAGGTTCTAAAAATCATCATGTTGATGAATGCACAACTATGTGATGATACTGTGAGCCACTGATTGTATACTTTGGATAGACTGTATGGTATGTCAATAAAATTACATTTTTTTAAAAAAAGAGGAAATCAGAAACAAAATTAGGAAATATCTTTGGGTGAATGAAAACCCAAATACAAAATGCAAAAACTTATGGGATTCAGTAAAGGCAGTAGTAAGAGGGAAATTTATAGCTCTAAATGTTTACAATTAAAAGGGAAGAAAGACTTCAAATGAGAGGCTTAACCTGAAAACTGAAGAACTAAAAAACAAAGAGAAAGCTAAACCCAGGTGAGTAGAAGGAATGAGATAACAAAGACTAAAGAGAAGATAAATGAAAGAGAGAGCAAAAAAAAAAAAATAGAAAGAATTTTTTTAAAAACTGAAAGTTGGTTTTCTTATCAATGAAATTGAGAAACGTTTAGCTAGGCTGTTAAGGAAAAAAGTGAGAGGTTACAAATAATGAAAATCAGCAATGAAATTTCAAGGCCACTGAAATAAAAAGGACTATAAGGAATGTTATGAACAACTGTATGGCAATAATTTAGATAACCTAGATGAAATAGATAAACTCTTAGAAATACACAACTACCTACATTGACCCAAGAAGAAATAGAAGATCTCAACAAACCAATTACTAGTAAGAGAATGAATCAGTTTATCAAAATCCTTCCAGCCTGCTCACTGGGGCCTTGCCTCCAGCCACTTCCCCCATGTCTCCCCACCCTGTATCCCTTGGCTGCCAGCCCTTCCATCTCTTCCCCTGCATGATGGAAACACCATGACTGTAGCAGCCCTGAAGTTGACTCTTTCACTGCTGGTAGTGCTGAGGCTGCCATAATCTGTAATGCCATTTATAAGAATACTATGTGGGCTACTGGACCAATTTAATTATTTTGATTTACCAGCTCTTTCATTTTCATCAGTCTCACTTGCATGAGACTAATTCTGTGTTGTGAATCTTGCAGATGCTGTTGAAGAGGTCTCAGCTGAGCCTTCCCTGACTCCACACTCTCCTCTTATTCTGCTCTTTCTTGCTATAGGCAACTCAGCTCTTCTCTGGCTTGGTTCACTTTTTCCTCAAAGTGAAAACCTGTGATTCTTGACTAGTTAACTCAGCTTTCAGAGAAGAGATTGACTGGTACTCCTCAGCACATTTCTTCCGATTTCCTTGTGTTGCTCCTCCAGCCGGGCTTTCTGCTCATTCAGTTCATCAAGGGGTTCTTATACTTTCTGTTTCTGGGTCTACAGTTTTGCAGAATAGTATTCCCCTTTTGAACTTCGTCTTGAAGATCCCGAACCTTGCTTTTACTCTGTTTAATATTTTCTTTCTCCTTAAGTTCCTGTTCCACATTATTCTTTTCCCTCTGTAGGTCAACTATGTCATTGTTAAGGGCATGTACCTGCTTAGTAGCAGAGAAATCTGCAACAAGACTTGTCTTTTGTACCCTGGCCCTGTCTGATGGTGGAATCATCTCAGGGGTAAGCATCTGAGGAAGATCAATGCTCTATAGCTTTGGATTAATTAAATGAAAAGGCAAGGCAAACTGATCCTTTGAAAGCTTCCCAAATCCAAATATGGGGCAGTAAAGTAGAATGGTAAGCCTGTCTTCAGGAAGATTTCATGGACCTCCAATCCAGACCAAAAAATCCATCCATATCTTTATCAGTTTACAGGAAGATGTCATCATACTTAATTTTTTCTGCAGGGAATACAACTCAAACTGCAAATGTTATCTGTCAAGCATTCCATCATAGTCCATGTCCCTCAACTCCCAGACTCTTCCAAGGATAGCCACAGATAACTCAAGAGTTGAGCAGTACTGGTTTCACTTTATCACCCAACAGAAACCCATTCACTGGGCTTAAACTATCAAAAAACTTGAATATGAGCAAGCTGAAGGCCAGAGCAATCTGGAGTCTGAGCCCATAAACTAGGAGGCTCCAGCAAGAAGTAGTCCTGAAATATCCCCTTCTGATGTAACTGATGAAAAGGAAGTGGTGATTGCAGCTGATAAAAGCTTTGCCCTGATTTAACAATGGCAAACATTCAAATGAGGAGGATCATTTGAATGTGGAATCAGGCTCACTGACAGATCCAGTTGCGGAAACAAACTTGTATGTTTTCCAGTCTGATCATTTTGTTGGCAGTGATCCTGGCCACAATGATCCATTGGGGGGAATTGATATGTTAGAAGGTGATCCTTTTAAAGATTCAGATCCATTTGCGTCTGTTTTCTCAGTCTTCTGATCCTTTTGCCACTTCAAATCCTGACCCTAACAGTGCAGCCCGCAACAGCAGTCATTCTTAGACATGGACCCCTTTGTGTCTATTTTTAGAAATGAGTCATTTCCATATGGATTTGCTGACTGAAGCACATTGCCGCTGAAGAATGAAAATTTTTAGTTCTGCACAACAAGCTCTGTCAGCAATACGGTCACAACCAAAAGTGTGTTTGAGGAAACATCAATCAAAAGTGAAGATGTACCCCCAGGACTACCACCAAAGATTAGAACTCCAAGGCCCTGCCCACTACCACCTAGGAAAGACCCATCCACAAATTGGAGTCTTCTGACCCCTTTAAACTGAATGTCCATTTCAGCCTTTCCTATGCAATGATAGCACCAAGGAAAAAGATCCTGATAGGTTTTGCTATCCATTCCTACTTCTTCTACTATTACTACTACCAATAAAGAGGCTGACCTAAGCCATTTTGCTAACTTTGGTGCATATCCCTCTGGAGAAGACATGACTAAATGGGTCAGGAGGGAAAGTGAGAAGGAGGAAGAGCAGAGTCTTGCCTGACTGAATCACCAAGATCAAGAAGTCTTAAAACTCACTATTGCATTCAGTAAATCTGAAATATCAGAAGCATGAAGAATTCTTGTGTCACTTATCAGCTCTACTTCCTGAATACTGAAGCATTTCCAATGCATACCAAAACTATCTATAAGCGTGAGGATACAAAAGGTTTGAGATTCCTGTAAATGTGACAAAGTTTGTTGTCTTACTCCATTTCAGATTTGTCTCTTTTTTCCTGTAAAAGCAGTGAACAGTCAGACAATTTTGCCTAGGACTGTGTTTTGGTATGCATTTTACTGTAAGCTTTTGCCTGCCTGTGTTACTTTTACTTATAAAGCCATAGCACCCAAACTTCTGCCTTCTAGAATATAGAGAAATAGTTTTGCCTACCTCTGTGCCACCCTTGTTCTGTTGTTACTATGATGATAGCCAGTGGGCTAAGTTTTACAGTACTTTCCCTGATGTAACTGGTTGAGGGGAAAGGAAAGAACACCCTATTTCTCTACTGATGATGCAAATTGTCTTATTGAAAGAGCATGTTTGTAATTCCTAATATTAAAAGTACCATTTAGTTTGTTTTATAGGAACCAGGAAAATTTTTTTGCATAGATTTACTCAGCAAGTGAAAAAGGGATGCTTTTGATTGAACTTTTTATGGCTTCAGATTTTATTTTTTCCTAAATAAAAATATTAAAGCTTGGAGTGTGTTTTTTAAATAATTTATCTGGATTCAAAGAATTTTAAATCATCAGATACCTCTCCAAATATTTGCTAATTAATAAATTCAGTTTCTTACATGAAAGAAAAAAACACTTGCAAACAAAGAAAAGCCCATTCATGGGGGAATTCTACCAAACATTCCACAAAGTCTTAACTCCAATTCTGCTCAAAATCTTCCAAAAAACTGAGGAGGTGAGAACACTCCCTAATTCATCCTATGAGGCCAACATAACCCTCAGACCAAAGCCAGACAAAGATACCACAAGAAAGTAACACTACAGACCCATGTCTCTTAAGAATATAGATGCAACTATCCTCAACATATTACTAATAAACTGATTCCAACAGCATACTAAAAGAATTATGTACTTGATCTGGAGGAATTTATCCCTGGTATGCAAAATTGGTTCAACATACAAGTAATGTAATATTCACATATTAACATTAAATGTTCAATTAATTCACTTCAATTGATGATCACTTCAACTGGTGAAGAAAAGGCATTTGGCAAAATACAACACTCCTTTTTGATAAAAATACTTAGAACACTAAGAATAGAAGGAAACTCCCTCAGCATGATAAAGGGCACATATGAAAAGCCCACACTTAACATCCTACGTAATGGTGAAAGATATCACTACTGTTATTCAACATTGTACTGGAAGTTCTTGCCAGAGCAATTGGACAAAAGAAAAGAAATAAAGGGTATCCAAATTGGAAAGGGGGAAGTAAAACTTCCCCTATTTGCAGATAACATGATCCTACATACAGAAAATACTGAAAAATCTACAACAAAGCTCTTAGTGCTAATATGTGAGTTCATTAAAGTGGTGGGGTACAAGATCAGCTCCGAAAAATCAGCAGTGTTTATATATAAGCAATGAACAATCAGAAGAAGAGATCAAGATTTAAAATCCATTCACAATACCAAGTAAAATTATTGAATATCTAGGAATAAATCTAACCAAGTGTGCTGGTTTGAAAGGATGTGTGTACCCTTGAAAAGTCATGTTTTAATCAAAATCCCATTTCGTAAAGGCAGAATAATCCCTATTCAATACTGTATGTAATTAGATTATCTCCCTGGAGATGTAACCCAATCAAAAGTGGTTGTTAAACTGGATTAGGGGAGATGTGTTTTCACCCAATTGGGTGGGTCTTAATTGGTTTACTTGGAGTCCTATAAAAGAGGAAACATTTTGGAGAATGACAGATTCAGAGAGAGCAGAGCAGAACAACATAGCCATGAGAGGCAGAGAGCCCACAAGCCAGCGGCCTTTGGAAATGAAGAAGGAAAACACCTCCTCGGGAGCTTTGTGAAACAGGAAGCCAGGATAGGAAGCTAGCAGATCATGCATGTTCGCCATGTGCCCTTCCAGCTGAGAGAGAGAAACCCTTACTGTGTTTGCCATGTGCCCTTCTGACTTAAGAGAGAAACCCTGAACTTCATCAGCCTTCTTGAACCAAGGTATCTTTCCCTGGATGCCTTTGATTGGACATTTCTATAGACTTGTTTAATTGGGACATTTTTTCGGCCTTAGAACTGTAAACTAGCAACTCATTAAATTCCCCTTTTTAAAAGCCATTCTGTTTCTGGTATATTTCATTCCAGCAGCTAGCAAACTAGAATACCAAGGATGTAAAGGATTTGTACACAGAAAACTATAAAATATCAAAGAAGACCTAAATAAATGCACGGACATTCTGTGTTCTTGGATTTCAAGACTAAATATCATTAAGATGTCAATCCTACCCAAAGCAATTTGTGTATTCCATGTAATTCCAATAATCTTCTTTGCAGAAATGGAAAAGCCAATCATCACATTTTTAAGGAAGGGTAAGAGGCTCCACATAGCTAAATCCATCTTGAAAAAAAGAATGAAGTTGAAGGACTCACACTCCCTGATCTTAAAACTTATTACAAAGCCAGAGTAATCAAAACAGCATGGTACAGACACAAGAACAGAAATAAAGTCCAATGGAATTGAATTGAGAACTCAGAAATTAACCCCCACATTTACGGCTAACTCATTTTTTTGACAAGGTGGCAAAGACTGCTCAAATAGGAAAAAATAGCCTCTTCAACAAAAATGGCGCTGGAAAAACTGGATCTCCAATTGCCAAAAGAAAAGAAAAGAAAAAGTGAAGACATCTACTTCACACCTTACGTAAAAATCAACTCCATATGGGTTAAAGACATAAATATAAAAGCCAGTGCCATCAAAGTCTTAGAAGAAAATGAAGGGAACTGTCATCAGGACCATGTGTTAGGCAATGATGTCTTAGACTTTTATCCAAAGCATAAGCAACAAAATAAAAAATAGCAAATGTGACCTCATCAAATTTTAAAACTTTTGTGGCTCAAAAGACTTTATCATTAAAATAAAATGACAACATACACAATGGGAGAAAATATTTGAAAACCACATAGCCAATAGATGTTTACTATCCAGAATAAATAAATAAATCTTTTGACTTAACAACAAAAAGTCGAACAAACCAATTTTTTTTAATGAGCAAAAGACTTAGAGACTTGAATAGACATTTTTCCAAAGAAGATATCAAATGGTCAGAAAGTACATCAAAATATGCTCAACATCATTAGCCTTCAGGGAAATGCAAATCAAAACCACAAGGAGATACCATGTCACTCCCATTAGAATGGCTGCTATTTAAAAAAAACAAAAACAAAAAACGGAAAGTAGCAAGTATTGGATAGGATGCAGAGAAATAGAATGCTCATTCATTATGTGGCAATGTGAAATGATGCAGCTGCTATGGAAGACAGTTGGTACTTCCTCAAAAAGCTAAGCAAAGAACTAACTACATTATGACCTTGCAGTCTTGCTACTAGGTATATACCCAAAATAATAGAAAGCAGGGATTTGAACAAATATTTGTACATTGATGTTCATGGTGGCATTACACACAACTGCCAAAAAATGAAAGCAACCCAAGCGTCCATTTGAAATATTTGGAATAAGCAAACTCATAGAGTCAGATCTAAAATAGAGCTTACCAGGGACAGTGTGGGAATAGGGAATGGGAAGTTGAAGCTTAAGCTGTACAGGTTCCTATTTAGAATGATGGAAATGTTTGGTAATGGATGATGGTGATGGTAGCACAACAATGTGAATGTAGTAATTAACACTGAAATATATATCTGAACATGACCTAAAGGGGAAATGTTAGATTGTAAATATAGTAACAGTAAAATTTGAAAAAACAACAACAATGGACTATACAACACAAACAGTGATCCCTTAAGTTAAAATGTGGACCATAGTTAATAGTACAATTATAAAAATGTGCCATCATCATTTGTAACAAATGCTCCACATGATGCAATATGGTAATAATAGTGGGGTATACGGGAATCTTGTATTTTATGTGTGATCGTTCTGTAAACTCACAACTTTTTAAATAATGAACGAATAATAAAATAATTGAAAAAACCCTATTCAAAGAAAAAGATTGGAAAAAATTACACCAGAACATAAATCGGATGTTTGGGGAATGGCAAAGTGATGGGAACTTTTTCTCTCCTTTCTTCTTTTTCTATGTCTCCATTTTTATAATGAGTATATATTTCTTTTAAAATGGAAGGAAGATAATAGTCATGGTTTGATTAGAAAGTGGGTACTGTTCAAGTAATTTCCAGCAAACATGCATCTTACATGCTCCCATCACTGTTCTTTGGGTCACTAAATAACCTAAAAAAATATGTAGTTATTTTGTAATCAATAGCACGATAATATCCATAGCCAAGAACAATGTTCCAAATCTTTATGCAAAAATGTAAGAATAAATAAATCACTAATCGCCTAAAACATAACAGGTATAAAAGTATAAGACATAGTTTCTTCCCTGACCAGTGCAATTTAGTTAAACCACACAATATAAAAATGAGCATTGATGATGCAAAAATGTATAAGGTATAGTCCTTCACAGTCTAGTGAGAGCAACATAAAAGTAAACATTGCAATTAACCTGTATTTCCCCTAATTTCACCTAATAGGTGATTAGATTAAGTATGCTACTTAATGGAATATTATGCAGCTAATAAAATTCAGTCAATAAAGAATTTAGGAAAGGAAATAATTCAGTAATGGATATTAAAGGGAAAGAATCAACAGAAAACACTGTAAGAACTGTGTGATTAAATTTTGTGTAGAAGACTGGAAGTAAATCATGAAAATGTTAATATAGTTAATTGTGGTTGGTAGGACAATATAAAGATTTGTAGCTTTCTTCATATTTTCACTATTTCCCAAATATGTAATGGACATATTTAGTAAATGAAGCTTACAAAGTGAATGAGATTGCCCAGCAATAACGTGTACAACAAAGTTGGGGGACCCTGTTGAGAACATCCATATTTAAGGAGTGGAAAGAAAAAGAGTATATAGAAAGGCAGAAGGAGGGCAGGAGATCATCTTGACATTTAAGCCAAAGGAAAAGAGTTTCAGAAAGATTGAGGGTGTCTACCACGTCCAAGGTTCACAAAAGTTAATATTCCACAGTCAATATTTACTGAGTTCTACTTTGTGCCAATCACTGTGCTGGACAATGGGTTCAAGTAGGATGAAGACAAAAGTATTTGGATATTTTTTGCAATTAGTAGATCATTGGGATCACTGGGGGGACAACTTCAGTGGGGTGCTAGGGACTAAATCTCATTGTATGAAAAGGGAGTGGGAGCAGCTGGTAGAACCTGCTGCATTAAGGAATTTGCCATAGAGGGAAAGTGAGCAGCAGAAGAATAATGAGGAGGGCGCCAAAGGAATCAAATGAATTTTAAGTTCTACAGAGTTGGAGTTAGATGGACAAGAGATTATTTTAAGCTGGGAGAATCAAGAAAGGCTTTATAAAGCCAGATTTTTTTTCCTATAATCAACTGCTTTAATGTTCTCAGGTTTAAGCTCCATATGAACCCATGCAAATCTGTTATACTTCTTGTAAAAAAAAATATGAAAATGGTCCACTTCTGATTTCACGTATCTTTCATTTGAAATTGGGTTTTTAAATATTTGAAAATATTTTTAGTAATACAGATTTGTAAAGAAGAAAGGATTCTATCTAATCAAAATAAGCATACAGAAGATTAATATAACTTTTCTCAGAAATTATGCTTGTCTAAAAAGTGTGGGCCTCTTTTGATAACTTTAGAATTTCCACCTTCAACCCACCCCTATAAAAACATGAAAATTAAAATGCTGGAAGAGAGTCAAATTGCTAAGACTTCACAACCAACGAATCCGGTTTCTCAGTAGTCTAAAATTTGACTTCGTTTTCATTTCCCAACAATCATTCACTAATCTTGTTTTCAAGACTTTTCTCAAAGAGTATCTAAGATTTCTTTAAATAACAAAACTGAATTCATCCAGTCTCATAAAAGAATGTAGTATTTTTATTAAACCATGTTTAACATTAGTGATAAGTATCAATGTTACTGTTTTAAGACCTGAGCCATGCATCTTATTTATGACTACTTGGTGAATATACCATTTATAAAATACTCAGGTTTAGGATGTACCTTCAGATTGTGATTCATATTTACTTGCTATTTCAGTCTTGGGACCACTGAAAAATCTTCAGATCATCAAGTAATGGGCAGTTAGCTATCTATATTGAGCAATTTGCACACCGTCTAGAAAGAATTTGATTATAAATAACAGAAAGCTGAGAATAGGGAGGATATCATTATAGAAGTACAAAAGTGATTACCACAATTTTAATTTATTTTTACAGTTCTCCAGAGATGTTTCCCTGACTTCTATAATAGAAATGGCACTTTGACAATAGAAAATAGGACAACATTTGATGATGGAAATGGAAAGAAAAGAAGTATTATTGAACTCAGAACAGCTGCAAAGTATGTTTGCTTATATCCCCATTTTCAGTTTTGATGCTCTCGTTTGTTTAAGAGGTGATATAGGAATAGAATTTCATGTTATTATGAAGTGTTCACATAGATTGGAGAAATTGGCATATATTTTCATTCAGAAAAGCATGTTTAGAATAAACCAGAATGAATTAGAACAAGGTATGGCACCCAGTGTTTTTCAAAGTGGTTAGATCTCTCATTATCAACAAGGATAGAAATGTATCATCAAGGTACATATTGGTAGATCTTTATATAATTTTCTTTCTGAAAGAACATACTTTTTATAAGCCCTGCTTTTAAAAGCATTGTATTTTTTTGATTGACTGAAGTAATGAATCCGCCATATACTATAAAAGGGAGAGGGGTAATAAAAGGTCAAAAAAACAAACCATGACAATGCTGTATCAGTATTCTCTAAACATTAA
This sequence comes from Tamandua tetradactyla, assembly GCF_023851605.1. Lineage (NCBI taxonomy): Eukaryota > Metazoa > Chordata > Mammalia > Pilosa > Myrmecophagidae > Tamandua > Tamandua tetradactyla. Next base: position 50,459,872 of record NC_135337.1, read on the forward strand.
TTATAATGCAGAAAATTTACTATTTATCTTGGCTGTAGACTCTGTGATGCTACATGTAATTGGAAAATGTTTTTCCCTTGGTGTGCACACACTTACACACACACATATGTGTACAAACATTAACATGCACATAGTATAGTTGCATAATTTAGCTATTGGATTTAAAATGAAAAATGAAGATTTTTTTTTAAGTTTATTTTTCTTTCTTGAGAGACTTCAGTGGTCAAGATGGAATAGTCCAGTTCCTGCATCATATTTAAAATATAATAGCAACATGATTGAATTTCACGAACTTAAAGCTATGTGAAGTAAATCACAAAATAGTAATACAATTATGGTCCCGTTAATATAAAGTTCAAAAACAGGAAGAACTAAATTAAAGTGCCCCATGATGCATATGTAAGTGCTAAAACTAAAATGAATTCTTACCACGAAAGTCAGGATAGTGATTACTTTAGGGGAAAGGAGGTATAATTGGGAAGGGACACATGGCACAAGGGGATGATGATATTTTTTCCCTCAATCAGGATGGGTTATGGTTATACAAGAGAGTTCACTTTGATAATTCATCAAACTGGAATTAGTGAGGTGTGCACTTTTCTGTCTATGCCCCCATTGCACCCACTACAGACCTGTCAGAAGGTTAGAAAAGGAATTTGTTAGAAAGTGCTACCTTAGGGGAGTTAAAGATGATGTTCATTCTTGATGCTATGGATTTTGTAAGTTAAAACCTAATCTTATCATTTAAATTCATTTTCTTATAGCATGTTGTGTACTTTGGAAAAGGATCTGGTCACTATTTCTGAATCCCTGTCTCTCTGTGTTCGGCTGTAGTCACCTTTACAGGGTTACCAAACTAACATTTCATGGCTTGGAGTGGCTAGGGAAAGCATCAGTACTGATAGAAGGTTTAAAAACATGCTTTGAATAGCAGCTTGCAAAATCCTTTTTATAATGACAAAAACATTTCTGCTTAGTGTTAGTTTAAAAAAATTATATTTTGTCTTCTTTGAATTCAGTGGCATCAATAAACTCATTGAAGCAAAGTCATTAGGAATGAAAGTGTTTGAAGACTATTCAACATCTTGGTTTTGGATTCTCATGTAAGTGAAATTTATACATATTTCTTCTCAACCCCATTCTGATTTTATGTCTGTAAAAGTCTTTCTTCATATTCTCTGTTCTTATTTATGAGTCAAAGATTGGATCAAATTTCAGTCCTGCCATTTTCTTGTTCAGGTGGGATGAGGAGGGGCATAAATATTTGGAATTATGTCCAGGGTTAGCAGAAATTTATAAGAATGTGACATTTTAATCCTGTTCATTAAATTACTAATAAAAGTAGTCTTCTATACATAGACTTCAAGTCACTTGGGGCAGTATCTGTAGTACATGTGCTTTTCATTACAGGTTACAAAAGACATGACATTAGTTTTCTGGTTATGTTTTCTTATTTGCCCCTTTCTTGACCTTCAAAGGATCATTCATATTTTTCAACACTTCCCTTACATAGAATTGCTATCCCTATCCTCAGAGGTCAATTGTAGTTATAAGGAAGTGAAAAATATATATGAAGAAAGGAGAGTAAATATTTTCAGACATAAATTTGTATTCCTGGAAAGATTAGGGAAAATGTCATCACTCTAGTAGAATAGGTATTTATGCTTGACATATCTAGGGTGATAATTAATATCTGGCTTTTATATCACCTTCTTGTGCTTAAAAGCATCCATGGCTCCCTAGCAATCAAAAAATAAAGTTACAGTTTCTTCAGATGCTTACAAGGCCCTTTACAACCGGGCCCAAATTAGTTTCCCAGGCTCATCTCTATCCGTACCCCTTAAATAGCCCTGCATTCTAACCACATCAGATAACATGTCCATACCAACACAGTCAAACCCCCATGTTTTTGCACATTCTGTTTCCTTTCCTAACATATACTTCTCTTCTTTATCTTCCTGGACAATTCTACCTTATCCTTTAAAATCACCTTTAAGGTCATTTATGAATTCTTTCTGCCTTCCCAGATGCAACTAATTACCTTCCCCTCTGCATTCTTCATACCCATTGTGTGTGTGTGCGTGTGTGTGTGTGCATGTGCGTGTGTGCGTGTGTGTGTGTACATAACTATACCATCCATGCATATACCTAAGTTCTATGTTGTACCTACCATTTTGCATTTTATTTACCTGGCTCTTTCATCCTAATGAGCTATGGACTCTTTTTTATGGGCAACTATATTTAATTCATCTTTATTTTCCTATCTCCCAGTATGGTACCTGTAAGTGGTAAAACTAGAATGAATTCTTACCACGAAAGTCAGGATAGTGATTACTTTAGGGGAAAGGAGGTATAATTGGGAAGGGACACATGGCACAAGGGGATGATGATATTTTTTCCCTCAATCAGGATGGGTTATGGTTATACAAGAGAGTTGGCTTTGATAATTCATCAAACTGGAATTAGTGAGGTGTGCACTTTTCTGTCTGTGCCCCCATTGCACCCACTACAGACCTGTCAGAGGGTTAGAAAAAGAATTTGTTAGAAAGTGCTACCTTAGGGGAGTTAAAGATGATGTTCATTCTTGATGCTATGGATTTTGTAATATAATATGAGCAAAGAAAATGTAGTTTCAAGGAACACTAGGGGAGAAAGACAGATATATTTCATTATAGATTGCTTAATAAAGTCAAAATGATATTATGTGTAAAATACTAGTGAGTAGTTTTTAGAGCCATAAAACTAGATAGTTTTATGATTTTACTCTTTTTTGATGCTTTGTCTTAAACCATTTCAGTCATTAGTTCTGGCGGTTTAAGAAATATCTATATAGTAACAATTGTATTCTACACTTGAACAATAGTTAAACTCATTCCATTATTGTAAGACCCTAATGCTTCCAGATAATATTCATGCCTCTTCCTCATTATGACTTTTCTATTCTTATCTGGAAAGGCATATGTAATAGTTTCCCCTACCACTCATCTTCCGCACACCATGCATATACTGTGACTCTCTCAGACATACCATTCATACTATTAGAAAATAAACACTTCTTTTATTTTCACCTCTTCTACTCCCATATATTTTGTAAATATAAAGTCAACCTATTTCTATTCTAAGACTTAGTTTGCTTGGCTATAAGTTTTATATACGTTTAAAATACACAGAATAAGTAAATTTTATTTCTTTTGCTCTCTTTGATCTTTTTGAATATTCTCCTTGGACTGTTCCATAGAACAATCCCTCAACCATAATGGCTATTTAAGCATTAATGTGCCTGTGATTTTAAGAGTCAGTGGCTTCTGAAATTAAAAGCTTAGACTCTTAAAGATTATGACCTGTGAAGGTACTTCAATCTAGGCTGACATCTATCAAGTGACAGCAGTTATTAAGATTTTTTTAAAAAAAGATAATGCTGAGACAATAAACTCCATAAATATACCAGGCTCGGACTGTTGCTGTGCTCGGAGACCTGCAGATAGCACCAGAGGTGTCAGTTTCTTAACAGAAGAGTCAGTCGAGTTTCCAACCTTAATGAGTTTTCTTTGAGGAAATTACATCAGAAGAATCCAATATGACCTTAACCTGGATATGGGAGCAAAGAAGCTTCTCTAGTAGCCAAATTAAACCCAGGAAGAAATGAAATCCGAGAGTGAAATAGGCCTGAAATGGGTGGGTTACTAGTGCCACATGGCCCAGGAGCCTTACCATGGCTGCGCGTAAGGTGCACAGTCCCCTGGGACCTGAAGCAGGTGATGTGACGTCAGGCATCTCAAACTACAGTGTTAAATAAAGCATATGAGCAGGCCAGTTATTTTCCTGGTCTTCCTACCCCAAGACTTTCCTTACTGCTAGGAAGCTATCTTGAAGAGTTCCGTTAGTGACCAGGTAGGGAGCATAAATTCATCATGGTGATATTTTACAACTTATCACCTAGTAGATAGACATAAAGGGAAAAAAGGAAATGACAGCTGTGAAAGGTCAGAACTGCAGGTTGGAGGACTTGTGTTTTTCCTTGAACAATGCCTGATACTAGACTTCAGTTTACCTTTAAGGCACATACAGATGACTCATGAATAAAATCCCTGATTGTCCAGTTCTTTCATACAAGCAGCTTAATAGAAACCATTGCTTTTATATTTTTTAGAATTACAAATGTTTCTGTAGTCAGGTCAAATAAAATAATCCAAGAATCATTTTGAATAGAAAAAAAAATGATGTCTTCAAGTTTACATTTTGTTATGTTTAGCGCATCTGACCCTGTGTTTGCTGTGGCCTTTTCCTTCTAGTGCTCTGATTATCGCCATGGTTCTTAGTTGGACATTTTTGATGATGCTGAGGTTCATAGCTGGACTCCTCTTTTGGATCTTCATGTTAGGTGTGCTTGCAGTTATAGGATATGGTAGGTATCACCCTCTTAAAATCATAAAAATTTGAATAATATTTTTCTTTCTGGTTGCTATTATTGATTATCAGAAAGCATTTACTTTGAATTGATTTAATTATTCTTGACACAAAAAAGTGTTCAATCGAGAATATTTATTTAATTTTGAGTATATTTTCCCTATAACTCTTCTTCTTCTTGAAAAAAAAATTGCTATCCAAATATTCCATTCTATTCCCTACCAACTTTTGGCCTCATGCCTCATGAGTATGAAGAAGAGAATTAATGAAAAACATTTCAGACAACTTTTTTATTCCTTTTGCTTTTCAATTTCTTTAAAGGCCATGTCTATATAGTTACAGAAATGTGCTATATTTTTTCTCTCAACCCAAGTAGTACTTTAATCCAGGTACTGTGTCACCTTTTAGTAACTGGTCACTATTCCATAATGGGGCATCACCCTCTAGAGGAAAGTATTCTGGATTCTAATCATTGGATGGAGTTACTTTATTTCAAGTTTGAAATTTAACCACTAATTCACCACTCAAAAAGCAGTACATACCAGATACATTGAGAACATTAAAATAAGGAATTGAAGTCTCTCCCATGGAACAGTGTGCCATATGGTAGCTTCCTTTCAATCTTCTGAAAAAATATGTGGGTCAGCATATGGGTGTTTGAGAGGTTTCTACTCAAAATAATTGTTTCCCCTATAATACCATTTAAAGAGGACCTCCCAATGCCCCCACCCAGTTTTATGGTAGCTGAAGTGAAAAGTAACAATCTCCTGTTTTTCTATCATTCAAAGAAGAGATGTCCACATGTCCACATATTAGTATAAGAATGCAGTTGAAAACCCCAGGTTCTGAGGTTACTCTGGGTTCTAAATGTACCTCCATAATATATAACTGGTAACTTTGGAAAAGTTTTATAATGATTTTAAGACCCAGCTTCTTCACGTATACCATCAGCACAATAATGCTATCATCATCTCAGAAGGCTGTGATATCAATCAAATGAGATAATGTATAGAAAGCTCTTGGAACAGTCCTCGAACACAGTAAGCATTCGATCCATATGTGTTGGGCTGTTGTTATTGCTCTCATCATTATGAGTTTCAAGCCAATCATTCAGGTCTCCTCGAGTATTCTCTATCTGTCCCTGCTGGGCAGCTGCTCATGAATGCCACTTGGGCTTCCTCCTAGAGCACAGCCAGAGGGGGATCAGTGATGGAGGACTACAACAACCTCAGTCCCCCAGCCAGAAACTTCAAAAGAAGTTTTTTGTTTATAAGTCTTGATTCTGTGTTCCTGCTTGGAGCTCAAAATATCTCTTGACCTCTGCCATGGGAGAGTCTGGGCATGTGGTTCAGTAACTCCTTTATTATCATCAAGATTGGAAGGACAGTAAAGCTTCCTATTGACTTTACCAACTTGATCTAAGCAGTAAGAAAAATCTGAGATTTTTGACAATGGCAAAAGGAAAAAAAAAAGATGGTTGATATATGAAAAGTTCAGGTAAAATAGCCAATTTCAATCCTTTGTTGACTGGCTACACAG